>NC_066628.1:52398468-52707968 GCF_025201925.1 Gopherus flavomarginatus | reverse complement strand
TCCTAGGCACTGTGATAATACAGATATTTAATAATAAAACTGACTTGCAAGGTTTTATGACTGGAAATAATTAAGTCTCTTGAGCATAATTCATTGGCATATTGCCACTGGCTTTTCTCATAAAGGGCATGATACAATGCCTACTGAAGTGGGAATCATTACATGATCAATTAATTTGTCGTAGCGTTTCCCAGGGAGGCAGTGGAAATTCCATTGCCTGCGGCATTTTACACTAGGCCGGAAAGTTGAAAATGTCTGGTTAGGAGCAATCCTGGTTTTTCTCTCGAGGGGTGGACTTGATGAGCTAAGAAGTCAGTTCCATTTCCGTGGGTAAGATTTGTGCCCTGGTTACACAAATATATAAGTCTGGAGTAACTTTACTGACCTCAGTGGAGTTATTGCTGATTTATACTCATGTAAATTAGATCTGAATATGTCCCTGTAATGGTGTTTGTGTGTTGGCCAGGCTTCATCAAAAACCCTGCAACTGAGAGAGCTGAGCTTTTTGTACGAGATTAATGCTCTCTGCATCTGCTGATCAAGTCCAGGATCTGCTGTAAAATAGGAACACTATGTACATGATTGCTTCCAGTTATTTGGAAAGTGTGGTTCTGTCTAGGCAACAAAATAAAGTGCCTGGAGAGACGAGAAACCCATTTGAATGGTTTTGCTCAAAAGCATCAATTTCACAAAGTCAGTTTGCTTAGAGGTGTCAATTTTGTAAGAGTTTCTGAAATAGTTTGCAAAGGTGTGCAAAAATTTCTGAATCAAAGGCCTTTCTGAGGTGTGTTCATACATATACCATCTCTCTGGCAATGAGGATATAATATCGGCAAGAACAGAATTCTGGTTTTTTTTGTTTTCCATAGAGAACTTCTTGGATTTCAGTGTTTTTTAAGTAAGAAAACCACTTCAGGTGCAATAACAATAGGCAATCAAGTGAACAAAATTGACTTTTGCCATACTGGGCAAGTACTGGCACTATAACTATGGAAAAGGTGATCAAGAACCAACACTACTGGATGGGATCTTTGAAAGTGCCTAAGTGCCCTAGGAGCACAAATCCTATTGAGATTCAAGGTTTGGTTTTCAGCAGCCTTTGTGCTTCTAAGTCATTAGGTGTGGTGTCTTTTTTGGAAAATCCCACCCATTGACCCTACAGGGTATTTGTCTATAGCTATTAGAGTTGTTTAAATAGAGTTCATAGTCTTCAAGTACCTAACCTCCTGAGTCCAAGTCTATTCCCTTAACTTCAAGGCTGACTGTCCTTTTCTGTCTATTTGAAGTTGTCTGGGAGTGTGGAGAAGCTCCTTCTCTAATTTCATGTTACTACTTCAGATCAGCCTGCCAGCTCCCTGTTTCTGGAGACGGGTTTTTAGCCCATCACCTAGATATTAATAGTGCATTGAAGGTTTTTAACATAAAAATTACACCTAAAACCTAAGTTGACTGTCAAATATAGAGTCTGATTCTTAAGTATGATCTGTGTAGAAATACTTTATTGGTGCTCCATTCAAACACAGCAGTCGGCTTGCACAGATCACATCCTGTTTCAGGATCAGGGTCTTGGTCTGTAAGCTACTTGCGGTAGGAACCTTGTCTTCATCAGTTTGAACACCTCAAAATATGCTGGTAGCATTCAATAAATAACTCTTCAAATGGGAGGGGGTATTTTCCTACTGTTGCTGTTCCCATCCCCTGGTTGTGGCCTAGGAAGTAGAGATCATCAGAACCTCTTAGTGTCTGTTGGGCAGGGAGGGGGGAAATTTTTATATATTTGTTTTCTTCTCTTTGCAAATCCTGCTCTTATTTGATTGAGAGGAGCAGTGCCTATTTATTTATTTATTTATTTTTGTACCTATGGACTCCATAGACCATTCCAATGTGGGGGAGGATCTAATTTCCTACCTTAGCCGTTTAGGTACAGCCTCCTCCCTTCCCCAGCATGTTGGGACAACACAACCTGTTCTTTGCATGAATGTTCATCCAGCTAGTTGATCTGTGGATCTGACTTTTGTAAACTCCTTTTCCAGAGAGACATTAGGAGATGGAGGACGTGGTGATTGCAGGCATGGCTGGAAAGCTGCCAGAATCAGAGAACATGCAAGAGTTCTGGGAAAATTTATTCAATGGAGTGGACATGGTCACAGAAGATGATCGGAGGTGGAAGCCAGGTGAGCCCTGTGACTATATGCACTTGAGGTCTGAGCTCTCCAGATAAGCTCAAGTGTTCAAGGAAAAGAGCCCTGATAAGTAGGAAAACCCTGCCAGAGCTTATGAGCTCACTTCTGATGTCCCTGAATGTTATGGTGTCTGTCTCCTGCTTTTATAAGGACCCAACCTATATCCGCTCTATTGCAGCCTGTATCATAGAGTAATAACCAAATAAACTCCATGGTGCTGCCTTTCAGAAGAGAGTATTTTAGCAGTGCAGTTTCAACACTCATGCACCAGCAAGGTGTCTAGCTGCTATAAGCATCAGGCAACAATTAGACTGACACAGCTGTTTGCTGGGTATGGGATGGGATCTCTGTGGGACATGGGAGTAGCAGGATCACCTCAGTCTTTTGACTTTTATATCCTTGTTATTATATTCTTGTCTGGTTGTCCATTGAAAACCACTTTTCTAACTGAATGGATATGTACTTGCCAGACACAACTGAAAGCTTGTGATCTGCAGATGTGGAAAGTGGCTTCTGTGTTTCTATCTGTTGATAAATTGGCACTACTCATGAGACACACACTGTGTTGCAAAAGCTGCTTGTTTATTTGGCACAACTTGCCAGAGCATGAGTTTGCTTAGCAAAGCCAGAAATAGCAGCAAATGGGATTTAGCATGGAGAGGTTTCATCAGGAACTTTACTCATCCTAAAATTATAATTTTTAAAAGGGTGCTGAGGAGGTGGGTAAAGTAGACACCTTGGATCAGTCTGGTGCTGAAATGTAGAAATAGGACTTGACATTCAGAATAACTACAACTGGCATGTGATTCCTGATTACGTCTTGTCATACAATGGTCTCTCACCTAGTAAAAACATTTTATGTTGACGTTGTCTTCAATTAAATGTTTTTTCTCTTCAGGAATTTATGGGCTGCCCAAGAGAAATGGGAAACTCAAGGACA
The DNA here is from genome assembly GCF_025201925.1 of Gopherus flavomarginatus. NCBI lineage: Eukaryota > Metazoa > Chordata > Testudines > Testudinidae > Gopherus > Gopherus flavomarginatus. The sequence goes on along the minus strand of NC_066628.1, from coordinate 52,704,845 downwards.
TCAGCAAATTTGATGCCTCTTTTTTTGGGGTTCACCCCAAACAAGCTCACACAATGGACCCTCAGCTCCGCTTAATGTTGGAAGCTTCTTATGAAGCCATTTTGGATGGAGGTAAGCAGCTGAACTACTGAATAGGTAAAACTGGATTTTAGTGTCTGTGTGAGATTTTGAGATGAGTCTTCTACCTGTCTAAGTAGAACTTTTGTACAGAGTTTGAGAATGCTAGGGCTTTGACAGTAGAGAGAAGAGACCTGAGAACTGGTACAAGTGATAACTTAGTTTTGAAGTTATCTTCCCTGGGGTCAGATCTAGGAAATCTCTCTAAAATGGGTAAAAATGTCTATCTGGGGTCCATGTGGAACAGCTCAATGCTTCAGTAATTGAACTGCCATGTTCTCTTGATCTCAGTTTGCTGAACCCTCTGCATCCAGACAGTTTTCCCATTGCCATACTTCCATTATATTCTGCTAAAATGGAGATGTTCCAGTTTCCAGGATGGGGAAGGGAAGGAGGAGTTAATATTAATCCTCATTAAAAGTTCCATAAGAATGGTGGAAGGTACAGTGATGTGTTTCTGGGTATCTACTCAGTCCAGAGAAAATACGTGGAATTGGATTGTACTTCCATAATTCTCTTACTCAGAAAATTAGTTCTCAAAAATTGGTGCCTTAGCTTGTCCCATCCCTGCCAGTTTCTGGAACCTTTAGAAATTTTAATGTCTATTCTTTTAAAAAAGCTTTTTATCTAAAATTGAATGGTTTTAGTGTTTTTTTTTTTTAAAAATGAGACCCCCAGTGACAAAGCCAGAAACAGTCCTTGAGACACCAGAAACTTTCCACCTAGAGCTCTTGTTTGTTTGTGTTAACACGGTGCCTAAGAGCCCCAGTCATGGTCCAGGACCTCATTTCTGCTAGGTGCTGTACAAACACAACAAAAAGATGGTCCCTGTCCAGAGAGCTGACAAGACAACTGATGGATACAGACAGACTACAGAGGAACAATGAGACATTTACTGGTTATCATTATAGGCATTGGTCTCTGCAAACCAGCAGCCCAAATGTTGTCAATTTATGTTGTACATTTCACAAACAAGAGAATTCTAAGGAGGACAATGAGTTAGTTTTGTGGGTGTTTACAGGTACCGCCTCCCAAGCATGAGGGGCAGCATGAGATAAAGCATGAAGGTGCCTGTTTGAAAATGTAACAAGTGGGTGATTGAGGCGGGCACCATAGGCCCAGCAGAATAGGAGATAGGACAGTCAAGGAGAAAAGTAGGAGAGGAGGTGAAAGAAGTCATCTGGTGCTCTGTCACTGTGCCTCATTCCGCAGGACTCCTGGTTCTATGTTATCTAAAGGTTTTATTTCTGTTTGTTGAGTCAAGACTTGAGGATTCTGCCCTGTATGTTCTGTGGCTCTCTAGAATACTTGCAGATGTCTTGTAAAATATAGACCTCTTTTTTTAAGGCCTGATGGATAGATATCTATTTTTCCCCTTGCTAGTGGTTAGGTGTCCTTCTCCCTTTTAAAACAACTATACTTAAAATCCCCACACACTCTGGCCCATTCCTTCCTCACCTTTCAACCACATACATGTTTCAGCTCTTGTTCTCTGGGACTTACTTTTAGCCTCTTTAAAGTACGTCTTCATTGCAGAGCTAACCAGGGCTTTTTCCTGAGTTTTAGCCCTAGCTCCCTACCATCCGCACACACACACATTTTTACTTAGGTTTATGTATGGTTTGAAACTGGGCTTGCTTAACTGGCTGGGGAGTATAGGTTAGCATCCTTGTTTCACTTAAACTTGGGCTTAACCTGCCCACTTTGCAGTGTGGACTCAGACTGCAATCTGGGTTATAGAACTTGGGGTGTAATAGTCCTCCAATGCCTTTCCGTAATTCCTGGGGGCTAGGTGTTTCTGCCCTCCTATCTACTCCCTTCTCCTGCACAGGACTCTTACCAGTTTATATACACCTAGTGAGCATCTAAACCCCACGTTCCATGCAGTCTGCTCTATTTCTACACAACACTCAAACAGTACCTGATTGATTTACAGAGATACCATCCCAGCTAGCTGCACTGAAGCTGACATCTGGTTCTGGTGGATCTCTGCTGTGAGATCAGTAAGATCCATGAGTTGGGGAGATGTACCTGAAATAATCACCATGTGAGAATATCTCAAAGAGGCTGGCAGAGGAGGGATTTAAGCAATTGGCAAATCAATGCAGGGAGAGAATTATGCTGTTCTGTAATCATGGAATAGCTGCAAAACCTCTGGTGATAAATATACCTAATCTTGCTAGTTTTTCCTTCAATTTGAGATCGTGCCTGGTGTGTAATGTGCCTTCTGATGTCATCTCAGGAATTAATCCAGCTACCCTACGTGGCACAGACACAGGTGTGTGGATAGGTGTGAGTGGATCAGAAGCTGGTGAAGCATTTAGCCAAGACCCTGAACAGCTGCTAGGATACAGTATGACAGGCTGCCAGCGTGCAATGTTTGCCAACAGAATTTCCTACTTCTTTGACTTGAAAGGTAAGTGTTCAAGGGCTCTGTAATGTTGATTAGTAATGCAGTTTGACGATAGTAATAGTATAGCATCCGTTGTGAGGTAAGTACTTACACAGACATGAAGACATTGCTTTCTCACTCAGGAAGGGGCCATGTACAAATGCTAGGTGGGGAAACTGGAAGCAGTGAATGTGTTGTGACTAGGCAGCGAGGCTCAGCATGCAGACTTAGTGCTTGAGGTCTGGGCTGGGGTAGTTGGTAGTCTTCTGAGAAGAGGATGATGGTGGGAAGGCCTTCTGGAAAAGAGGTTTGCTACTTTGGGAGTTTTTTGCTTGTTTACACGGTCACTTGGTGGAAGGCAATATAGAAACTGGCCCACAGTTGAGTAGTTGGAAGAAGACTCTCACAAAGGGAGCAGTTAGCTCTGTAGCTTAGGCAAAGTAAAGGAGGTGAGGAGGCCATCAGATAGGGGTGAGGGTGAAGGAATAGGCAAGATCTGTACTGTGCACAGCCTTAAAGGCAGGGCAGAGGCTGAGGAACTCTGGGTATGGAGGTGGTGGGTAGATTACAGGAGAGCAAGGCCAGGGAGGAGGAGACTGCAAGTGAGAGAAATAATCAGGCCGCGGACAAAGGATTTTAGTGGTGGGAATGGAGAAATGGATGAGTCCTTCCTGAGATGATGAAATGCCAGTGGCTTCTGTTACATAATGCTGTTGATAAACAAAGTTGGAAAGGCACAGTTTTGCCAAACCAGCCTTTCTTGGGATCAGCAGGCAGGGAGGGTAACATTGTAAATGCTCTGGGATACTCTAATAACTTTTACCTATCACTTGATCAGCTTCTTTAAAAGATCCTAAGCTCCAGTCCCTGGAGAGCAGACGTGGCAGGTTCTGAGCAGCAATTGTAGGAAACAAACAGAACGAAATGATTGACTTTGGTTTTTATTTTATTTTTTTCCCCAAGGACCAAGCATGGCCATTGATACGGCATGTTCCTCTAGCCTCATTGCTTTGGAAAATGCTTACAAGGCAATTTGTCATGGAGAGTGTAATGCAGCCCTTGTAGGAGGCGTCAACCTCTTATTGAAACCCAGCACTTCTGTTCAGTTCATGAAACTTGGCATGCTTAGTCCTGATGGTGCCTGCAAGTCCTTTGATGCTTCAGGTAAGGGATTAGGTCCAAATCACATTGTGCTCTGTGAGAGGCAGCCAATGTTGCTTCCTCCAGGGAATCTATATTGAAAGAGAAAAGTGGCTTCATTCTCTTCTGTCCTTGCTCATGTTATTTGTCACAAACACTGGAACTGCCAAAGGCTGCACACTCAATAGGAACATAAAAAATTTATAAGGGTGGGGAAGGAAAACATGGTCCATTTCCCTATAATGGGGGTTGGGGGCAGACAGGAATGTCATGCTAGAACGTGTTACAGGGCTTCATAGACCAAGAGGGAAACCCCTCTTTAAGTCTGATATGTAGCCGAACTTGTCTGTCATGCATTTCAAAGGGACAATCATAGCTTTTAAGGCTCTCAGGAATGACATTGTAGTGCACAGTACTTCACTGCTTAGACAGATGCAGGGCTGTCTGGATTTCTCTTTTGCTTTTATTTCATTCTTCCTCTGCCCACAGGAAATGGATATTGCCGCTCCGAAGCTGTAGTGGTCATTCTCATGACCAAGAAATCCATGGCCAAACGGATTTATGCCACAATAGTCAATGCGGGGAGTAACACTGATGGTTTTAAGGAGCAAGGTGGGTCTCAAATCTCTGGGAGACCATGAGATTCTCATATTCTTTTTGGTGTTTATCCCAAGAACAGCGGGTTTGAGGCTACTGCTAACTCTCTTCTGGAGCTTCCCTTTTTGGGGGGCTTGGGAGATCCATTTCTCCTGATTAGTGGAAAATTCTGACCCTTTCTTGTCATAAGTGAATCTGGTTAAGTGGTTAGCACTTTCTTCCATATGAAAGTAATGGGAGATGCTCAGCTGATCAGCTTTGCCCTCCCCAGGGGTATCTGAGTGATGTTACACTAGCTAAGTAGAAAATTACTGGCATTATGATGGGAAAGGAGAGGATACAAAAAATCCTTTTCCTTCTTCCTGGGAGCTTCAGTTCCATGAGCACTGCTCAATCTAGTAGATTGTTGATGAGAAACCTAGGGTCTGTGATATCAAAGTTTAAATCCTACAACTTCTTCAGTTTCAGTCCAGCACCACCCTTCCTTTTTCCCCTTCCTCTTACTGAGGCATTGACTTCTTGTTGCAGGTTTAGTGCTGGAAACGTGAGCATAAATCCTGAACGTATATTTGGATCTCCCTCAGAAACCTAGCAATCCTAATTAGTGAACAGATTGCTGAAACTTTGCTCCCAGATGGGAATGGGTAATTGATAATGATTCTTGTTCCAGGTGTGACATTTCCCTCTGGGGAGATGCAGCAGGCTTTGGTCAGCTCTCTATACAAAGAATCTGGGATCCAGCCTGAAGAAGTGGAGTATGTAGAAGCTCATGGTACAGGCACCAAGGTTAGCATAATTTCACCATTGTCTGTTAGCTCCCTGTGACTGTTCCTCTTTCCCTCCATTTTAGCATCTTTCCTTTTCTTGCCTTTCAATTTTCTCTCTCTTTCCCTCCTTTCCCCCCCCCCCCCGCTCCTTCTTTCCCATTTAACTAGAAGGAACTAGATTTCCCATTTCTAGCTATTACCTTCACAATTCTTGGTGTGTGGTTTTTTTGTTTTTGTTGTGTGTGTGTGTGTGGTTTTTTTTTTTTTTTGTTTGTTTGCTTGTTTTAAAACTAGAGACTTTGGGATAGGGGCTCTTCTGCCAACTACTAGATGTTGTGCATGCTTAGTGTAAAGCATAATTCTGACTTAATTTCTTTTTCTGTTAGATTGGGGATCCTCAGGAACTGAATGGCATTGCAAATATTTTCTGTCAATTAGAGCGAGAGCCATTGTTGATTGGCTCAACCAAGTCAAACATGGGTCACCCAGAACCTGCCTCTGGGCTTGCTGCATTAGCCAAGGTAATGTCATAGTTGAGAAAATTTTATCTATAGATATAATGATTTGTGCACTGACCCATTGTGGAATTTAGCTCTGGTGATGAGAGGAGGACCTGGGAGGTTGTCTCATTAACCAGGCAGCCCATTCTGCTATTGCTTCTTGCCTCATTAGAAAGTATTCATAAAGGCTCCAAATGCTCTGCAACAAGCAGGATGTAAATTCGTAGACTAGACACTCGGGTCTCTGTCTCTCTCTAGTCCTAAAGTCTGCAGACACTTAAATAACATTGAGAACAGAGGGTTCTTTATTAAATGGCTAATTGTCATTACTGTATTTCTTGGTGATTTTTTGATATTCAATTATTTTATGCATCGCTATGAAAAGCTGTGGCATAACTTGAGTGTGAGTTTGGGGCACTTGACACCTAGGAGGGATGGGAGGCAGCTTGGGTTGTTGGTGTTCAAGAAGTGGCTGGAGGTTTTTGTATTGGGTAGGGGATGTGTCTTTTCTCCCTGCTCCCATAACATCTGTGGACAAGGGTTGAGACAATTTCAAGTGAGGGGTGGTGGGAGAGCAGACACAGGTTTGAACTCCGAATTGGATCAGAGCAAGCAGCTGGCCCACACCTGCTCCATTATCTGCTACTGTAGCCAACACTGGTGGATGAATGTCTGCTAAACTGCTCAGCAGAGTGCTAGCTAACAGTGTTGACAGTTAGACTTGAAGCCTAGTGATGACAATTTAACATGGCCAGCAGCACAGTTTCTCAGCCTGAAACAATAATTGTAAGGCAAATATTGTGGTGGTTATGGTCAGGTCGTGCTGGGAGGATTTTCTTTGTTGCCATAATATCTAGGAACCACAGTCTTGTCTTCTAGATGAAAACTTGCATTCTTGAGCTCTATTCTGAGCATTGGATGAATCCTGCAGTAAATGAAGTGTCTGCAGAATCATGGAAAACATGGGACCCTGTCCCTTCTACATTGTACTGAAGGTCTGCAAATAGCTTGGATATCCTGGTTATGCTATAGTCTCTGTTTTACCAGAGTGGATTTTGAACTCCTAGCACACCAAGATACTTCTTGGTGAGGTGGAGCAGAATGTGGACTTGGTGTTGGTCTGAGAGCCCTGACTTCCTTGTGAGGGTCTCTGTGCCAAGTGCACTATCTGTCTCAGGCTCTGTGTCAGTTCCATTGCATGATGCCATTCAGCCTCTGACAGTGGCTCCATAGAAGTCTTTGGATTTCTCCTGTGGGACTGAGCTGGGCTCCCCCAGGCTCCCCACTGATGTTGATCAGAGCTGACAGCTCCAGCCTAGGAGGACTTAGTATTGGGCTCACTGTCTCTGTAATGGAGCTCAAGGTGTACTCCAAGGAGTCTCTGATGTGAGAATCTCCCATATTGACCAGACCTTCAGTATTTAGGCCAGCAGGTAAGTCTGTATCCTGCTGGTAGGGATTTCTGCCACCACTACCCTTTTGCAGCTTGTGCTTAGTGGGAATATTGTTGGTTAATATTAGTTCTGTGGTAGAACCGGAGGCTGCAGTCAGGATCAGGGCCTCGTTGTGCTAGACACAGAGACAGTCCCTACCCCCAAGATCTTGCAGTCTAATTAAAGATGCAACATGTGGCTATAGTGAACAATTGGAAGGCACATCCCATGGCAATGACCCATTCACATTTCTTTATGTGGATGAGCTGTAATGACCACCCACCTCTTCCAGGAGAATTATATCTGACAAATAAAATAGGACATAGACGTTTGTAAGTAATTCTACTCCATGCCGTCCCCAGCCTCCTTCCCATCCAGTAAAAACCGTTTGTAAGGGATTATTCCTAGCAACCTCCTCTCCCCCAGCCCCATGAGCTCCCCCTTCTAGGGAGCTGAATCTAGTGCTCATTAAGTTGGTAGCATGAATCTCCTAAAGGTTCAGTTGAAATAGAAACATCATTTGGCCCTCAACACTGCTTTCCTAGTGGTGAAAAGTCAGAGATAAAAGCCACAATATCTTACTTCTAAACCACCACTTTCACTCTGCCCACATGGATAAAGTAGTTCTATGCTCATGGTTTATATTCTTAACTAAATGGCTTCAAATTCCATCTTACCCAGTTCAGCATGTCAGTCTTCACTAAACCACCTCCTGTGGCAGCAGAATCTAGGCTGAGTGGTTCAGTTACCAGAGTGTTTAACTAACTGCTATCTAGGAAAGACAAAACCCCACTTAGTTTGTCTCTGGGGGAGCCTAGTGGGTGCATTCTCTAAGCCTTTCTAAATGCTTCAGATATGTTTGAGTATGGCCTTGCAGGTATATAGGCATCTGGGATAAAACACTAGACCGGATCCACAGCAGCCTTCTCAGCTTGTACAGGGAATATTTCCATCAGTGAGGCTTATGGGGCTGTTACCTGGGGTGGAACCCAGAAGGCTTTGCAGTCTTGTTTTCTTGGCTTGGCTTCCAGGTCTGATACCCAGCTCAGGAGAATAATCCCATAATCACTGACTGTCTCTCATCAGAGCCACCTGCCTTGGGGGGTTGTTTCTGAACAGCAGGGGAATGTTGGTTGGGGCTGAGGACACTGCAGTAATACCAATAACTGATGTGGTTTTTGAGGCTGCAGCTGCTTGTATAATTTCTGGCCTGAACTGCCTATGCCACAGGGGAATATGTGCACAAGCCTCAATACCTGTTGCTTCCCAGAGGCTCTCGTCTTGAGTTGAGTGCCTACTTAACCATGAGTTGGGAGTCTTTTTTGCTTTCAGTCTGTTTGAAACAGGTAAATTACTTAACTTTTCTTTCATGCTGGCCCTGTACCTAGATTGGAAAAACATGCAGAGCAGGACTGAGACTCCTTTAGCTAGATCTGTCAGTCTGGGAATTGCTTTCTCAAATAGCAGAAAAAAGATAGAAATGGGAGATTTGGTGATGGTAAAGAAGAGGGTGGGGAGACACCATGGGAGGAAGGAAAAAAATGAGCTAGGCAATGCAGATTTTGTGGAGAGATGGGGGAGAACGGGGGATGATATTCGGTGTCAAGTAAGACAGTGCAGTCTACTGGGTAGAGTGTGGACAGAGCAGTGACTTCAGAATTCTCAGACTAGCTCTGCTAGTGACTTCCTGGGTGGCCTTGATTTATCTAAGCTACTTAAACCCTCTGTGCCTTAGTTTCACTATCTGTAACCTGGGAACAATAATACTTATTTACCTTTCGTGAAGTGTTTTAAAATCCAGTATAGTGACAGAAGGAGCCATTTAAGTGCAAATGCTAAACTGTTTGTAGAACAAAACTAACAAGATGTCTTGTTAAAACAAAATAAAATCTAAGCCATAAATGTTCTGTTCTGCGCTCTGTCTCTCTCTCTCTCCAGGTGATTCTCTCTCTGGAACATGGGCTGTGGGCTCCAAACATTCATTACAACACCCCAAATCCAGAAATTCCAGCCTTACAAGATGGTCGTGTCCAGGTGGTTGCTAAACCAACCCCAGTAAAAGGTGGCCTTGTCAGTATCAATTCTTTTGGCTTTGGAGGTTCTAATGTCCATGTCATTCTGAGACCAAATAAGAAGAAATTCTACCCTCTGGAGATGCACAATTTGCCACGACTGGTCCAAGTTTGTGGCAGGACACAGGAAGCAGTGGAAATGCTAATAGAGCAAAGCAGAAGACTGAGGGAGTACAGCTCATTTGTGAGCCTGCTCAATGATATCTCTGGGATCCCTATTTCATCCATGCCCTACAGGGGCTACACCTTAATTGGCAGTCAGAGTGACATAAAGGAGGTTCAGCATACTCAAACATCTGGGAGGCCACTCTGGTATATCTGCTCAGGTAATTCCACCGTAAGGGGAATCAGACTAACAATCCGTTCTGTATCTTTGGAAGCTTGAGACTTTTTGTTGATTCTATGCTCTGTTCATTGTTCTGCTTAGTTTTGTGGTATGTGCGCTAGTTAAGAGGGTTTTTCCAGGATCTCCTGTTTACTGCATTGATGATGTGGACTATCTGTAAATAATCCTCCATCTAAACAATTTCCCATCTCTTGGTAACAAATCCTAGGAGACTGAAAAACAGTGTATCATGTTCACTGTAGGGATTTGAGGTCTGCAAGATGTTCTCCTAGACTGAATTCTTCTTACATCTTCCCATTGCTAGAGCAAATGCTCAGTTCTCCCTCCCCCATGAGCAAAGCTCATAGTCTCCTCATCTCACAGGCATGGGAACACAGTGGAAGGGGATGGGCCTTAGCCTGATGAAGCTTGAGCTGTTCCAACAGTCCATCTTACGCTCCGATGAGGCTCTGAAGGACACGGGACTGAAGGTATCTGACCTGCTCCTGAATGCAGATGAGAACACGTTTGAAGATGCTGTCCATGCATTTGTTGGCCTTGCTGCTATTCAGGTAAGGGTGAAAGCTGAGGTCCTTTCCCAGTTTTGTTCCAAGTGTATCTGCTTGGTCACTAATATTGCCTGTCATTCAGCTCATGATCCTTCTAATAGTCTTGTGTAAGCTGCTAAGGAGCACACCTGATGTGGCAGCCAGGTTTGAGTGTGCCTTTGGCATTGTTAGGAAGTGTGTGTGCGCTGTGCTGTGCTGTGCTGTGCTGTGCTGTGCTGTGCTGTGCTTACACAGACAGTCTTAGGGCTGAGCGCACAGTGGCAGAGGTATGGCATCTGATTTGACATTGGTAATACTGTTTTTCCTCAGATTGCACAGATAGACATTCTGAAGGCCATGGATCTGCAGCCTGATGGAATTGTTGGTCACTCAGTAGGAGAACTGGCCTGTGGCTATGCAGATAACTCCTTAAGTCATGAAGAGGCCATTCTTGCTGCCTACTGGAGGGGGCGGTGCATCAAAGAAGCCAAACTACCCCCAGGAGGAATGGCTGCTGTTGGTAGGTATAGAAGTATATCCTTTCCTAGGTGGATAGTATACCTGTGGGTGTATGGGCGCATGCACATATGCACGCTTTCTCCTGTCTTTTGTTAATTGTAATAAACAGATTCCATGAGAGGCAGTAAACTTGGCTATCTGACATAGTAGTGGGGAAAGTGAGTGGAGAGAGACATTTTTGTTTTAAAGTTGTTCAATTTTCAAAAAAAATCACCAATACATCTAAACTCTTACAGGTCATAATTTGACAACTTGTTCATCTTTCTGGTTACACATCAAGGGAAAAATAAAAATTAATAAACAAAAAGGCTAGAAAATACCAGAAGTACTATAATACAAATCACTGATAACCCTTCACCTGCAATACTCTCTGGTTCTTGTCACCCTCTCTCAAGAGCAGAAGTAGGGAGGGTTTTGAGATGGATGACAAATGATTAGAAGCCTGGAAGAATTGGTTTGTGGGATGTTTTGGTATGATGGAGTGAAAAGGTTAGGACAATCTACTTTACTTTAGAAAAGATGCAAAAAAATGGACAGGTGACTTTTTTGTTACGTTTCAAGAACCAAAACAGATCTCCTATAGAAGGTAAATTGGGCCCTCAGTTTCACATAATACAAGTACAAGAAGACATTCTATGAAATCAAAAGGTAACAAACTTAAAACAATAAAAATAAATACATTGACACAACACATAATTGGCCTGAAACTTACTACCACAAGACCTCATAGAGGCCAAGAACTTAGGATTTTAAAAGAAGTAAACCCTTTTTAAAAAAAAATTAGGATGAGTTAATTTTATCCTATGGGATAAAATTATCTTACCTATTCCAGGGCATAAGCCAACCTTAACTGATTTGGGGTGGGGGCTAGGAAGAAACTTCCTCTATAGGCATGTTGTTCCATAACTGGCCAGTCTTCAGGCCACTGTCAGACTTGATACTGGATTACATAGACCCTGATCTGGTCTGGCAACTTCTCTATTGGCTACAAGTAAAGCTTTTGTTCTTTCATGACCTCCTTATTTGATAACCATGAATGTTCAAGTTAGAAAGGAGCCAAAAGTTACAGATTAGGACGGCTGTGTTGGGGCTGAAGCATTTATACATCACTTGCTACAGGCATAATTCTAGTGTTTCACTTACTATGATATTTCCTCTGGAAACCAACTCATTGAACATTGTCTTTACCTTGCTAGAGAGTACATAAGTCATTTACTTATCACTAATAATTTCTGGTAGTCACTGCATATAATAGGTCACATCTTTCATAATCAGAATTTGAGCTCATGTTTTGTCCATTGCCTCTTACCCATGTGATAGATCCAGGCCAAATTCTACTCTCATGAGACTAGCTTAAATCCATAGTAACTTTTGATTTTCAGCGTTGATACCCTAATTTCACAAAAACTGTCAACAAGTGCAGAATTTGACCATTCTCTCCAGATTTAAGAATGGCATTCCTTGCTAAGGACAAGGGAAACTGTTAGAAGGAGATTTTCTTTTTAATAGGTTTTTCAAATAGTGTAAGTTGTGTGTCTAAATCCTGATGTAAACATGAAAAGTACATATTAGAACTGTCATTTCCCTATCATGGGGATGAAATTTTGATCCCTCTGTCTGTAATCTCAAAGCATATAGCTGGTGGAATCTAGTGGGTTTTACATAAGCAATACAGAGTGCTGTCTGACTTGATTCTTCACGGAGAGGGATATAATGGAGTTCAAGAACTTCATCCCAAAATTTAGAGATTGATTTCTTCATGGAAGTCAGTTCTGCCATCTCCCCCTGGGCACAGATACTTCAGTGATGGTGAGCATTATAAAACCCTAAAATTGGTCCTGACAAGACTGTAGGATTTTCCGTCCCCCAAAATCTTGAATCCAGTACGGTGTTAGCTGTTAAAATCCCGGCCATCAGGAGTTCCGGGCTTAGCCTGGCTACATAAGCTGCTGCATAACTTTTTCCTGGGAACATTTGCATCATCTTGAGGGTTTTTCCTCTGCAGGTCTGACATGGGAGGAGTGTAAGCGTCATTGTCCTCCTGGCGTGGTACCTGCCTGTCACAACTCTGAAGACACTGTCACTGTTTCAGGGCCTCAGGTGAGCAAACATATGGAAACCAGCCTTCATAAGAGACCTTAGCTTCCAAGGCTGCAAGCTGGGGCTCCATTTGGTCTGTCTTCCATTACTGGAATTACACCATGTGCCCCAGAAGTGAAAGAAGGGCAGTCAGGTTAAATTAAAGTAGTGGGAGGGAACTTACCTCTTGCATCTGAATTTAAACACTTAAGTGCAACTTGATGGGAATCAGTTGTTGCTTCTTGCTGACTAGGAACAAAAACATGTGCTCCATATTTCAGTAGTGTTATATTCACAGGGATGTTGCATCACCTTCACATGAGGAATATGAGGGGAGTGCAGTGATACCTCTTCATGGGAGCACAGGGCCTCATCAAATGGCTAATGGCAGAGGAAAGCTGGACGCCCAAACTCCATGAAATAATAATTCTTGCTCAATTCTATCCCATTTCCTAGGATGCTGTGAACAAGTTTGTAGCCAAACTGAAAAAGGAAGGAGTGTTCGCAAAGGAAGTGCGCAGCGCTGGGGTTGCCTTTCATTCATATTACATGGCGTCTATTGCACCAGTCCTACTTAGTGCCCTACAGAAGGTAATGTCACTGAATGATGGCTTATGCTGGGGGGCTTGTGGATAAAGGGAGCCGTGAGTAGCATCCTACATGCTGGGGGAGAGAGGGGCTTAAAGGAGATCCTCATTATGTGCAGGAGTTAGAGGTTGGGCTGCATGCAGTAACAGTTGCTGGCTTTCTGTGGAACAGGCAGTTGGGAGCCCTTGGACATCCAGCAAGAGGCAGCCTGAGCTCACAAGCTGAGAAGTGGCTTATACAAACCTCTGGGGCTTGGCTTTTTTAGTGGGTTGGGGTTTTTTGTTTTGGTTGGTTTGTGTTTGTTTTGAGGGAGGGATGGGGTTGGAGTGGTGGTATCTTGTCCTTTCATGCCCTGTGACATCTATATTTTGTTGTTGGTCTATTGTAGGTAATTCCAAATGCAAAGCCTCGTTCACCCCGTTGGATCAGCACCTCCATCCCCGAATCTCAGTGGCAAAGTGAGCTGGCTCAGAATTCCTCTGCCGAGTACCATGTGAACAACCTGGTGAGCCCAGTGCTGTTCCAGGAAGGTCTGAGGCATGTTCCAGACAATGCTGTTGTGGTGGAGATTGCCCCACATGCCCTCTTACAGGTATTGCACTTGGGAAGGTTCAAAGAATGGGGGAATATCTTAGTTTTTCTAGCACTGAGAACACCTTGCCCAGCCATTTCTAGTCTCCCTGATTTTGCATTAAAAATCAACGTGTCCCAACATATTCCACACCACATCCCTACCCACACAGTCAAGTCATCCAAATACTTGCCTTTGCATATTGCTTGCGGGGGAGGACACAGGTGTGCACAGTCAATTGCCTGAACTGGTGAATGAGTAGGAGAAACCAGGAGCTTCTTGGATGGGGTGTGTGGGTGGGTGGGGGGGAAGTAAGCAGTAGGGAAGAGAGCCTGAAGTCTTACTACTTTGGGTTGTAATCTTGTCAGATCTTAAGCTAAACCGCATCAGGCTGGACCAGTACTTGAATGGGAGGCTTGCAGTGGTACAGGAAGAAGCATTACTGGAGATTAGAAAGTGTCCCTTTTTTGTGTAAGAGCACTTAATAGCTATTTGGATACCATGGTGATGAGGGCCATATAAGTATCTAAATAGAGGAATTCTTCCTGGATCTTGAATCACTTCACCCACCTGTCTCTGAATCTGCTCTATGCTGTGCTCTAATTTACCTTTTGGGGTTTTTATTTTAGAAAGTGTTTAGTTAAAAACAAAACTACCAAGATAATTCAACAATAATCCTTCTCATTTCATTGTTCACTTTCACAGCTGCATAGTTTAAAAAAAAAAACCCACATACACAACTAAAATACACAGTGTAATGATAGCAATGCAATACCACACCTATGTTACTAAGAATAATTAGTGCTTATGTAATGTTGCATCTTCCAGATACTGTACAAATGTTAGCTAACTAATCCTCGCATTGCTTTTGAGAGCAGGGAAGGTAAGTACTCCTTTTTTTATGAGAGGATAGGGGTTGGGAACTGAGACACTACGGAGAAGGCTCACACTTTCAAAAGTGTCCACTAATTTTGAGGACATCAGTTTTGGGGTAACTCTCACTTGAGACCTCTCAGCTCTCATTTCCTCCGTACTCACGTCAAAGGTGCTGTGTATTCATAGCTCTGACTTCACCTGAAGTTATGGATGCTCACAACTTGTGAAAAATCCCTAGGTGTCAGGTTAGACACCTTTAAAAATTGGTGGATTTTCCTGGAAATTTTAGCCTAAATGTAAAATCAGTGAAGAGTTCTGTGGCACCTTATAGACTAAGACGTAGCCCAAATGGTTTGTCTGAGGCCATACAACCACTCTATGCCTTGTGGTTCCCATGCTGCATTTCAGCTAACATTGATATCATGAGTTTACATTGTCTTATGTTCCTATGAAGTTGAGTTTCATTATTCGGAGGTCAGATCTTGTTCACCTTACTCCTTGCAGGTAATGCTGTTGAAATCAAGGAGGTTTTTTTTTTTTTTTTTTTTTCAGGAGTAAGACAAATGGCAAATTTACAGAGACAAGGACTCTAAGGACTAGTCAAGTAGAAAGTTGCATCTTGAAAATACAGCCACTTTTGTTAGGAGTGTACAAAAATATCTACTACTTCACTCTACATAACTCAAAAATGGGCAAAAGTCACTTCAGCTTTCTAAAAGTTATTGCCCGAGTGCTCAGCCCAGATGTAGAGAATTTTAAACTAAAATGAAATATTTCAGAAAATTGAAAGCATTGGGTGACTCAGATTCCAAGGTGAGAGAGAATTTAGTTTGACTACCTGTTTCACACAGGCTGTAGAACTTCCCAAAAACATTCTATCTTGATCTGAAAAGTTGTCAGTGATGGAGAAGCTACCATGACCCTTGATATATTGTCCCAATGGTTGGTTAATTAATCTCAGTGTTAAAAATTTACACTTATTTCCAGTTTGGAAGTTCAGTCTAGACAAATTCAGCCACTGGATTGTGTTATACCTGTGTCTGCTCGATTGAAGAGTAATATATGTTCCTCATATAGGTTCTTGTAGACTAATCAAGTCATCCCTTAAAGAACTGTCTTTGTTCAGCTAAGTAGATGGTGCTCCTTGAGTCTAACTATAAGGCATGTTTTCTAATCCTTTAATTATTCTTGTGGCTGTTCTCTGAACCCTTCCCAAGTTAAACATCCTTCTTGAATTGTGGGCACCAGAACTGGACACAGTATTCCAGCAGTAGTGACACCATTCCTAAATACAGAGGTAAAACAAACTCTGTACTCCTACTCAAGATTCATTCATCCATCCAATGATTGCATTAGCTCTTCTGACCCAGCATTGCACTGGGAAAACCATGTTCAGTTGTTTATTCACCAAGATCTCCAATCTGGAGTCAACCCTTCACCGGATAGAATCCCCCATCTTGTAAGTGTGGTCTATATTCAGCCATGTAAAACACACATTGTTTGCTTGTGCTCAGCTTACCAAGCAATCACTACCCCAATTTTTGTGTCATCTGCAAACTTTATTGGTGGGTTTTTTCCCCCTAGGTCATTATAAATGTTAAATAGTGAAGGGCAAAGAACCAATCCCTGCAGGAACCCACTAGAAATACACCCAGTTGATGATGATGATTCCCTGGTTACAATTACATTTGAGACATAACAAGCTTTTAATCTACTAAATATATGCCATGGTTAATTTTCTATCTTTCTAGTTTCCTAATCAGAGCCATGTGGTACCAAGTCAAATGCCTCTACAGAAGTCTACATGTACTGCACAAGCACTATTACTTCTATCAACCAAACTTGTAATCTCCTTTTTAAAAAAAAAGGAATCAAGTTTGTCAGGATCTATTTTCCATAAACCCATGTTGAATGGCATTAATTATATTATCCTCCATTATCTCATTAGTCTCCTATATCTTGTGCAGGGTCAATGTCAGTCTTGCCTTTAATTACCCAGGTCATCGAGTTTACCCTTTTGAAATATTGGCACAACATTCGCTTTCTTCTGGAACTTCCTCAGTGTTCCAAGATTTATTAAAAACAAACATTTCAACAGTCTAGTGAGAGCCTCAGCCAGCTCTTTTAAAAACTCTTGGATACAAGTTTTCTGGACTTGCTGATTTTAAAATGTCTGACTTTAATAGCTGCTGTTTAACATCCTCCTGAGATATTAGTGGAATAGAAAGTGTGTTATGATATGACTACATCAAAAAACCCACAGATTATGGGTTTTTTCCTTCTCCTCCCCTCACCCACCCGAAATATGGAAAATATGTTTAGTGAACACTTTGGCCTTTTCTGCATTATTGTTGATAATTCTACCCTTTCCATCTAGTAATAGATCAGTACAGTTGTTTGTATTCTTTTTGTTCCTAATATACTTGAAGTCCTCCTTGTTGTCTTTTAACTCTGCTGGCCACAGACTTCTCAGTTTGTCTGCTTTCCTTATCAATTTTCTACAATTCTTAGCTTCTGATTTATATTCATTAATATCAGCTTCCTCTTTCTTACATTTGTTTATTTTTTTGTAGTTGCCTTCACTTGCCCTCTAAACCAAGTCTTTATTTTTTTAAAACAAAACAGCACAGCCTTCTTCCTCAGTTGTGGAATTGTGGCTTTAGGGTTGACACAGTTCAGAGCAACTACACCTGTATTTCCTCTGTGCTCTAGCAAAGTCACCTACTCTCAGACTTCCAGCTCCCCAACTGTTTCCTCTTTTGGGTGGAGGACTGCTACATCTCACCCTGGTCAGAAGGGAGTATGTCCAAGCTGCACAGTTTCCTGCCTTCATTATGCATTTCCCAGCAAAGACAGTCTGCCTAAACACACATGCTTGCTTTCTCTTCAGGCTGATTTAGAGTGATTGCTTGATTCAAGTTACCACAGAGTTCTTTCTAAGCAAACCTATTTTAGCCTTGAGGTAAAAAAGTATTAAAGAGAAGCCATATTAAAAAGACTAAAACAATGTACACATGCTAATAAACTTAGCAGGAATCATCCCACCCTAGGGATTTTTTTGCGGTTACAAGTTAATCAAAGCTGCAGCTCAGAACAAGCCCTCAGTCTTATGAGGCCTCAGTAGGTCACATCCTTCCAACTATCCTGTAAGGCTTGGGGCCCTCCAAGGACCAAGGGTGTTTTTTGTTTGTTTGTTTTAATTAGGAAGGTGGCCCTGTATCAACTTAAAACTCAGGCTCTTATCCAAGTCTTCTCTTTGTTGTGGCACCTTAGAGACTAACATTTATTTGAGCATAAGCTTTCGTGGGCTACAGACCACTTCTTCGGATCCATGGAATGGAACATATATTGAGATATATCTCAATATACACACAAACAGAGAGCATGAAAAGGTGGGAGTTGTCTTACCAACTCTGAGAGGACAATTAAGTAAGGGGAAAAAAAAAACTAAGTGATAATCAAGATGTGTGAGAGAGATTCAATGTTTGTAATTGCTCAGCCATTCCCACTCCCTATTAAAACCTAAAGTTGATTGTATCTAGTTTGCATATCCATTCCAGCTCAGCAGTTTCTCGTTGGAGTCTGTTTTTGAAGCTTTTCTGTTGCAAAACTGCCACCCGCAGGTCTGTCACATTGGTAGATATGCCAATACCAATGTGATATGCCATCATGTGCCAGCAATGCCCCTCTGCCATGTACATTGGCCAAACCGGACAGTCTCTACACAAAAGAATTAATGGACACAAGTCTGACATCAGGAATCATACCCTCAAAAACCAGTAGGAGAACACTTTAACCTGTCTGGTCATTCAGTGACAGACCTGTGGGTGGCAGTTTCGCAAAAGAAAAGCTTCAAAACCAGATTCCAACGAGAAACTGCTGAGCTGGAATTGATATACAAACTAGATACAATCAACTTAGATTTCAATATTTGTAATGGCTCAGCCATTCCCAGTCCCTATTAAAACCTATCTCCCCTTGTAAGTATTCTTAGTCTCTGTGGTGCCACAAGTACTTCTATTCTTTTTGCAGATACAGACTAACATGGCTGCTACTCTGAAACTTCTTTGTTGGCCTCTGGAGAATCTAGTTTGAACTAGTATGTGTATATTTCCCCAGGAAGGTGGCATCAAAGGCTAAAAAGAGGAAGTTCATTAGCATCCCACTTCCTACCATAGAAGTACTTACAGTGCCACAACACATGCATGGTTGCATTTTTAATTCAATATATCCTAAAGGTATTAACTCTAATGCAGTAAAGTTCATTTTAATTCAGTAACATTTGTTCAGGATATTGCAGGACATTGACATTGTCACTGTCATACAGGCATTGTGACAAGATAGCTAATATAGGATGGTGGGTCCTGCGCTTTTCTTGGTGTGGAGCTAAGATGCCACCCCTTGCCCCTGCTCTTGGGGCACCAAGGGCCCCACTAGTGGCCCAGGAAGGTGGTAAAGGAGGGAAGCAGGGGGAGGGATCTGGGTTTACCCTTTATTCTGAGGCCCTTACCCTCTTCCCCTTTGGGTGGCGTACCTTCAGTCCTTAAATACTGGGGGAGGGAGTCTCCTTTACTCCAGTTTCCTGAACTTCTAAGCTCCAGTCTTATCTCCTTCCTCCGACTCCCTGAAGCAGGGGGTTTTATTAGGTTGCTAACAGGGCCTTAGATGGCTACAGGTGCTCCAATTAACCTGTAGCAACCCTCCCTAGTCTACAGGGAACCACGCCTTAATTAGCCTAGTTCCCCCCAACCACTCTCCCACTGCTCCCTGGCCCTCCTGTGTCACAGCATCTAATAAAGTATTCTTAAACAACTCACAATATTACCTTTTTCAGATTAAAGTCTTCACAGCTGATTTGGCTTATAATTGTTTTCAGGTGTGACAATGGATGCCTCAACTTGATCTTAACTATAACTTGCTTCCAGGTTCATAGGCCTCTGCAGACAGACCTAGGAGGTGGCTGTCTAGCCACATAGGTACAGAGCTGGTAGTTGGGGTGGCACACATGCCATGAAGGCCAGTGCTCAACACAAAGGGGATAAATCTGCCCACTTCAATTCTTCTTTATCCTAGATGTTGCTTCTCTCAGGCTGTGGTAATGCATGATACAGGGAGACTTTCTATCTAAAAATCTCCTCAGGTGTGAGTTGTGGTTGCTGAGCTTCCCTCTGTGCTGAAGTTCCAACTCAAAAGCATTTGTTCTCTTGTCCATAATGCCCCCATCCTCCCTCCAGAAGCTGAAGACAGAAGCTCTCAGAGGAAGGCACCTTTTGTAGTTCCAGTGGTTCTTGGAAGTCCCATGAAACAGAAAAGAAAAAGGGTCTTGTTTTTGTTTTTGGGCCTCTTCCTCTGAGGTTCTCTTTGGAACTGTTGTCCTGGGATCCCAAGGGCTGCTCTCCCCTGGATTACCAGGTGCTGGTTCGAGTCTCTCTAGACTCTCTTCATCCCTTATATGCAATGGAAGAATGAATATTTGCTCCAGAACGTGGTTCCTGCAGCACAGTCTGGTGCTATGGTCATCTTGATTCTGAGAAACAGGAACTCGCCCACTATGTTATGGCTTAGAACCCTAATTCAGAAATAGCAACGTCTCGGGATATTCAGAGGTTCCTTTGGAAAGTTTCAGGGTTCAGTACTTAGTATTTTGGGACTTTTGACCTATGGTTTTCTACTTCCTTTTCAAGCTGTGAGAGCAAAAAAAAGAGGGCCTCCTCCTCTATAGACAGTGAACACCCTTGCATGGATTCTTAAATCTCCAATGATGGAGATTCCACAACCTCCCTAGGCAATTTTATTCCAGTACTTAACCACTCTGACAAGAAGTTTTTCCTAATATCCAACCTAAACCACCCTTGCTGCAATTTAAGCCCATTGCTTCTTGTCCTATCCTCAAAGGTTAAGAAGAGCAATTTTTCTCCTTCTTCGTTGTAACAACCTTTTATGGACTTGAAAACTGTTATGTCCCCTCTCAGTCTTCTCTTCTCCAGACTAAACAAACCCAGTTTTTTCAATCTTCCCTCATAGGCCATGTTTTCTAGGCCCTTAATCATTTTTGTTGCTCTTCTCTGGTCTCTCTCCAGTTTGTCCACATCTTTCCTGAAATGTGGCACCCAGAACTGGACACAATACTCCAGTTGAGGCCTAATCAGCACAGAGTAGAAGGGAAGAATTACTACTTGTGTCTTGCTTACAGTACTCCTGCTAATACGTCCCGGAATGATTGTTGACTCATATTTTAGCTTCTGATCCACTATGTTCCAGGGCTGATGCTAGTTTTGGTAGGGTAGTCCTGCAATCCAGAGACCCTGACCTCTGCCTCTTGATGCTTGTGAGTAACTTTTAAGTGGCATACATGACTGCATCAAATCTCAAAGAAGCACAGTTACGATAAGTAACCATTTCTTCTTGTGGCTTTTACTGCACATGGAAAGACTAAAGATAGGAAGGTGTCTGTGACCATTGGAAAATTAAGGATCCAATGACTGGTTATGCTGGGAAGAAAGATGTGTTCCTCAGTGGCCTTAATTTTGAGAGTTGCAACCTATAAGGAAATTATGGCCAGATGTACTTTTAGCTATGCTCAAAAGCTCTCCATTTTGGAATTCCTCTTCTGAGATAATGTTGAGAGCAGTGATTGATTGATTGATTTATTTATTGGCCCTATTGAATTGGAAGCCATAGAAGTGGTGCTAGAGCCTTAGCAGGAGAAAAGGTAGTTATTCCTAAAAGAAATAGTGTTTTGTTTTATTTTAGGCCTCCACAAATAGGAGATTCCTAAGGGAAATGAAATTCTGGACAGCTTCTCTAGGGAGAAGAATCTCTATTCTCAACCCTCAGGCCTGGTTCACAGCCTTTTGATCTTTTGAAATGCCCACTTCCCACACTTCATTAAAGCAAAAGCACAAAGTGACTCAGGTTCCTGGTGAGGAATTACTGCTACTGGTACAAAGGTACTGCCTCTCAATGGAGCAGCAGTGTATTCACTGAGTGCAGCATGGTAGTTTGAAGCTCATCTGTGACAGGAGAAGCATGCATGTCTATCCATACCTGGGCTTGCCCCGCTCTGGCACAGCCAGGCGGCTCTGCACTCTGCCCCATCCCCCAGGCACCATCCCCGCAGCTCCCATTGGAGCGCCAGAGGGGACCACTGGAGGGTGTAGGAGCTGGAGCGGGGCCATACCATAGCTTCCAAGAGCCACGTGGAGCTGCCCCTGACCCTGCTTCCCAGCCGCAGTGCCGGAGTGGGGCAAGCCCAAGACCTTGCTCCCCAGTGGGAGCTCAAGGGCCAGCTTAAAACAGCCTGTGGGCTGGACAGGCCATAGCCTGTCCACCCATTATAACTCTTTGTAATTAAAGATATAACATGACTAAAAGTTATGTGGTAATTGTAAAGCTGACAAGGGAAAGGAAAAACAAGGGTAGTAGCATTTTTAACGTGGTATACAATAATATCTTGATTTTTAATTCCATTAGATGTAAGTAATACAGATGTTCAGAAGGCTTGGTAAGAGTTTTTAAAGATTCAGCCACTGGGAAAGAGAGGCTTAAACTGAACAATGTTAATGCAACATTAAGCTTCTACAGTTGAACCCAGTGAGACAATACAAAAGTTACCATATAGCACCATCAACATTAACTCAGTTGCACTGACTACCCTTTCTCTTCTTCTTTTTTTTTTTTCCCCCCCCTGGGTCAGTGTGCAGCTTTACATTACTGTTTTTCTGTAAAATGTATCTCATTAAAATATGCAAGTTGTGCCAGGGGTGGCAGAACAGTTTTTATAGTGGGGGTGCTGAAAGCAGAAACCATGTATTTGATGGTTGTTACTGCTTCAAGCCGGGGTGCTGCTGCACCTGCAGCATGCCTGAGTTGCCCAACATGACCAAGCAAATGTGGTTGTTTCACTTGTTTTGTTACCACCTTCTCTTTTGCATTTCCTGGCTTTCATTGTGTTTCTGTGGGATTTTAGTATGTTGAGGTGTGGGGATTGGTTGGTGGTTTTTTAGGGCTATTAAGTAGATTTTTCTCCTTATTATACTTTTGACTCTGCTCAAGGGAATGTGTCCTCCTCCTTTTCTTCTCTCTCCTTCCCCATGCCAAACAAATGTACTTGAACTTCAAACAAAAGACTTAATGTCATAGCCAGAGAAGAAGTCTAAGGTCCAGAGAGAGAGAGCTGAAGGGGAGGGGGACTGCTACAACCAGGAAATGAATGAATTCCTCTGACAATGATCTTGCTTGATCAGGCTGTTCTGAGGAGAAGTCTGAAATCAACCTGCACCATACTACCTTTGATGAAGAGAGAGCACAAAAACAATCTGGAGTTCTTCCTGACACATGTTGGAAAGATCTACCTAACTGGGTAAGGAGCTGTTGAGAGCAGAGTGTTTGTGTCCTTTCCTTTGGTATGTACCTTTTGAGAGGGACTGAGACAGCCCCTTAGCTAGCCTGTAGAACGATTTAGGGAATATGTGTCTACTACAGTCATGTGGTCGCTATGAAGACCTAAGACTATTGCAAAGAAAATGATATTGCTGGGGTTGAGGTAGTTGCATTTTTCAAGAGGAGTTAAATTCTGAGGACTCTTGAAACTAGAGGTTAGACTACCTCCTGGATACAAGCATTGTGTCTCAGGGACTGCTGGTGCTATAATTGCAAATCTGACTGTTGCTGGTGTACTCTGGTGCTAGGTTTGCTGTTGGCCTTTCTATAGGAATCCCACAGACTGTTATACCTTATCACCACTGTCAGAGCTACAATCACTAAATTTTCTTGACCTTTTGTCTTTCCAGAATAAATGTTCTCTCAAATAATCTGTTCCCACTTGTTGAATATCCTGCCCCAGTGGGAACCCCATTAATATCTCCTTACATCTTGTGGGACCACAGCCAGACTTGGGATGTCCCAAAAGCTGAAGACTTTCCCACCGGCTCTGGGGGATCTTCATCAGCATCAATCTATAATATTGGTGCGTACCTGTCTTCCTCACTTCTACGTCAGTTTCTCTTGTTCACAAAATGGGAATATAAAGTCCTCGAAGCAGCATCACCAAAACCTTATATGAAGAGGGTGTGCTAACTTTATATGGCTGGAACTGCTCTTGAAGTTAGAAATGAAGTGATCTGACCAAATCTGGGAGGTTGGCCTGGTTCAGAACAATAGCAGCTTTAAGACCTCTATATGCCAGGAGGGTTGTTAGGAAATTCCTGGAAATTCCTACCTTCCAGGACGCGAAGACTTCAGAGTGAGCTCTAAAGGAATTTTTGTTCTTTCTTATTTAACTGGCAGATATGAATTCTGAATCCTCTGATAATTACTTGGTTGGTCACTGCATTGATGGCAGAGTTCTGTATCCAGCAACTGGGTACCTGGTGCTAGCCTGGCGAACTCTGGCACGGTCTCTGGGGATTGCCATGGAACAAATGCCTGTTGTTTTTGAAGAGGTTACAATCCATCAGGCAACAATCCTTTCTAACAAAGGTGAGAGAGAGGTTGCATCTGGGATCTCAAGCCTGAATAGTAAAGATTGGGAAAGATGGGCAGAAGGGAAGAGTGCATGGCAGTGGGGAGAGAGAAGGAGACAAATACATTACACTCCACCTTACCCTGTTTATACATCCTGAAGTGGGATATCATGTTATCTCTGTTCCGTGTTGTGTATAGTGGGGCAGAAGATGGTGTTAAAAACAGGAGTTTCCGGGGAATTTGGGACAATTAGTGGAGGGAGTGCATGAGAAGATACATGAGATGGAAGGGTCTCCCTAACACACATTTCAGCAATCTCTGGGTTCGTTTGCAGGTTCAACACAGCTGGAGGTGAGACTTCTACCTGCTTCGCACTGTTTTGAAGTGTCTGGGAATGGAAACCTGGCTGTAAGTGGTAAGTGGATAATTCTGACTGTCCTGGCCTACTGTGAAGAATCCAATGCTGTGTATGTCTGAACACTGACTGCTCTTGTTCTCTATACTATGTCTGTCAGGGAAAATTTGCCTTTTGGAAGAAACTGCTCTAAATAATTTCCGTAACCAACAAGTTGACTTGGAGACCCCACCAAACATGAGGCCCAAATTCAGTCTGTCCAAGGCAGATATTTACAAAGAGCTGCGTCTGCGTGGTTATGATTATGGGCCAACGTTCCAGGGACTTCTAGAATCGAACAATGAAGGTGTGCCTTTCCTATAGGAAAGATAATCAAGGAAGTTCTATGACTAATGATGTGAATGAATGTGATCTGTTTATTAAAAGGACTGTATTTAAAGTGTCATGGAGTGGGCGTGCTTAAGTGCATGACAGGATAAGAATATTGTAACTGTATTGATGGAGCAGTGAGGAGGCTGGTCTCTGCTGGGCAGAGCAGGCAGGCATGCATTCCCAGGTATAGTTGTGTGGAGCAGAGCCTGTGCAGTCGATAAAATGAGAAAAAAATAAGATCTCTGTTCATCTGTCTTTCGAAGCAGATGTTCTCCTAAGTCTGCTGGGTGAAAGAGTACTGATGGGGCTGTTTCTCTTCCCCAGGTAACAGAGGAAAAGTCCTGTGGAATGGGAACTGGGTAACTTTCCTTGACACCTTGCTGCAGATGATCATCTTGGGTGAGACAGGTCACAGCCTCCGCTTACCCACTAGAATACGCTCTGTGTGCATTGATCCGTCACTACACCAAGAGCGAGTGCACAAATACAAGGATGATACTGAAGGTAATGAATCCTCTGCCACAACTGGAATTTTCCCAGCTTCTTTATGGCTCTCCAGGTGTTCTGAAGCAGCTTCACCTGCCCAAAATAGTAAGAGACTTGTAAGACCTATGGGTCTCCAAGTCACTCTGCTACTCCTTCTACTTTGTACTTTGACACAGGACCTACTCTCTCTGACCATATTAAGCACAGCAGTGCCTCTTCATGTGGAACTTTCAACATTTATCTGCATGTTCTCTTCTTGCCTTGCAGCTTTTGATGTTGTTGTTGACCGTTGCCTCGATAACATCATGGCAGGAGGTGTTCGGCTCTCTGGGCTCCATGCTACTGTGGCACCTCGGCGACAGCAGGAACAGAGACCTCCAACTCTGGAAAAATTTTGCTTTGTGCCCTATGTTGAGAGTGATTGTTTGTCTTCAGAGGCCCATCTTTGTGCCCATTTGGAACATTGCAAAGGTAAAGGGATTTCAGTACTACTATACCATGATGGTGAGCAGGCGTCAAGGGCTCTTTGTGAGGTGAGAGTATGTACCTGCTCAGCCTCTTGGAATCTTTGCCTGGAGAACAGCAAGGATCTGTCCCTGCTTCTACTGAGGGAAATAAGTCCAAATTACTCTAGCCTTGACATGCACACTGTGTCTGTGATTCAGTCCACTGGCAAAAGCCAGCTGTGACCCATTGCAGCAGAAAGTTTTCCCAAAGCAGAGTCACAGTGGAACTGCTGCTGGGGGACCAGCTGACTCACCAACCCAGCCTTTTGGCACCAAAGGGATGGGCTGATTCAGCATTTCTCCAAGATATCCTCAACAGACAGGGCTCCTATGGAGTCACAGCTGGAATTTTATGAGACTCCCAGAGTGGGGTGGAGGTAGGGATATACTTCCCCTTCCCCAGGGTTGAATGTGTCAGTTGCTGCAGTTGTCCTTGAAGATGCACAAGGATGTATATTAACCCTCAACACCTCTGGGAGGAGTCTAGCCCAGTCGCTTTTCAAATATTGGCAGGAGACATATTACAACCCATCTTGATGCAAATTTCCTTCTTATGCCTGCGAAGAGGGTTAGATGCATTTATTCATATGTTCTCACCTAAACCACAAACATACTCTTCTGACCATAACCAAGGAGGGTACAGCTCCAGGAGGTATTGAGCACGTGTTGGAACTGTTTATACCTTTTTTGTTCCTGGAGAAATCTACTGAGGATACTCATAGCATAGTAGACTATTAAGGGGTGGGATGAAGACCCAGGGAGGACAATCCCACCCATTCTCCCGGAATATTTCTTCAAAAGGCAAAAACCTTGTTCTTCAGGAATATTTCTGAGCCCCAGGGAAGGTGTTCCTGGCACAGATGATCTAGAAGCATCCAGAAACTGATCTTTTATCTTCCGAGCAAGAAAACTGATCTGATATTAAATTTGTTGGTGGAATTTTTTAGCAAGAGTCTCTGGGAGTTCCTAGAAGTTCTTGCCAGGACTTCCCTGATTTGGATCCTTCTCATCACTCCCTTTTTTTTTCCCCCCCTTCCTCTTACCCTAACTTAGTCTCTCTCTAACCCTGAGTGCCCCCCCCACTCCAAAAGAATCTCCCAAAACACAGGAATTTAAGTAAATCAAACAAATCATATATAAAATAAACAGACATGTGGCACAAACATGTCACATGTCTGACATGAGCTCTTAACCGCAGTCACTAAGGGGTCACATCTGGGGGTTTTTTTTGTTTTTTTTTTTTTGTCTCTTGGACGGTCTTACTGTGTCTGTATGGAGCCTACCCCAATAAGCTCTATCCTGATTGGCTGCTATCACAATACAAATCAGCGATAATAATGATCTCCTATTTGGAAATAGTTTCTGTAACTGGGTTGTATGGATTACATACTTGGGCCACACAGTAACCAAGACCCATGGCTAACATTTGTGGGAAGCCATGAGTGATGCTGTTTATTTGGAGAAGGAATCCTCTGCAGGACTGGAAGAAGAGGAAGAGCTGTGTAAGGAACTGATTTTTCTCCTCCTCCGTTCTAGGTCTGATTTGCAAATTACAGGAGAAAGTAGCATTCCATGGAGTCAAACTGGCCATCCCAGGGCTAGAGACAGTGGGGGCCTTTGGAGAGACTGTGTCCATGCAGAAGGGCCTCCTCCACATCCTTGCTGAAATCTGCCACCTGGAACTGAATGGAAACCTGTATTCAGAGCTAGAACAGATTGTTACTCGAGAGAAGATGCATCTCCAGGATGATCCCCTACTCAATGCCTTGCTAGATTCTCCTGAGCTGAAGGCTTGTGTGGATATAGCACTGGAGAACATTACCAGTCACAGGATGAAGATAGTGGAGGTTAGTTGGGACCCCAGGATGAGAAACTATAGACTGAATCTCTAAGAGGCTTTGAAATCTCAACAGTTTTTCTTCTCTTGTCATAACATGCTAACGATGTTCAGGATTTTCATCTTATTCCCTCTGTTTCTTTCCTTGCAGGCTCTGGCAGGAGATGGACGTCTGTTTTCTCGTGTTACTGGTCTCCTAAATACTCAGCCCATGCTACAACTGGACTACACTGCCACTGACCAAGCCCCAGAGATCCTTTCAGTCAATGAAAGCCAGCTGCAGGAAACTGGTGTTTCCATTGCCCAGTGGGATCCTATCAGCCCTCCTCCTGGACACCTGACCAGTGCTGACTTGCTGGTGTGCAACTGCTCAGTGAGCATTTTTGGGAACCCAGCAGAGATTCTCTCCAACTTGGCAGCCACAGTGAAAGAAGGAGGGTTTATTTTACTGCACACCCTTCTCAAAGGAGAAACGCTTGGAGAAATCATCAGTTTCCTTACAACTCCAGATCTTCAGCAGAGAGGCCTCTTGGCTCAGGTAAGCAATTGGCTTTCCAGACTCTTTTGATGTTTGCTCTACAGTTAGCCCTAGACTCCAATTTCTTGGACACAGAATCTCAGGCTGTTCATTTCTTTGAATGGCTGCTCTATCCTATCTTGTCCCTTCTCAGGAATGTATAGAAATATTCCTAGTCAGCAGAGACTAGTTCTGAATCCATCTGTGTTGCAAAAGTAGAGAAGTCAATTCAGGTGAGTTTAGGTCAAAATTCCTTTCATAATGTATTTCAGGTGACCCATTTTAGTTCATATGGATCTCCATATGAAAACATACTCAATCTGCAAACTAGTTGCTCTAGTCTGTTTGCTGTATTATCATGGGGTCTCTGAGTTAAAGGTACATTTTGTTCTATTTTTTTCCTGCTCTGGAATGCTGAAGGCAATGGGTTCTGCATCTAGGAAAATGAGAAAGTGGAGTCTGCAAAGCATTGAGACACAGTCTAACCTCAGAATGTCTGATGGGCTCCAGAGAGAGCCATGGACAAGAGTATCCTTATAGCACAGCCAAGCCTTAACAAATTACAGTCAGGACTGGCACTAGGAGTTTTAGCACCCTAGGCGCACGGCAATTTCTCCACCCCATGCCCTGGTCCCGCGGCTCCGGTGGAGCTGCCGCAATCGTGCCTGCGGAGGGTCTGCTGTTCCGTGGCTCCGGTGGAGCTGCCTCAGTGGTGCCTGCGGGAGGTCCACCGGAGCCGCGGGAGCAGCTGATCGTCTGCAGGCACGACTGCGGCAGCTCCACTGGAGCCACCTGCCGCCCCCTCCGGCAAAATGCCACCCACCAATAATCCTGGCTCCCTAGCCGATTGCCTAGGCCGCCTAAATGGAAGTGCCGGCCCCGATTACAGTAGCTGTTTACATGGTGTCTCTCTCTCCCTGTGAGGTTCCAAAATGCTTCATAAAGATCCTTTATCCAGTCCAGATGCTTAAATGGAACATAGCAGCTACTCAGTAGTGCTACACAGCACTTCTTTTTAGGACAGGAAGTAAAAAATACTATAACCCATTGAAACAACAAATGGAGATAAGGGAGTTAAATATAATCCCCTGGAGTTGGAATGTAGCTGAGACACTGATTCTTAACAGCCCAACTCTCTTGCAAAAAGTCCTCTGAGATGATTAATGAGCATGAGCTTGCATTTTGCATTTTATCCAAGGGTGAGGGAATGGTGCAAGCTCAGAACCTTCTTTACTGAAAGATCAGACTTTTGCACAGCAATGTTTTTGTCAATCAGCAATATAAAATGTGAATCTGAGTTTATAACCTAATTCTCCTACAATTACTGGAAGTCTGTCTTGATAGTAACAAATTCACTGAGTAAGATTCTTTCCTCGTGTATACCGTCAATCCTACTGAAATTAACAGTGCACCATTGGATGTAAAGTGAATGCAGAATTTGACCTGTTGTGATCACTAGACTTCTTCAGTAATTTTTTCTAAACATGTAATAAAAGGAGGTATTATGAATCAAAGTTACTCAATTGTCCTTGTGCCTTTTATAAGTCACTTTTTTTCCCGTTGATTTATACCTTCCTTAAGTCTTTTATCCTGTCAGAATCCTAGGGTGGCAAAAGTGAAGTGCCATAGCTGAGGGACATCTGGCACCTGATATCTTTGAAAGAAAATGTGGCTTTCCCAAGTGACACTCTTGCATGAATTAAAGTACTCTTGAAACTTTTTTTTTTTGAATTTTTTCTGTTTCCAGTCCCTTTCATGCTCGCGTTAGACTGTACTGTAGAACTATATGTGCCTCTGGACCTGTCACGCATACAGCTGAAGAGCATTTAATTTTCCTCCTCTTTTGGTGCAGTGTCACTTGCTTCTAGAAAATGTTGCAGCCACTTCCTCCTGTTCTCTGCTAGCTGCCCTTCCAGATGGAGGGATTCAGGTTGCTGTGTCCACTCTACTTTTGTTGTTGCTGTTGTTAACTTACTTATGACAACCAAAAGTGCTGAAAAGAGAACTCTGTATTTCTTGGTCCCAGTCCCCTGACCTAGGTCAGTAACCCCTAAATCCAGTCGTCATTGTTTATAAGCAGCATTACTCTTGCTAGGCAGAGAGCCACCACAGTCCTCATTATTCTCAATGAGGGATCTCTAACTTCTACAACTTCAGTATTTTGGAACATGTAAGGACCTCTTGATTTTATAGTCTGAGATGTGACCTAATATTTATTCTATTAGTTTGCTAAGTTGGGCGTGCCCAAAATATGTGTAGCATGTCTAAGATAGTTGCAATATAATCTTTATGTTCTGTGTTTCACAGCAGCTAGCACAACAAGGTACTGGTCCATGATTAGGGTTCTTTGGCACGATGGTAATACAAATAAAAGTGAATATCTTTATTGACAATTTGGAGAGCTGCTGTGGTGGAAGTAGTGACTTGTTGTGACTATTAGAAGTCCTGTGTAAAACTCAATGTAAAACTCAACAATAGTCTTATCATAGTTAGTATTTATCAAACTGACCTGGGGAGGAAATAACCAGGTTGATGCATAGGATCTCTGGCAAAAGCTTACCCCGTCTGTATAGAAATAGGAGGATAGGACCAGCTGATGATTTCCATTGAGGACATGTTGCACACAGTAGAAGTCTAGTTTGCAATTCTAATCTTTCCTGACTCTTTGCCAATAATTTTAATCTTTCTTGCTTTGGCAGGCAGAATGGGAGGATTTATTTAGGAAGACCTTGTTGAATTTGGTTGCTGTGAAGAAATCATTTTTTGGTTCAGTCATCTTCCTGTGCCGCCGGCAAGCTTCTGCCAAGATCCCAATTTTCCTGCCTGTAGAGGAGACCCATTACAAGTGGGTGGAATCTTTAAAGGTGAGAATTCCTGTGGTATGGAGTTGGCTACATGTCTCTCCTATTTCCAGGCCTTTCATACAGTAGACAAGAAGCCTTGAAAACAGGGTGTCTAAGCTTCACAGAGCTCTTTCCCTGTGTATAGGGAAACCAGAGAGTTTCTTTTAAACCATCTCTTATGGAAATAAGAACCATTTACTTTTCTGTGAAGCCTAATCAACCTGGCTGGATTTCTCTTGTAGGTGATCTTAGCTGATCCATCTGAGCAGCCTGTGTGGCTGACTGCTACCAGCTGTGGGAATTCAGGAATTGTGGGAATGGTGAACTGTCTTCGCCAGGAACCAGGGGGTCACAGGATCAGGTACAAAAAAGCAATGTTTAGTCACAATTGGAGAGGCGATGATCTTCCATCAGTTTCTTCAAAACAGGACAGGGAAGCAAGTAAAATGACAAATGTGGATTAAATGTTTGTTTTCTTTCTAGATGCCTGTTTGTTTCCAACCTGAATTCCTCCTTGGCCATCCCTCCCACAAGCCCTTCTGCCAGTGAGATGCAGAAAATCCTACAGGGAGACCTGGTGATGAATGTGTATCGTGATGGAAAGTGGGGCTCCTTCAGACACTTTCTGTTGCAGCAAGGTGACTTTTATGATCAGGGCCTGATAGTCATTTGGCAGCATTTCCCCCCACAGGTCTTGGAGTGAGATTTGAGGAGGTACTTTTTCTTTTATTGGCCCAAGGAATTACTCCTCTGATGTACTGGTACCTGATATACTGGTACCTTTGGGCAATTACTGTCCCAATTCCATGACAGGACAGTGCCATGTGCCAATGTCACCAGGTAGAATGAGCTGCTTTGTAGTGTTCAGCTGAGATTACAGGGAAAGGAGGGTCTTCGTTGGGGTGAATGGGAGGAACTGGCTAGCTATAAATGGAAAATTTCCCCTCACCCATGTGTGGCTCCCATGCCTTTTCTGTCCCATAGTATGCATGCTATCCTTACTGTACAAGGAACCTCTTCCATCAAATGAAATGTCTATGCCATGTAAAGATCTCTCCCCTCAAAGAAGTCGCTGGCTTTTCCTTGTTCTCCTGCAGCTCAGCCTCAGGAATTGACAGACTATGCTTATGTGAATGTGCTGACCCGTGGGGACCTCTCATCCCTTCGTTGGATTGCCTCTCCACTTCGCCATTTCCACACCACCAATCCTAACATTCAACTCTGCAGGGTCTATTACGCATCTCTTAATTTCCGTGATATTATGCTGGCTACAGGGAAGCTCCCTCCGGATGCTATCCCAGGTGAATTGGGGAGATTGGGCAGTTTTCACAACTAAAATTATGTAAATAAGTTTCCAAGTGTGACGAGAATGTTCCAGTTTTACCAGCACACTAGATGTAAATCAGCCTTTTTTTTTTTTTCTTTGCTTATGCAAGGTTGGTATTTGAAAATAAGAGGTATTGTCTAAACATAGAAATGAGTGCCAGGAACTCCTGAGTGCTACTGCAGTGCCAATACCATTTGGCATTTATATAGTATTTAATTTAATGCACCCCACAGCTCACATATGAGGTGAGTATTACTCCTTTTCAGAAAAGGAGAACTGAGTTGGAGGTGAAGTAACTTGGCCAAGACCCCAAAAGGTGTCAGTTTAAGACATGAGTGGGCAAACTACAGCCCGCGTACTGGCCCCGGCCCCTCAGGGCTTTGGATCCGGCCCGTGGTATTGCTTCCCGTGGCGCCGCAGGCCCCCCACCAGTTTCAGAAGCAGCTAGCACCACTTCCCTGGGGCCCCCAGGCAGGAGGGCAGATGGCTCTGTGCATTGCCCTTGCCTCCAGCAGCTCCAATTGGCTGGGAACAGGAAAGAGCTGCCAGTGGGGGCGTCGGGGGAGGTACCTGGAGGCACAGCAATGGCAGCGCGCACAGAGCCCTCCGCTGCCCACCTGTTTCCCCCCCACCCCCCCCGCCCCAGGGGCCGCAGCGCTTCCTGGAGTGACTCGGGCCGGAACAGAGGAGGCGTGCAGGGAGCCTGCCCTGACCCCAGTGAGTGCTGCTGCCATCCTGGAGCTGCTTTAGGTAAGCAGTGCCAGGCCAGAGCCTGAACCCTGCCAGCATTCCACCCCCCATCCTCCCTGCCCTGAGCCCCCTGGTACACCCCACACTCCTCCTGCATTCCCAACCCCCTGAGCTCCCTGCTGCACCCTGCACCTCTGTGCACCCCAAACACCTGCCCTGAGCCCCTTCATACACCCTGCACCTCTCCTCTGCCCCAATCCCTTGCTCTGAGCCGCTTTCTGCACACCGCACCCCCCCACACACACCCTGCACTCCCTCCTGCACCCCAACCCGCTACCCCAACCCTGCATACAACTTCCCCACCCAGATGTGGTCCTCGACTCACAAAATTTCCCCACCTCTGGTTTAAGAACTAAGATTAGAATCTGGGAGTTCCTAGCTAACAGTCTCCACTCATGCTATAGATAGACTGCCTCTTTGGCCTTGGGCAAATCACTTCAGTGCTCTGTGCCTTGGTTTCTCCACCTGTAAAATGGAGCTAATATACTCTTACCTCACAGGGAGTTGTGAGAATTAATATTTTGTCTGTAAAGCAGTTTTGAAGCTGTGTAGAACTAAAGTAGCGTTGGTGGTGGTTGGTTGTTAGCTGACTGAACTGGAGAGTGTCCCCAACCTAGTCTAGCCACCGTAAATGTGTCTATTCTTTGACTAAATTAGAGTCTTAGTGTGAATCCTTCTTGTCTATAGATCAAGTGACTGAATTCCAGCATCCCCAAAGGACCTAATGTGTGATGGTTTTTTTTCAGAGATGAAGGAAAAGATCGTGCAAACAAGATGAGATTTCAGTACAGTTTCCCAAAAGAAAGCTAGAAGCTAAAACGATAGCATTGAGAATAGAAATTGAGATTTGTTGTGTTCAGCTAATCCTAGAGCTGTGACTGGCAGTGCTTCTCAGCTTTCTGGGGAGTTTGTAGGAAGAGAAAATAAGCAACTATGTTTAATGAGATATGCAAGCAGGAAGCTAATTTCAGGATTTGGAGATGTTTTCCCTGGAGCTGGGGAGAGAGAAAGAAGAGGGGAAACTCTAATCACAACTTCAGAGAGATGGTTTTTGTTGGTGAATATTTTACCCAGAGGATTTTACAGGAGCAATTTCATTTGAAATAATTCTATCCCTTTCTCAGGTAACTGGACTCTGCAGCAGTGCATGCTGGGAATGGAATTCTCAGGACGGGACCCCACTGGAAAAAGGGTGATGGGATTGCTCCCAGCAAAAGGGCTGGCTACAGTGGTGGACTCTGACAAGAGGTTTTTGTGGGAGGTGCCAGAGAACTGGTAGGTCTCTTTGTTCTGTTTTTCCCACATGTTAATAAGATTATACCATGCAGTTGCCTGAATGAAACTGAAGTCTCATTTGGGGTTGATTAGAGTGTCTTGTATCAACTTTCTTGACTGGCCTGTGCTGTTTGCATTCTATACATCAGTTTTCCCACAGACACTGGTGTCCTGTACCTTGGTATCTGTCACTGCGGTAGCTAAGCACCATTATTGAGCTATAGCATATTCCTCTCTTTGCCTCTCTTTGCTTCAGTAACTTGGGTGTATCTACACTGGGGGGAAGGTTTAGTTTTGACTATCTGTTATTGAAAGCTTTGGCCAAAAAGGTGAGACTTGCAGTATGCTCTTAAAACAGGTAAGTAAGTGGGGCTCAGTTTTACCTGCTCTGGTAGGCTGGCTTACAGTTGAAGGCCCTCCACCGAGAATATTTTGTCTTCTTTTGTTGTAATAGCTTCACCCTGGGCACTGCTAGCTGCATTGTGCCAGAAGAGTCTAGCTGTATCAGTGGGTGTGAACAGAGAGAGGTAGTCAGGCCCTAAATTACTAAGGACCTTTTCAAGGAACAAGAGTGCGGCCTTCAGTTGGCAGTGAAGGTTAACTGGGAGTCAATGCAGACTTACGCATGTATTCCCATTAAAGAGGCACAGTGCTGCATTTTTGTACAAATTGGAGAGTCAGTGTGGTTTCCACCCTCCATTCCAGATTCAGGGAGTTGCTTCTTCCAGTACTGAAAATTCTTTATTTTCCTTTCTTTAGGACTCTGGAGGAGGCAGCCTCAGTGCCTGTGGTCTATGCCACTGCTTATTACGCTTTGGTTGTTCGAGGTGGTATGAAGAAGGGAGAGAGTGTACTCATTCATTCAGGCTCAGGGGGTGTGGGCCAGGCAGCCATTGCTATTGCGCTGAGCATGGGCTGCCGTGTCTTTGCTACTGTAGGTAAGTAATGAAGTCCTGTTTCTGTAACTCACCTTCTGCACAGTTTCCTACCAGTTTATATTAATCTTGACCTCAGGTTTCTCAGCTGCTGGCCACATAACAAAATCTTCCCCTTTCTCCCTGCCAGAAACAAATGCATACACATGCACAAACACCCTTACCTCTGCATGGAGCATCATTATCTTCATTTAACTAGTGTAAATTGAGAGTGACTCCAATGAAGTCACAGTTACAAGGGTATGAGAAGAAAATAAGTCCCTGTATCTTTAGATACAGTAGCTTCTCTGAGATGTGACCAAAGAAAGTGTGTGACTTGGTTTGTCCCTCGCTGTAATAAAGCCATCATTAACTTGCTAACAGGAACAAGGTAATAGCTATAAACCTACCTTTGTCCAGAGGATCTCCAGGTGTAAAGTCCCAGAGCTCTGTTACAGGTGACTGAGAGCTCCTCGGAATTGCATCCTAGCCCTGTCCTGTTAGCAGAGGTTTCAGCAGAAGGCAGTGGAATGTATGAGCCAAGTAGTGCTGGTGTCTCAGGAAAATAAAATGCTCCTCTGTTGTCAGGTTCTGTTGAGAAACGCGAGTATCTCCAAACAAGATTCCCTCAGCTGGATGCTAACAGCTTTGCCAACTCCAGAAATACCTCCTTTGAGCAACATATACTGCGGGTTACCAATGGAAAAGGTGAGTGAAAAGAATAGTGGATGCCAGAAGGGTTGCAGAGTTAGAAAGATCATGGCTAGAACTGGTTGTATAGATAAGGAAAAGTCACTGAGAGTGTCCGATTCTCTGCCAGGAAAGATTATGCTAAATACTGTTACTGCTTTCTTGTAGGGGTCAACCTGGTATTAAACTCCCTGGCAGAAGAAAAGCTCCAGGCCAGTCTCCGTTGCCTTGCTAGACATGGACGCTTCTTGGAAATAGGCAAATATGATCTGTCTAACAACAGCCCACTTGGTAAGATATATGGCATCAGGAAACATCTAGTCTTAGCTAGACTATATCCATATCCCACAATATGAACATTGTCAGAGCTTTAAAAGGTGTGTGTACCAAGCAAAATAAGGGTATAAGAGTGATCCGGGTAATTATAGGCCTGTTAGCTTGACGTCTGTAGTATGTAAGGTCTTGGAAAAAATTTTAAGGGAGAAAGTAGTTAAGGACATAGAGGTCAATGGTAACTGTGACGAATTGCAACACGGATTTACTAAAGGTAGATCGTGCCAAACCAATCTCATCTCCTTCTTTGAGAAGGTGACGGATTACTTAGATAAAGGAAATGCGGTAGATATAATTTACCTAGATTTCAGTAAGGCGTTCGACACGGTTCCACACAGGGAGCTGTTAGTTAAATTGGAAAAGATGGGAGTGAATATGAAAGTTGTAAGGTGGATAAGAAACTGGTTAAAGGGGAGACTCCAGAGGGTCGTATTGAAAGGTGAACTGTCGGGCTGGAAGGAGGTCACCAGTGGAGTCCCTCAAGGATCGGTTTTGGGACAGATCTTATTTAACCTTTTTATTACTGACCTTGGCACAAAGAGCGGGAATGTGCTAATAAAGTTTGCGGATGACACAAAGCTGGGGGGTATTGCTAACACGGAGAAGGACAGGGATACTATTCAGGAAGATCTGAACCACCTTGTAAACTGGAGTAATAGAAATAGGATGAAATACAACAGTGAAAAGTGCAAGGTCATGCATTTAGGAATTAATAATAAGAATTTTGGATATACGTTGGGGGCGCATCAGTTGGAAGCGACGGAGGAGGAGAAGGACCTTGGGGTACTGGTTGATAGCAGGATGACTATGAGTCGCCAATGTGATACGGCTGTTAAAAAAGCAAATGCAATTTTGGGATGCATCAGGCGGGGTATTTCCTGCAAAGATAAGGAGGTGTTAGTACCGTTATATAAGGCATTGGTGAGACCCCATCTGGAATACTGTGTGCAGTTCTGGTGTCCCATGTTCAAGAAGGATGAATTCAAACTGGAACAGGTTCAGAGATGGGCTACAAGGATGATCCGAGGAATGGAAAAACTGCCTTATGAAAGGAGACTCAAAGAGCTTGGCTTGTTTAGCCTGGCCAAAAGAAGGCTGAGGGGGGATATGCTCGCTCTATATAAATATATCAAGGGGGTTAACGTTAGGGAGGGAGAGGAATTATTTAAGTTTAGTGCTAATGTAGACACGAGGACGAATGGCTATAAACTGGATATTAGGAAGTTTAGACTTGAAATTAGACGAAGGTTTCTGACCATTAGGGGAGTGAAGTTCTGGAATAGCCTTCCGAGGGAAGTAGTAGGGGCAAAAGACTTTCCTGGCTTTAAGACAAAGCTTGATAAGTATATGGAGGGGATGTTATGATAGGATCGTTAAATTGGGCAATTGATCTTGAATTACCACCAGACAGGTCTGCTCAATGGTCTGCGGGGAGATGTTGGATGCGATGGGTACTGAGTTGCTGCAGAGAATTCCTTCTTGGGTGCTAGCTGGTGACTCTTGCCCACATGCTCAGGGTTTAGCTGATCGCCATATTTGGGGTCGGGAAGGAATTTTCCACCAGGGCGGATTGGCAGGTGCCCTGGAGGTTTTTCGCCTTCCCCTGCAGCGTGGGGCACGGGTCGCTTGCTGGTGGTTTCTCTGCAGCTTGAGGTCTTCAAACCATTTTTGAGAATTTCAATAACTCGGTCCTGGGATAGGGGTTGTTATAAAAATGGATGGGTGGGGTTCTGTGGCCTGCCTTGTGCAGGAGGTCAGACTAGATGATCAGATTGGTCCCTTCTGACCTATGAGTCTATGAGTCAAAACCATGAACTTTGCAATGATACATTCATCACTGATCATTTATCAATTTTTTCCAAGTATCTTCATGAAAACTCCTCTGCTGTGATTCTTGCATGGGAGAAGCTCCTCATAAATATGTGTAAAGCCACAAAGTTATCCTTCTTAAAGTCTCTCTTTTTAAAACAAACCTACGCCATAATGCCTACAAAACACTTGACAGTGGTTAGACCGCTAGTGTGATATGACCACCGCTTATTACACAGTCCTAATTATCTCTGTAAAGTGTAGCTCCCCTGTATGTTTGTATCCATTTACCTCTCATCATTCTATTTGGATTGTAAGCTCTTTAGGGCAGGGACTTTTTATTCATCACATATTTGTACAGGGCCTACCACAATGAGCCCCAGTCAGGGCCCTCTAGGCATTACTGCAATACTAACAATGAAAAACAGGTTTATAACTAGGACAGAGTTGGTGTATATGTGTTAGGTCAAGTCTTATCATCATCCTCAATTATCTTGAAGATCATTATAAACTGTAAGTAACATGTTAATGAAACTTACCGATGATGTTAAATTAGGAGGCACTGCAAACACAAGTGAGGACAGGAAAATGATCCAAAGGGACCTAGAGACATTAGAAACATGGCAGAAAATAACAATGTGATTCAGCTTGGAAAAATGAAGCTAACACATCTGGGGTGAGTGGGAATCAAATGCTGCTACTCCAATGGGAGGGGAAAATCCTGGGAAGCTGTAATGCAAAAAGAGACTTGACATAGGTTAGTAATATGATAAGGTGACATAACCTTAGTCCCAGATTTGGACCTTAGCGTCCAAAATATGGGGGTTAGCATGAAAACCTCCAAGCTTAGTTACCAGCTTGGACCTGGTACCTGCTGCCACCACCCAAAAAATTAGAGTGTTTTGGGGCACTCTGGTCCCTCTGAAAAACCTTCCCTGGGGACCCCAAGACCCAAATCCCTTGAGTCTCACAACAAAGGGAAATAATCCTTTTTCCCTTCCCCCCTCCAGATGCTCCTGGAGAGATACACAGACATAAGCTCTGTGAAACTACACAGAGTGACTCCCCCTCTCTGTTTCCAGTCCTGGAAGCAAAAAGTACTTTCCTATTCCCCCAGAGGGAATGCAAAGTCAGGCTAGCAATCCAACACACAGATCTCCCCTTGACTTCTTCCTCCCACCAATTCCCTGGTGAGTACAGACTCAATTTCCCTGAAGTAAAGAAAAACTCCAACAGGTCTTAAAAGAAAGCTTTATATAAAAAGAAAGAAAAATACATACAAATGTTCTCTCTGTATTAGATGATACAACACAGGGTCAATTGCTTAAAAGAATATTGAATAAACAGCCTTATTCAAAAAGAATACAAATCAAAGCACTCCAGCACTTATATTCATGCAAATACCAAAGAAAAGAAACCATATAACTTACTATCTGATCTCTTTGTCCTTACACTTGGAAACAGAAGACTAGAAAAAAGAAACTACTTCTCCAAAGCTCAGAGAAAGCAGGCAGGCAGAAAACAAAGACTCAGACACACACTTCCCTCCACCCAGAGTTGAAAAAATCCGGTTTCCTGATTGGTCCTCTGGCCAGGTGCTTCAGGTGAACGAGACATTAACCCTTAGCTATCTGTTTATGACACGCCCCCCAAATTGCAGACAGTGGGGAAGCTCACTGGCGGCGATTTCCTTCTAGAACTTGAAAATAAACAGATTAATACAACACATAGGCCTTTACATATACTCCTAAGTATATAACTAACAGACTTCTACATTTTAAGAACACTTTTTAACTACTGAATTCTGGGAAACTCTCACGGGAGAGTGCATCAGCTACTTTGTTAGAAGCTCCTGTGATGTGTTGAATTTCAAAATTAAAATTTTGGAGAGCTAAACTCCAACGAAGAAGTTTCTTGTTGTTCCCCTTGGCAGTATGAAGCCACTTTAGTGCAGCATGGTCAGTTTGTAGTTGGAACCGCCGTCCCCAAACATATGGGCGTAGCTTTTCCAGGGCGTACACAATGGCATAGCATTCCTTTTCACTGACTGACCAGTGACTTTCCCTCTCAGACAGTTTCTTGCTGAGAAACACGACAGGATGGAAGTTGTGATCTGTTGCTTCCTGCATGAGCACCGCTCCTATACCACGCTCAGATGCATCTGTGGTTACTAGGAATGGCTTGTCAAAATCCGGGGCCCTGAGCACGGGGTCAGACATGAGCATCGCCTTAAGCTGGGTAAAGGCCTTTTGACACTCATTAGTCCACTTAACGGCATTTGGCTGGGTCTTTTTGGTCAGGTCGGTCAATGGGGCAGCGATTTGGCTGTAGTGTGGTACAAATCGCCTGTAGTATCCGGCCAAGCCTAAGAAGGATTGGACCTGCTTCTTGGACCGTGGGACAGGCCACTTTTGGATAGCATCCACCTTGGCCTGTAGGGGGTTAATGGTTCCTCGACCCACCTGGTGCCCCAGGTAAGTCACTCGGTTTTGGCCTATTTGACACTTTTTGGCCTTAACAGTTAGTCCTGCCTGCCTGATGCGCTCAAAGACCTTTTCCAGGTGTAGTAGGTGTTCGGGCCAGGAGTCTGAAAAAATGGCCACATCATCGAGGTAGGCAACTGCAAATTCTGCCAGTCCAGCTAGTAGACCATCTACCAGCCTCTGGAAGGTGGCGGGTGCATTTCGAAGGCCGAAAGGAAGGACATTGAATTCATAGACCCCCGCATGGGTGACGAATGCTGACCTCTCCTTGGCAGGTTCATCTAGCGGTACTTGCCAGTACTCCTTGGTTAAGTCTATTGTAGAGATGAACTGGGCACGTCCCAACTTCTCCAATAGCTCATCGGTACGTGGCATTGGATAGTTGTCCGGACGAGTTACAGCATTTAGCTTACGGTAGTCCACGCAAAAGCGTATTTCCCCATCTGGTTTGGGTACCAGAACCACTGGAGATGCCCATGCACTGGTAGATGGGCGGATTATACCCATCTGTAGCATGTTCTGGATCTCCCGTTCTATAGCAGCTTGGGCATGAGGAGACACTCGGTAGGGTGGGGTTCTGATTGGGTGAGCATTACCTGTATCAATGGAGTGGTATGCCCGTTCAGTCCGTCCTGGGGTGGCTGAGAACAATGGGGCGAAGCTAGTGCACAGCTCCTTGATTTGCTGCCGCTGCAGACGTTCCAGAGTGGTTGAGAGGTTCACCTCTTCCACGCCACCGTCTTTTTTCCCGTCGTAGTAGACACCGTCAGGCCACTCAGCATCCTCTCCCTGGACTGTAAACTGACAAACCTGTAAGTCTCTGGAATAGAAAGGCTTGAGAGAATTAACATGGTACACTTTAGGCTTTAGTGAGGAATTGGGAAATGCTATGAGGTAGTTTACAGCTCCCAGGCGCTCTTGGACCGTGAATGGCCCTTCCCATGATGCTTCCATCTTATGGGCCTGTTGCGCCTTCAAGACCATAACCTGGTCTCCTACCTTGAAGGAACGTTCTCTGGCATGTCTGTCATACCAGGCCTTTTGCTCTTCTTGAGCATCCTTTAGGTTCTCTCTAGCAAGGGCTAAAGAGTGTCGGAGGGTGCTTTGTAGGTTGCTTACAAAGTCCAGAATGTTAGTTCCTGGAGAAGGCGTAAACCCCTCCCATTGCTGCTTCACCAACTGTAATGGCCCCTTAACCTCGTGACCATACACAAGTTCAAATGGTGAAAACCCTAAACTGGGATGTGGTACAGCCCTGTAGGCAAACAGTAACTGCTGCAACACTAGGTCCCAATTATTGGAGAATTCGTTGATGAATTTTCGTATCATGGCCCCCAAAGTTCCATTGAACCTTTCCACCAGGCCATTGGTTTGATGGTGGTATGGGTTGGCAACCAAGTGATTCACCCCATGAGTTTCCCACAGTTTTTCCATGGTCCCTGCCAGGAAATTAGACCCTGAATCTGTAAGGATGTCGCAGGGCCAACCTACCCTGGCAAAGATGTCTGTTAGGGCCAGGCACACAGTGTTAGCCCTGGTGTTGCCTAGAGCGACTGCTTCTGGCCATCGGGTAGCAAAGTCCACTAAAGTCAGTACGTACTGCTTTCCTCTGGGCGTCTTTTTTGGGAAAGGGCCCAGAATATCCACAGCTACTCGCTGAAATGGGACCTCAATTATGGGGAGTGGCTGGAGAGGGGCCTTGACCTGGTCTTGAGGCTTACCCACTCTTTGGCATACCTCACAAGACCGGACATACTTGGCAACGTCCTTGCCCATCCCCTCCCAGTGGAAGGACTTCCCCAACCGGTCCTTGGTTCGGTTCACCCCAGCATGGCCACTGGGATGATCATGGGCTAAGCTTAAGAGCTTCCCCCGGTACTTAGTTGGAACCACCAACTGTTTTTGCGGCTGCCATTCTTCCCGGTGTCCACCAGAAAGAATTTCCTTGTATAAAAGTCCTCGGTTTATAACAACTGGGATCGATTAGAAGAGCTGAGAGGCGGTGGGGTGCTCCGTGCCGCCGCCCAAGCTTTCTGAAGGCTGTCATCCGCTTCCTGCTCAGTCTGGAACTGTTCCCTTGAGTCTGGGGTCACCAGTTCTTCCTCAGACTGTGGACTTTGGGCTTGGTCCCTCTGGAAGCGATGTAGGTGATGGGGTTGTTTCCGTTGCTGGTGAACCGCTCTCCGCTGGTGCACCTGAGTGTATTTCAGGCTCTGGCTGAGCCTTTTGGGTATGGCTGTCTGTTGCTTCTGCCAGTTTTGGCTCGCTGGCGCCCTCTGGCGTTGAGTTTGAAGATGTAGTTGCACTTGCTGGTGCTGGTTGCTGTTCCAGTTCCGGGCCTGGGACTGGAGATGCTGTGGCTGTTTCAGTGGTAGGCATGGAATCCGGGTCCACTACCTCTGTCTGGGTCTCTGGTAACACAGACGGGGCCTCTGTGGACGGTTCAGGAACAGGAATGGGTCTGGAAGCTTGCCTGGTTTGGCTACGTGTAACCATTCCCACTCTCTTGGCCCGCCTCACCTGGTTGGCCAAGTCTTCCCCCAGTAGCATGGGGATAGGATAATTGTCATAGACTGCAAAAGTCCACATTCCTGACCAGCCTTTGTACTGGACAGGCAGTTGAGCTGTAGGCAAGTCTACAGCTTGTGACATGAAGGGGTAAATTGTAACTTTGGCCTTTGGGTTGATGAATTTGGGGTCAACGAAGGATTGGTGGATAGCTGACACTTGTGCCCCCGTGTCTCTCCACGCAGTAACCTTCTTTCCGCCCACTCTCAAATTTTCCCTTCGCTCCAAGGGTATTTGAGAGGCATCCGGGCCTGGGGATCTTTGGTGTGATGGTGG
The DNA here is from genome assembly GCF_025201925.1 of Gopherus flavomarginatus. Classification (NCBI taxonomy): domain Eukaryota; kingdom Metazoa; phylum Chordata; order Testudines; family Testudinidae; genus Gopherus; species Gopherus flavomarginatus. The sequence continues at coordinate 52,661,515 of NC_066628.1, read as the reverse complement.
TGTAATGAATTGCACTCGCATGGTGTTCTTGGGACACTTGGCCTTGATATGTCCCAGTTCATTACACTTAAAGCATCTTCCATCGGATGGGTCACTGGGCCGAGGTGAGTTACTGGAGACTGGTGAGGTTGAAGGGTAGGGTATCTGTGGCTTTACTTGGGTGGTATGTGGGGTCTTTGGCTGTCCTCGGTTGTAGGGTTTATGGTCTGTGTGCCCCCTGGGGTAATCGTTCCCCTTGACAGTAGCTTTCTTGCTTTCTGCCAGTTCCATCCATTTGGCTCCAATCTCCCCCGCCTCAGCGATATTTTTGGGGTTTCCATCTTGTATGTACCGTGTGATGTCTTCAGGAACACCATCCAAGAACTGCTCCATTTGTATGAGGAGGTTCAGTTCTTCCAAGGTTTGAATGTTGTTTCCTGTTAGCCAGGCCTCATAGTTTTTTGCAATGTAGTAGGCGTGTTTGGGAAATGACACCTCTGGTTTCCACTTTTGGGTTCTGAAGCGCCGACGGGCATGATCTGGGGTTATCCCCATCCTGTATCTGGCCTTGGTTTGAAAAAGTTTATAGTCATTCATTTGCTGCTTAGGCATTTCAGCTGCCACCTCTGCTAAAGGTCCACTGAGGTGTGGCCTTAATTCTACCATGTACTGGTCTTCGGGGATGCTGTACCCAAGACAGGCTCTTTCAAAGTTTTCCAAGAAGGCCTCGGTGTCATCACCTGCCTTGTAGGTGGGAAATTTCCTGTGCTGTGGAGCAATATTTGGCGCCGGGTTGTTAGGGTTGGCTGGCACAGGCAGCCCAGCTTTTGCCATCTCCAGTTCATGTTTTCTCTGTTTTTCCTTCTCTTCATTCTCTTTTTGTTGTTTTTCCATTTCTTTTTGTTTTTCCATTTCTTTTTGTTTTTCCATTTCCTTTTGGTGTTTTTCCATTTCTTTTTGGTGTTTTTCCATGTCTCGGCGGTGGGCCGCCTCTTCTTCTGCTTGTTTCCTTCGGTAGGCCAACTGTTCTTCTTCTAGTTTTCTTTTGTGTGCTGCCTCTTGGGCTGCCTGTTCTCTTTGGAAGGCTGCCAGTTTCATGCTTTCTTCCTTTTCCTTCATCTCCATCTCTTTTTGTTTTATTTCCAGTTGTCGCCTGTGTTCAGCTTCTTTGAGTTGCTCTTCGGCCTCAATTTTTGCCTTAGAAGTCATGATTCCTGTTTTCTTGTGTTGGGGTGCCCTCCGGTGTTTATCTTCTGAACTGCAGGTTCTCTGTTGCCTCCTGAAGTCTGCCTAGCAACAGTGCTTTTTTCCTTTTCTCTCTCTAGCTAATGTTCAATGAAGGGAAACCAGAAAAACCACTTTATTTGCATGCATATAAGTGCTGGTACTTGCCTCCTAATGGGAGGGCTATTGCATGACAAAAGACCCTCAACAGTTTCTTAATGGCTTCTCGCTTAACATGCAAGCCACAAACTGCCAGAGAGAGCAGAAAAAAAAATTCTCTGGTTCCCTTTTAAAACCAACTGTTTCTCTCTGCTAAAAAGCCCTTAGCAGAGAAGAGAAAAATATAATATTCCTACTGGCTTCTGGATTCTGTCTATATCCCACCAGCTGCACACCATGACATAATCTTAGTCCCAGATTTGGACCTTAGCGTCCAAAATATGGGGGTTAGCATGAAAACCTCCAAGCTTAGTTACCAGCTTGGACCTGGTACCTGCTGCCACCACCCAAAAAATTAGAGTGTTTTGGGGCACTCTGGTCCCTCTGAAAAACCTTCCCTGGGGACCCCAAGACCCAAATCCCTTGAGTCTCACAACAAAGGGAAATAATCCTTTTTCCCTTCCCCCCTCCAGATGCTCCTGGAGAGATACACAGACATAAGCTCTGTGAAACTACACAGAGTGACTCCCCCTCTCTGTTTCCAGTCCTGGAAGCAAAAAGTACTTTCCTATTCCCCCAGAGGGAATGCAAAGTCAGGCTAGCAATCCAACACACAGATCTCCCCTTGACTTCTTCCTCCCACCAATTCCCTGGTGAGTACAGACTCAATTTCCCTGAAGTAAAGAAAAACTCCAACAGGTCTTAAAAGAAAGCTTTATATAAAAAGAAAGAAAAATACATACAAATGTTCTCTCTGTATTAGATGATACAACACAGGGTCAATTGCTTAAAAGAATATTGAATAAACAGCCTTATTCAAAAAGAATACAAATCAAAGCACTCCAGCACTTATATTCATGCAAATACCAAAGAAAAGAAACCATATAACTTACTATCTGATCTCTTTGTCCTTACACTTGGAAACAGAAGACTAGAAAAAAGAAACTACTTCTCCAAAGCTCAGAGAAAGCAGGCAGGCAGAAAACAAAGACTCAGACACACACTTCCCTCCACCCAGAGTTGAAAAAATCCGGTTTCCTGATTGGTCCTCTGGTCAGGTGCTTCAGGTGAACGAGACATTAACCCTTAGCTATCTGTTTATGACATAAGGCAACAAAAAGATGATGAAATTTTGGGCTGCATCGCAAAGACATCACAGAGCAAGGAGGTGATGGTGCTGTTGCGTTGATCGCGCCTGGAATATTCCATTCAGTTCTGGGCATCTCATTGCTACAAAGATAAAGCCAAATTGACTGGATCTCCAAAAACAGCAACTGAAGTGGTCATGGGGCTGTAGGAACTGATGTGAGGAAAAAAGGTCTGTTTAGCTTGGTTAAATGGTTCACAGTGTCCATGTGTGTCAGGGATGGAACTGAGGATGGAGAGGAGTTACTTAAGGCTGTAGCATAGAGTATACCCACTAGGAAAAGGGAAACCTAGACTAACAGTTCAGAAAAACTTCCTGGTGATGGGTTATATCAAGCTGTGGAATAGCTGCTTACAGGAAGTGGTGGCAGCCCCATTGCTTGGGTCTTTTAAAACTTGTCAAGACAAAGAACTAGAAAGTATCCAACAGGGAAGAATCCACTGTAGAGCTGGACAGGAAGATTAATAGTGCTTTTACTTCTGTACATTCTGTGGTTCAGCTCTCATCAGTTGCTTCTATTCTCAAAATAACTGATCAGCCATTTATAGTTTGTCCTGATGAAATGGTGCTTGTAACTAATATCCTTGCCAGCGACTTGTATGTGGAGTCTCTGTTGAACTAGTCTCTCTTCTTTGCAGAGCACCTTTGCTCATGTAGTGTTAATTCAGTAGATTTTAGCTCTTAGGGCTTGGCTTCACTACGGGGAGATCAACGCTGATGCAATTGATGCAACAAGATCAATTTAGCGGGTTTAGTGAAGACCCGCTAAATCTATGGCAGAGTGCCCTCTGGTTGACCTTGGTACTCTACCTCTCCGAGAAGACTAAAAGAAGTCTCTTGACCAGAGAGCATCTCCCGTCAACGCAGTGCAGTCAAGACACCCCAGGGTAAGTCGACCTAAGCTATGTCGACTCCAGCTACATTATTCATGTAGCTGGAATAGCGTAACTTAGGTCAGCTTACCTCGGTAGTGAAGACAAGCCCTTGGCAAAATAACTGGTTTATGAACTTTTTCCCTGTTGCCTTGTAACTGTTATGCCCTATACTCATATATCGCTTATTAGCATGGAGACAAACAAATGGTTTTGGAAGCTAAGAAATTTAATTTGACAAGAAACTGAGGCAGTATGGTGTGCTAACACTGTTGCTTCCTCTAGGAATGGCTCTTTTCCTGAAGAATGTAGCATTTCATGGAATACTGCTAGATGCCATATTTGAAGAGGGAAACCAGGAGTGGGAGGAAGTGTCAGACCTGCTGAAAATGGGTATAAGAGATGGTGTGGTAAAACCCCTGAGGACTACGATCTTCAACAGAGAGGAGGTAGAAGCTGCCTTCAGGTTCATGGCACAAGGAAAACACATTGGCAAAGTTATGATCAAGGTAATGACACACCTGTAGGCCTTGGCTTCTTTACATCTGTCATCCTGACCCAGGAATCCTGTGAGTATGAACTGCATACAAAAAAACGGGCCATGTGTAGTGAGGTTGAAATTCCCTAACTAGAGCAGCATAGCTGGGAAGGAGAGAAAGAAGGGATCTGTCCATTTAGTGAGTGAAAATAACTCCTTCGCTCACAATATTGCCAGCTCAGCCAGTTGACACATCTAATACTCTAGAGCCCTTGGTTCTGGATCCAAAGAGCTATGACATATTTCCTCTCTTACTTAATTGTTGTTGTTGTTGTTGTCTGACTGTTGGAAGGTCCATGAGGAAGAGAAGGAATTTCCTGCGAGGGAGACTGAAGCTGTCAGACTTTCTGCCATCTCACGAACTTCCTGCCCACCTACAAAGTCCTACATCATCACAGGCGGACTTGGCGGCTTTGGGCTAGAATTGGCTCAGTGGCTGGTTGAGAGAGGCGCTCAGAAGCTTGTACTGACCTCTCGTTCTGGCATACGATCTGGTAAGTGGGTAACCTAAAATAAGGGGTGGGGAGAATGGAGACCAGGAGTTGTGGTCTCGTGATTGTGCCCATGGTTGATGTTTCAGATTGTAGTCTGCAAATGAAAATTGAGGCACAAAGTAGAGCTCAGTTCCCATGTCCCTCTGATCATCCAGTTTCCTGAAACCCCACACTGTCCCATCTGGTTTTTCCCTCTCCCTTTAAAAGTGCTATAGTCTCCAGTAGTCCAAGAGAAATCTCTTCACCTAACCTCCTTTTCCATCTACTACATCATCTCTTGCCTTTCCTTTGCCTTTGAATTTCTTCAGTGGACTTTCTCCTTTTGCTGCCTATGATGCCTTTGTTAATACATGCACTCATCCTCTCACGTATTACATAAGAACATAAAAACAGACATACTGGATCCAACAGTAGCCAATGCCAGGTGCCCCAGAGGGAATGAACAGGTAATCAACAAGTGATCCATTCCCTGTCGCCCATTCCCAACTTCTGGCAAACAGAGGCTAGGGACGCCATCCCTGCCCATCTTGGCTAATAGCTACTGAATTTATCTAGTTCTTTTTGAACCCTTTTGTAGTCTTGGACTTCACAACAGCCTGTGGCAAAAAGTTCCACAGATGGACTGTGCATTGTGTGAAGAAATACTTCCTTTTATTTGTTTTAAACCTGCTGCCTATTAATTTAATTTGGTGACCCCTAGTTCTTGAATTATGAAAAGGAGTAAATAACACTTCCTTATTTACTTTCTCCACGCCAGTCATGATTTTAGAGACCTCAATCATATCCCGATTAGTTCTCTTTTTTCCAAGCTGAAAAGTCCCAGTCTTATTAATCTCTTCTAATACAGAAGCTGTTCCATACCCCTAATCATTTTTGTTGCCCTTTTTCCGAACCTTTTCCAATTCCAATATATCTTTTTTTGAGATGGGATGACCACATCTGCATGCAGTATTGAAGATGTGGGTGTACCATGGATTTATATAGAGGCAACATGATATTTTCTGTCTTATTATCTATCCCTTTCTTAATGATTCCCAACATTCTGTTCACTTTTTTGACTGCCACTGCTCCATGGAGTTTTGTTTTCAGAGAACGATCCACAATGACACCAAGATCTCTTTCCTGAGTGGAAACAGCTAATTTAGACCTCATCGTTTTATATGTATAGTTGGGATTATGTTTTTTCCAGTGTGCATTACTTTGCATTTATCAGCATTAAATTTCATCTGCCATTTGTTGCTCAGTCATCCAGTTTTGTGAGATCCTTTTGTAGTTCTTTCCAGTCTGCCTGGGTCTTAACTATCTTTAGTAATTTTGGATCATCTGCAAATGTTGCCACCTCACTGTTTATCCCTTTTTTCCAGATCATTTATGAATATGATGAATAGGACTGGTCCCAGTACAGACCCCTAGGGGACACCACTATTTACCTCTCTCCGTTCTGAAAACTGACCATTTATTCCTACCCTTTTTTCCCTGTATTTTAACCAGTTACCAATCCATGAGAGGACCTTCTGTCTTATTCCATGACAGCTTACTTTGCTTAAGAGCCTTTGGTGAGGAACCTTGTCAAAGGCTTTCTGAAAATCTAAGTACACTATATCCACTGGATCACCCTTGTCCACATGCTTGTTGACCCCCTCAAAGAATTCTAGCCATTGGTGAGGCATGATTTCCCTTTACAAAAACCATGTTGACTCTTTCCCAACAAGTTATGTTCATCAATGTGTCTGACAATTTTGTTCTTGACTATAGTTTCAACCAGTTTGTCTGGTACTGAAGTCGCACTTTACTGGCCTGTAGTTGCCAGGATCACCTCTGGAGCCCTTTTTAAAAAATGGCATCACATTAGCTAGCCTCCGGTCATTTGGAACAGAAGCTGATTTAAATGATAGGTTACAGACTACAGTTAGTAGTTCTACAATTTCACATTTGAGTTCCTTCAGAACTCTTGGATGAATACCATCTGGTCCTGGTGACTTATTACTATTCAGTTTATCAATTTGTTCTAAAACTTCCTCTAATGACCTCTCAATCTTGGACAGTTCCTCAGATTTGTCACCTAAAAAGAATCTCAGGTTTTGGAATCTCTCTCACATCCTCAGCCATGAAGACCGATGCAAAGAATTAATTTAGCTTCTCCGCAATGGCCTTATCGTCCTAGAGTGCTCCTTTAGCAGCTTGATTTGTCCTGTGGCCCACTGGTTGTTTAGCAGGAAGCCTGCTTCTGAGCTACTTAAAAAGGGTGCCCTGTACAATCTGGCTTCTACCTTTCCACTCTACTGAAGCTGTCCTTACTCAAGTCCCCAATGACTCTTTCCTTTACAAAGTCTCCGTGTCCTCCTCCTAGAGATTCTCATCCTCTTAGTTTCAAAGACTCTGGATCTTCCCTCTCCAACCATTATTCAGGGATAGTGACCCTCAAGCTCTTTGTCTTGTCCCCTCCCCAGAGATCTGTCATTGGTCTTTTTTTCCCTCTAGCTCATAGCCCTGTGTGACATTACCCAATAATTAAATGATTCAGATCTGCCTCACCCACAATTGTCTTTAACCTATGTTCCTCTGTCCGGACACCAACTCAGGCTCAACATGGGAAAAACTACTACTTTTTCTATTTCCATTGGCAAATCTGCTATCATGCATGTCTGCAGAACATACAAAGCTTGGTGGCATTTGACTCCCCACCTCAGTCCTCCAACTTTGATGTTGCTAGCTCCTGCCAACTTCTGCATTCCAAAATCTTATCTATTCCTTTTTATTCCACTGCCTTAAATCTTGTCCAGCTTTTCATCTCTTACCTTAGTTACTGCACCCTTTTTCTTTCTTCCACCTCCTTCACTCTTGCCTTCCTTTTCCTGATCTGTCCAAAGTGCTACTATGAAAATAATCCACCCTGCCTACTGATCTGATCATGTCCATCCCCTCTTCAAATCCCTTCACTGCTGCAGCAAACATTGTCCCTGGTTTCGAGATCATATATAATTCTGTTCCTGCCTACCTCTCTTCTCATCCTTTGTTCACAACTCCTCCTTCATTTCCTTCTCTCACTGTCCTCTCTGTGTCATCTTTCATATGGCTCCCTCTGCCTATCCAGTAGAACTCTCTACCCCTGGCCTTCATTCTCTCCTTTTCAAAGCCTTGCCTTTATGGGACCTTATCTTATGTCTGCAAAGCACCAGACATGTTTTTGGCTCTATATACAGTCAAATCTACAGTCTTGGCTAGAGAGAGAGCACACACTGTTACCAGTAGGTCCAGACCTGAAACATGGAAGAATTTTCATGCAAAGACCACAGTGAAAGTCACTAGATTCTTCCTTTTTCAGGGAGCTTATTTATTGTGAGCTACGACTACACTATACCACAAGAAAAGCATTCCACATTTTAAATACCATCTCCATCCAACATACTCAGCATTTAAAAGAAGGAGTATTGTCTTCATCTTAAAGATAGGGATACAGGAGCACCAAGTTGTGTCTTGGGTCACATCGTGAACTGATGGCAGTTGGGGAAAAGAACTATGAATCTGTCGTCTGTCTAACCATTAGTGAACATTGAATCAGTCTGCAACCACAAGACAAAGTTCTAATGCTTTAGTTTAAATGTTGCTGTTTGTCTTAGGGCAAGTATGAACTGAGTACATAACTGAGAAGTGCAGGAAGCAGAGCTTCACCAGGGCATAGGGTGTCTGGAATAATGAATCTTAAACTAGACTCTTTTTTGCAGGTTACCAAGCTAAACGAGTCAGAGGGTGGAAGGAGATGGGAGTTCAGGTCCTGGTGTCCACCAGTGATGTTGGCACTTTAGAAGGAACACAGCACTTGATAGAAGAAGCTTCACTGCTTGGACCAGTTGGGGGCATCTTCAACTTGGCAATGGTGAGTGACAAAAATGCTTGGGACTCAAAGGACAGAGCACCTGCAAAAATGCTTTCTGCATTGATCGTATGGGGCCAAGTCACCCGGGGGTACAGCTCAGGCAACCTTTTTGTCTTTCAAAGTGCAGTTGGCCTGGATAGGCTTGGTAACATGAAGTTTGTTGTCCTTTCACTTCCTCAGTCTGGTCTCTTGTTCCCCCGGCTAGTAGCACTACAGAGACAGTATGTTCAGCTCCTAGTGACCCTTGGGGCCCAAAAAAGGCCTATCCTGCACTTTCTAGTTAAGGAAGACCATCACAGTAGGAGTCCTGGAGAGACCAGGACAACATGAAGACTTCTTGTTGAGGCTGGTCGGGCCTTACCATCTTCAGCCAAGAGATTCTCTTGTTCTTAATATTTCAGCTTAAACGTGTAAAAAGTACATGGTATTCCCTTTCTGTGCCTCTCCAGCATCTCTGTACAGAGCATCAGAGGGGTAGCCGTGTTAGTCTGGATCTGTAAAAAGCAACAGAGTCCTATGGCACCTTATAGACTAACAGATGTATTGGAGCATCAGCTTTCGTGGGCGAATACCCACTTCGTCAGATGCATGTAATGGAAATTTCCACAGGCAGGTATAAATATGCAGGCAAGAATCAGTCTAGAGATAATGAGGTTAGTTCAGTGAGGGAGGATGAGGCCCTCTTCTGTACAGACGAGTATTCAGAACACATGTTTCTGGGAGCTCTTGGCTGGGTCTCTTGTTCCAGAACTTAATGGAGAATCTGTTTGTGCATATTTTTGAGGTTGAAATTGCAACATGGTTAAACTCTCCCTGAGCAGAGACTGGAGAGATGTTGACGTTGCTGCTTCTATCTCCTGCAGGTCCTTAAAGATGCTATGCTAGAGAATCAGTCTCCAGAATTCTTCCATGATGTCAGCAAACCCAAGTATGCAGGCACCCTTCATCTAGACTGGTAGGTGTCATAGGAGGGATAAATGTGGGGTGCTTAAATGGGGCTGGAGGCCCATAACATTCTGAAAAGTGTCAACTTGTTACTGTCACAAGAGAGAGGACCGATCCTTTTAAAACAAGTTGTTAATTAGTATCATTTTCTTCTATTCTGTTCCTAGGGTGAGTCGTGAAAAGTGTCCAGACCTGGATTATTTTGTTGCTTTCTCCTCTATAAGCTGTGGAAGAGGAAATGTTGGGCAGAGTAACTATGGTTTTGCCAACTCTACCATGGAGCGCATCTGTGAGCAGCGACGGCATGATGGGCTCCCAGGTAACAATGCAGGGCCTCTTCTACAGATAATGCCCACTCCATCAACAACCAGAAGAAAATTACTACCAAGATAGCTCATACACTTCTCTGGAGAAGCATGAATGCTCAGAGCTCCCTCCTCCCACCGTGTTCTCTGGCTCATGCACACGTGCACACACTCCCTTTGTACATTTGTGGATTGTCAATCAGCATAGAATCATAGAAATGTAGGACTGGAAGGGTCCTTGATGGGTCATCTAGACCTATCCCCTGCACTGAGACAGGATTAAATATTATCTGGACCATTCCTAGAAGGTGTTTGTCTAACCTGTTCTTAAAAACCTCCAATGATGGGGATTCCATAACCTCGCTACGTAATTTATTCCAGTGCTTAACTGCTGTTACAATTAAATCTCTTGCTCCAATTGAAGCCCAGTACTTGAAGACTTATGTCCCTCTTCAGTCTTTTCTTCTCCAGACTAAACCAACCCAAATTTTGGAATCTTCTTCTTTTTTTTTTTTCTCGTAGATCATGTTTTCTAGACTTTTAATCAGTTTTGTTACTCTGCTCTGGACTTTCTCCAGTTCGTCCACATATTTCCCAAAGTCTGGTACCCAGAACTGGACACAGTACTCCATCTGAGGCCTAATGAGTGCAGAGTAGAGTGGAAGAATTACTACTTGTATTTGGCTTACAACACCTGCTAATACATCCCAGAATGATGTTCGTGTTTTTTCCTACAGTATTACATTGTTGACTCGGATTTAGTTTGTTAACCGCAATAACTCCCCAATCCCTTTTAACAGTACTCTTTCTTAGGGTACGTCTACACTATGGGATTATTCCGATTTTACAGAAACCGTTTTTTAAAAACAGATTGTATAAAGTCAAGTGCACGCGGCCACAGCACATTAATTCGGCGGTGTGCATCCATGTACCGACGCTAGTGTCGATTTCCAGAGCATTGCACTGTGGGTAGCTATCCCATAGTTCCCGCAGTCTCCCCCGCCCCTTGGAATTCTGGGTTGAGATCCCAGTGCCTAATGGGGCAAAAAACATTGTCGCGAGTGGTTCTGGGTACAGCCTCACCCCTCCCTCTGTGAAAGCAGCAGACAACCATTTCGCGCCTTTTTTTCCTGGGTAAACTGTGCAAACACCATAGCACAGCAAGCATGGACCCTGCTCAGCTCAAGACTGCAGTCGTGGATGTTGTAAACACCTCACGCATTCTCATGCAGTCTATGCTGAACTAGGACCTGCAAAACCAGTCGAGGAGGCGGCGGCTACGGCAGCGTGGTGACAAGAGTGATGAGGACATGGACACAGAATTCTCTCAAACCACGGGCCCCTGCACTTTGGAGATCCTGATGGTAATGGGGCAGGTTCTAGCCATTGAACACCGATTTTGGGCCTGGGAAACAAGCACAGACTAGTGGGACCGCATAGTTTTGCAGGTTTGGAATGATTCCCAGTGGCTGCAAAACTTTCGCATGCATAAGGGCACTTTCATGGAACTTTGTGACTTGCTTTCCCCTGCCCTGAAACACCAGAATACCAAGATGAGAGCAGCCCTCACAGTTGAGAAGCGAGTGGCAATAGCCCTCTGGAAGCTTGCAACGCCAGACAGCTACCGGTCAGTCGGGAATCAATTTGGAGTGGGAAAATCTACTGTGGGGGCTGCTGTAATGCAAGTAGCCAAAGCAATCCATTAAGCTTCTGCTACGAAAAGTAGCGATTCTGGGAAATGCGCAGGTCATAGCGGATGGCTTTGCTGCAATGGGATTCCCTAACTGTGGTGGAGCGATAGGGATATGGGTTCCATCTATCTTGTCACTGGAGCACCAGGGCACCCAGTACATAAACCACAAGGGGTACTTTTCAATGGTGCTGCAAACACTGGTGGATCACAAGGGACGTTTCACCAACATCCACGTGGGATGGCCGGGAAGGGTTCATGATGCTCGCATCTTCAGGAACACTACTCTGTTTAAACGGCTCCAGCAAGGGAAATACTTCCCAGACCAGAAAATAACAGTTGGGGATGTTGAAATGCCTGTAGTTATCCTGGGGGACCCAACCTACCCGTTGATGCCATGGCTCATGAAGCCATACACAGGCAGCCAGGACAGTAGTCAGGAGTTGTTCAAGTACAGGCTGAGCAAGTGCAGAATGGTGGTAGAATGTGCATTTGGCCGTTTAAAGGCGCGCTGGCGCACATTACTGACTCGCTCTGACCTCAGCCAAATCAATGTCCCTATTGTTATTGCTGCTTGCTGTGTGCTCCACAATCTCTGTGAGAGTAAGGAGGAGACCTTTCTAGCGGGGTGGGAGGCTGAGGCAAATTATGTGCAGCCAGACACAAGGGCTATTAGAAGAGTACACCAGGAAGCGGTGCGCATCAGAGAAGCTTTGAAAAAAGAGAGTTTCATCATGGGCCAGGGTACGGTCTGACTGCTGTGTGTGTTTCCCCTTGATGACCCCCCCCCCCCCCATTGACTCATTCCCTGTAAGCAACCCACCTTCCCGCTTCTATTACAGCTTGCTTTCTAAGGAAATAAAGTCACTATCGTTTAAAAATCATGTATTATTTATTAATTCATTATAAAAAGAGGGAGAGACCTGACAAGGTAGCCTGAGTGTGATTTGGGAGGAGGATATGAGGGAAGGAAAAGGCCACTAAAAAAATTTCAAAGTAATGACAGCCTTTTGGTTGTGCTGTCCACGGGGGTGGAGTGGGCGCGTGCACGAAGCCTTCCCCCATGTGTTCTTACACATCTGGGTGAGGAGGATATGGAACACGGTGAGGGAGGTTACTGCAGCGGCACTTTGTGATCCTGCTGCTGTTCCTGAAGGTCCACCAGACGTCTGAGGATGTCAGTTTGATCACGCAGCAGCCCCAGCGTTGCATCCCACCACCGCTGATCTTCCTGCCTACACCTCTGATCTTCCTGCCGCCACTTCTCATCTTGAGCGTCACTCCTGTCCTCACGTTGGTCCCTCCTGTCCTCACATTCACTGGCATCTTTCCTGTAATTTGATACCACGTCCTTCCACTCATTCAGATGAGCTCTTTTATTGCGGGTCACTTCCATGATTTCTGAGAACATTTCATCTCGCTTCTTTTTTTTCCGCCGTCTTATCTGAGATAGCCTTCAGGATGGAATAGAGAGGCTTGAAAAATTTGCAGCTGCATCAGGGAGGGGAAAAAGGATACATTTTACAGAACAATGCTTATACTGTTTCACTGTGAACAACACTTTTCGCCTTACATAGCACATGTGATTTCACTACAAGGTCACATTTTGCATCTTAATATTGAGTGCTTGCGGCTCTGGTGTTAGAGATCTCGCAGACACAGCTCCGGGCAGCAGAATTCAGCTTGCATGCGTCCATGGTAAGCCACTGTCTTTCGGCTTCTGCAGCCTTCATATACACAGTGCCCTCCTTTCCCAAATACCAACCAAATTCCGTTCAGTGCTGCTTCTTTCCTGTTAACATGCAGCAGCAGAAACCACCTCCCCCCATCCAATTCTATGGGATGATCGCTTTACCCCTCCCCCCACCATATGGCTGGTATCATGGAAGATCACTGCGAGCCAAACACGAAAAAGCTCAATGCCATTTCCCCTCCCCACCCCACCCCCAGCTTGGCTACCTGCAAGGAAGGATTTCTTTTAAGCAACAGGCAAACAGCCCAGTAGGAATGGCCATGTCTGTCCCCTTAATTAAATTCCTGAATTTCAACTAGGTTACCATGAATGATATCACTCTCCTGAGGATAACACAGCGAGATAAAGAACAGATGTTGCTTGAATGCCAGCAATCACCGGGACCATACGCACCTGGGCTTTGTCATGCAATGATACCAGATTACTTGCTACATGCATGGTGTGGTCAAGTGTCCTACCATGGAGGACGGAATCAGGCTGTCCTGTCCAGAAACCTTCTGCAAAGGCTTTTGAGTACCTCCAGGAGAGCTTCATGGAGATGTCCCTGGAGGATTTCCGCTCCATCCCCAGACATGTTAACAGACTTTTCCAGTAACTGTACTGGCCATGAATGCATCCAAAGTTCTTAGGGCAAATTAATCATTGAAAAACGCTTGCTTTTAAACCATGTTTTATATTTACAAAGGTACACTCACCAGAGGTCGCTTCCATGGCTTCATTGTCTGGGCTAGTGGCTTGGGAGGGCTGGGAGGGTAATTCCATCTGGGTGAGAAAAAAGCTCCTGGCTCTTAGGGAGAACAGAGTGCTGTGTACTCTGCAAGCTCATCCTTGTCTTCCTCCTCCTCATCTTCCCCGTCCGCAGAATCTTCAGGCATGGCTGAGATTACGAACCCCACCTTGGAATCTACGGACGGGTGGGGAACTAGTGGCGGACCCCCCTAGAATTGCATGCAGCTCAGTGTAGAAGCGGCATGTTTTCGGCCCTGCCCTGGACCTTCCATTTGCTTCTTTGGTTTTCTGATAGGCTTGTCTGAGCTCCTTAACTTTCACACGGCACTGTACTGAGTCCCTGGTGTGGCCTCTCTGCATCATGGCCTTGGAAATTTTTTCAAATGTTTTTTCATTTCGTCTTTTGGAACGGAGTTCTGTTAGCACGGAATCCTCTCCCCTTATAGTGATCAGATCCAGTACCTCTCGTGCGGTCCATGCTGGAGCTCTTTTTCGATTCTCAGGAGACTGCATTGTTACCTGTGCTGATGAGCTCTACTTGGTCACCTGTGCTGGTGAGCTCTCCGCACTGGCCAAACAGGAAATGAAATTCAAAAGTTCACGGGGCTTTTCCTGTCTACCTGGCCAGTGCATCTGAGTTCAGATGGCTTTCCAGAGTGGTCACAATGGTGCACTGTGGGATACCGCCCGGAGGCCAATACCGTCGATTTGCGGCCACACTAACCCTCATCCAACATGGCAATACCGATTTCAGCGCTAATCCTCTCGTCGGGGAGGAGTACAGAAGCCGGTTTAAAGAGCCCTTTATAGCGATATAAAGAGCCTCCATTGTGTGGACAGATGCAGGGTTAAATGGGTTTAACGCTGCTAAATTCGGTTTAAACACGTAGTGTAGACCAGGCCTTAGTCATTTTCCTTTTGTGTTCTGTGCAATTGATTATTCTTTCCTAAGTGTAGTACGTTGCTTATATTGAATTTCATCCTATTTCTTTCGGGCCATTTTCCCAGTTTTTCACAATCATTTTGAATTTTAATTCTGTCCTCCAAAGCGCTTGCAACTACTCCCATCTTGGTATCATCCATAGCGTTTATAAACATACTCTCTATGCCATTATCTAAATCATTGATGAAGATATTGAATAGAACCAGATGCAGGACAGATACTTTTGGGACACACTCCATATGCCCCTACAGCTTGACTGTGAACCATTTATAACTATGCTGGACCTTAAAGCAGGTTCATCTAGGCGATCTTTCCCAAGTTTGTTTATGAGAAGATCATGTGAAACCATACCAAAAGCCTTACTAAAGTCAAGATATACCACATCTATTGATGTCCTCTTATGCACAAGGGTTGTCAAAGAAGGATATTAGGTTGATTTGACATGATTTGTTGATGACAAATCCATGTTGACTGTTACTTTTCACCTTATCTTCTAGGTACTTACAAATTGATTTTTTTTGTTTTGTTGTTTTGCTCCATTATCTTTCCTGGTTCCCAAGTTAAGCTGATTGGTCTATAATTCCCTGGGTTGTCGATATTCCCCCTTTATAGGTCAGCACTATATTTGCCATTTTCTAGCCCTCTGAGATCTCACATTCTCCATGAGTTCCAAAAGATAATCGTTAATGGCTCAGAGTTCTCTTCAGACAGTTACATCGTAGAATACTAAAGGATCTCATCTGGCCCTGCTGACTTGATGATGTCTAACTTGTATAAGTAATTCTTAACTTCTTCTTTCCCTCTTTTAGTCTCAGATCCTATCCCATTTACCCTGATGTTCACTATGTTAGTCGTCCGATCACTGCTAACCTTTTTTGATGAAAACTGAAACAAAAAAGACATCTATTTCAGACATTGCTACATTTTCTGTCATTGTTTTTCCTTCCTCATTGAGGAATGGATCTACTTTGTCCTCATCGCCCTCTTGCTTCTAATGTATTTTGTAAAATATTTCTTTGTTATGCTTTATGTCCTTAGCTAGTTTAATCTCGTTTTGTGCCCTGGCCTTTCTAATTCCCTCTTCATGGTTGTGTGTGGAGTTTTTGGGGTGGTGGTGGTGGTGGTGGTTGTTTTTTGTTTTTTGTTTTTTTTTTAATATTCGTCCTTTGTAATGTGACTTAGCTTCCACTTTTGTATGACTTATGAGTTTTAGGATGTTGAAGATCTCCAGTTTAAGCCAGGGTTGTCTCTTACAATACTTCCTCTTTCCTGTGCATGAGAATAGTTTGCTCTTGTGCCCTCAATAATGTCTCTTTGAAAACTGCCAACCCTCCTGAACGTTTTTCCCCCCTTCCCCCCCCAACTTGCTTCCCATGGGACCTTACCTACTAATTCTTTGAGTTCTTGAAGTCCATTGTCTCTTTTGCTTTTTTTCCCCCCTTCTACCATTCCTTAAAATCATGAGCTCTTATTTCATGATTACTTTCACCCAAGCTGCCTTCCACCTTCAAATTCTAAATTGGTTCCTCCCTATTTGTCAGAATCAAATCTAGAACAGCCTTTTTCCCCCAATTGCTTTCTCCACCCTCTGCAACAAAAAAGTTGTCTCCAATGAATTCCAATAGCTTGTTGGACAATATGTGCCTTTTTGTATTATTTTTCCCCACAGATATCTAGGTAGTTGAAGTCTCCACCACCACCAAGTCCTGTGCTTTGGATGATTTCTTAGTTGTTTTCTTTAAAAAAGCCTCACCCACCTCTTCTTCCTGGTTAGACATTCTGTGATAGATCCCTATCATGACATCATCCATGCTTTTTTTTTTTACCCCTTTTATCCTTACCAGAGGCTTTCAACAGGTCTACCTCCCACTTCTATTTCAACCTTCGTGCAAGTTTATCTATCTTTGATATACAAGGGAACAACTTCTCCTTTTTTTTTTTTTTTCCCCCCTGCCTGTCCTTGCTGGACAAACTTTACACTTCTATACCAATAGTCATGAATTATCCCACCAAGTCTCTGCAATGCCAATTATGTCATAACTGTGGTTGTTCACTGGAATGTCTGGTTCTTCCCGTTTTATTCCCCATACTTCTGTGGTGATCATTAGACTTTCCCCTCTATATTCCTGCTTGTCCCTCCTGTCACGGAGTGTGGGGAAGTCCGGCCCTGCTCCCCTCTTCCTGGGATTCACAGTGACTCTCAGCCAGCCAGTAAAACAGAAGGTTTATTGGACAACAGGAATGCAGGTTACAGCAGAGCTTGTAGGCACAGTCAGGACCCCTCAATCGAGTCCTTCTAGGAGTTCAGGATGCTTGGATCCCAGCTTAGGATAACATGAATTCCCACCACCCAGCCCAAAACCAAAACTGAACTAACTCCCCTACTGCTGGCCCCTTCCTTTGTCCAGCTTCCCAGGCAAAAGGTGCTGACACCCCTCCCCCCCCCCCCCCCCCCCCCACCTGGCTCAGGTTACAGGCCTAGGTCCTGTCCCTCACTTAAAGTCCTCCTCGGCTCTCTCACCACCACACAAACAGTCCCTACTCCATCACATCTCCTTTGTCCCTGCTACGATTGCCCACTTTCCTTCCAGATTCTGACCCTTCACCCAGATTTTCAAGTGAATGAAGGCACCTGCTCTGTTTTTCTTTAGCTTTCCCCTATCTCTGCTGCCATGTGCTCCAATAAGTCATTTAATATGTTCTCTCTTCTGCCTTCTTCCACAGGCTTGGCCGTGCAATGGGGCGCCATTGGTGATGTTGGTGTTGTCTTGGAGACAATGGGCAGTAACGACACTGTGGTTGGTGGAACTCTTCCCCAGCGACTCAGCTCATGCCTGGAAGTTCTGGACCACTTCCTGAATCAGCCTCATCCTGTCATGTCTAGTTTTGTTCTGGCAGAGAAGGTCTCAGTGAAGAGTGAAGGAAGCAGCCAGCGGGACCTTGTGGAGGCTGTTGCCCACATCCTAGGTAAATTAGATCATTAATAATTACAAACATTCTGTGATCAGAATTCTAGAAGCCACAGCTTACTCTAGAATCTGCTATAGGAAGTATTGGTGCCAGCCACTGTCTGAAGGGAATTGTATGCAGGAGTGCAGCCTGTTCTGGTCCAAAGCGTCTATTGACGCTTCAGAAGTATCTTAATCTTTGTTACACAGCTGTGAGAGTGTTGCTTGTATCACTATTTTTATAGCAGTGTGCATGTGCACAGAACTTCACAATAGGAAAAATGCACAAATTGAAGGCTAGACCTTAGCTTCCAAGACTTCACAGTATTGAGATGCATACAGATACAGTAGCAGCACAGGCAGTGGTCAGAGCTGACCTCACAGAACAGGTAGTGTGTTGTTGTTGTTTGTTTTTTTTTGGGGGGGTGGGGGGGTTTAGAGGTAAATAATTTGTGGGAGGGAAGTCTGGGGATGCCCTGGCCACACAGGAACATTAGTCCCAGCTGGGGGTGAGGAGGAGAAGAGGATGGAGACTGAGTTTCTCCCTCCCCCTTCCCTGCATGGAGCAGCCAGGGCTGGGTCAGATCAAGCCCCAGAAACTTTCCCTGGCTGCAGGAACGTGTGTGTGGGGGGTGGGGGGGGGTGGTTCCAGTGGGGAGATGAGGGGCAGCAGGTTGGTGCAGGGGGGTCCAGGTGCATGGGGGTTGGGTGGACAGGGGGAGCAGCTCCCTGTGCATGCGTGCGCACACCCCTGAACCCCTTCTGTATCAGAAGCCCCCCGAACCATCCCCCAAATCCCCACCCTGCTGAGCCTCATGCCCTTCATCAGAAGACCCCCCCATACCTGGACCCCCACCCTACTGCGCCCCAACCAGCTGCACCCTGACCCCCACACCAAGCCCCACTTTCTTCCCCAACTGAGCCCTAACCACCTTCACCTCACACCTTCCCCATTGAAGAGTCCCATCCCCCTGCACCCAGAACCCTGCACTGAGCCCCTGTGCACCCAGATTCCCCTGTCCACCGAGCTGTCCATACACAGATTGTGCCATGTAGATCCCTGATAGTCTTGGGGAAATTCTGCATTGAAACATTAAAAAAATTTAAAACAACGCAAAGTTCTGCATATTTTAATTGTCAAAATAACACAAACACAATAATAATATCACACAGTTTTCAATTATTTTGGTAATTTTATTTCAAAATACTTGTCAGCAAATAATTGAAAATGATGTGATTATATTGTGATGTTTTGACAAATAAAATTTGCAGAATTTTAAAATATTGTGTGCAGAGTATTTAACTGTTTTGGCACAGAATTTTTTTTGTGTGTGCAGAATTCCCTTAGGCATAACACAGGGAGCAGGATTTGGTGTAGGAGGAAATGAGGTCCGACATATAGGCAGGAGTGTCTATGAAAAGCCTTAACGGTGAGGGGGTGAGAGGCTTGAATTGAATGCAGAAGAGTAGTCATCCATGCAAAAATACAAGGGAGAGGGAACATGGTTGGAGAGGAAGATCTCTGACAGACTGAAAGGGAGAACAATGGAGTTGAGTCAGGGGAGGCCAGAGAGAAGGAAGATCAGACCAGTTTGATCCATGGGGATTGGTTTTACATTAGAGTATTTAGGGTGATAGGAGGAATTAGCAAGAGTCCAGATGCCCGAGAGGAAGATGACACCAAGGTTATAATTTATGCAGGATTTGGAGGAAAAGGTACTGATATTGGCAGTGGGGGGAAAAGATTTAGAGTTCAGCATCTCATTTTAACTCTCTGATGCCTTGTTTCTCTGTATCCTGATTTTTCATTAACTGATCTTTAATGATCCGCATAACTAATTGATTCACTATTTTTTTGCTTTATCATCTTGTTAGGATGCCAATCACATTCACTCTGTGCTGCCTTGTTCCATCATCTTCTGTCCGATCTTTCCATCTTTTTATTATTGTAGTAGCACTGAGGCGCCCCTGTCATGGACCAGGATGCCATTGTTCTAGGTGCTGATCAAACACAGAATAAGAACAGTCCCTGCCCCTGAGAAATTACAATCTAAGTATAAGACAAGAGACTATAAATGAATGCAGACAGACCAACACGGGGTATAAGGAATTAATAAGATAGTATTGGTCAGCATGATAAGCATTGGTCTCAGTACACCAGCAGTTTTACCATCTCCACCTTTTTTCCTCTTCCCTTTCCTCCCTCTCAAAGGAACCTGGATCTCACCATCTGACATGATACTTCTACCACTCCACTTTTGTATGCCAAACTCCTAATTCTCATGCATATGCTACATTCAGCATCATCCATAAAGGACTATAATAGGAATGTTGGACTCCTCTTCCTCCTTCCACTCCCAATCTATGTTTAACTTGTAATTTCTTCTGCATTGTCTACAACTAAATCTAAAATCTTTCTGTTCTCCTTTCCTTAACCTCTGATAACCTGTCTTTCTGTCCATTCTTGGACTGCAAGCTCCTCAGGTCAGGAACTCTCCGTCCTTAAACATCTATTTGGAAAACCTCTGTTCCATGCTATTCTATTTAGGTTCTTATGGTGCCCTCACTGGTGTATCTGAGCACCTCCAGTAGTGCATTAAGTGATATGACTAACTTCTGTTGAGCAGTTTGAGCTCTCTATCCTCTCTACAAGGGGAGAATTTTTTGTGCACTGTAGTGTTTTGGTAGGATTTTTTTTTTAAATGTCCATGCTGCTATGTTTATATTACAGAAGGCAAATCAAAGAAGTGTGCCTTGCACATGGAGTGGAAGGGAGTGAGGTTTGTGATTTGTCCTTAGCTCTTATAGGAGTTTGTTTCCCAAGTCTGACTGGGTCCTGAAAAAGCTCTGTCTGCTGCACAGGTGAGCTTTATTCTTGTAGTCAAAAGTTCCACTGTGCCTGAGGAGTAGAACTGTCACCACAACCACCTTCATGGAACTTTAGGCAATCTTTTAAGTATACTGGGTCCAGGCAATTGACCACCTTGAAGAGAAGCACTGAGACCTTAAACTTATTCTATGGGAAGTCAATGTAGAGAGTGGAGGACAAGATCTGATGGGCTAATGGTAACTTATGTTTCTGAGGAGACATGCTAGTGTTCTTTATTAACTGGAGCTTCCTAAGGGCTGACTGCGTCATACCCAGTTATTGCATTGCAGTAGGCCAGACAGGAGCTGGCAAAGGTGTGTATAAAAGAGGCACGGTCATCATCCACCAGGATGGGATGGAGTCCTCTATTCAACTGGAGGTGGTGGAAACCATTATTTGCAGATGCTGCTGTGCAAGACTAGCAGCTGTTAGGATTCCAGGAGCACTCCTAAACTACGGACTGAAGTGACCAATTGTGCGTGTGTGCCTTTAACCAAAAGAAACTGCATGGTGCCTGTGAACTCTTCAAAGTTTTTCCTCTGGATTCACCTTCAGACTACTGTTTTTATCTATGAGCTGATTTCATCCAAGCACTGGGTCATCTAGGTGATAAAGTATTGTCATATGTGGTGAAGGATAAGAAGAGATACATATCCATTTGCACGTTGCTGGCATGAGTCCATGTTGACTGACTAGTTTACTTAGTGGCTGCACATAATATATTGAATAGAACTGGAAAGAGAATTGATACTTGTGGAGTCCCACTGTGTGCAAATGTGTGTTAATGTGCCTAAATGTAAATGTATACGTCTAGGAACAAATAGTGGGTAGTCAGCCGAATGTGAGCTGCCAGTGTCATGCTGTGGATAAAAGAGCTCATCTGATCCTGGGGTGCATAAATTGGGATTTCCGGTAGGAGTAGCACGGTTATTGTATCTCTTTATTTGGCACTGGTGCGACCACTGCTGGAATATGGTGTCCAGTTCTGGTGCCCACAATTCAAGAAGAATGTTGGTAAATTGGAGAGGGTTCAGAGAAGAGCCATGAGCATAATTAAAGGATTAGAAAACATGCCTTATAGTGATAAACTAAAATAGCTCAATCCTATTTAGCTTAACAAAGAGAAGGTTAAGGGGTGACTTGAGAGGTCAGTAAGTATCTATATGGGGGAACAAATATTTAATAATAGGCTATTCAGTCTAGCAGAGAAAAATATAACACAGTCCACCGTCTGGAAGTTAAAGCTAGACATTCTCAGAATAGAAATAAGGTGTACATTTTCAATGGTGAGAGTAATTAACCAGTACAATTGACCAAGGTTTGTGGTAGATTCTCCATCATGATTTTGGGAAAGTCCTCTGGTCTGTGTTATAAGGAGGTCAGACTACATGATCCAATGATCTCCTCCTGGTCTTGGAATCTGTGAATGCTCAGCAGTGTTGAATGTTGTAAAAAAGGTTCATGAAGATGAGAATGGGTGTCTGCCCTCTGCCATTGACAGCAGAATGATGTCCATCTGTGCCACTAAAGTGGTTTCAGTCCCATGTCTTAGCCTGAATCCAGATTATGCTGGGTCTAGGATATTAGGGTCAATTCAATGAGCTTGAAGTTGGCCTTTGGCTATTGTTTCTATGAGCTTGCCCAGGAACACAGTGTTTGATACTGGATGCTATTGGCTAGAACTGATAGATCTATGGTGGCTTGCACTGTTATGTAAATTGACAACTAATCCAAACACCAGGTCCAGGGTGTGACCCAGCTATGGGGAATGGACTGGAGATGACCTGTGAAAGCTCTAGGGAGGCAGTGAGGAGCAGGGCCGCCCAGGGGGGTAAGTGGGGCACTCCTTCACTCACTCCAGGGGCCCCAGAAAACTCTCGCAGGGCCCAGGCCCCCGGAGCTTCTTCCACTCTGGGTCTTTGGTGGTGGGGGGTCTTTCCGTCTGCCAAAGTGGGACCCGCCGTGCCGAAGTGTCGGGTCCTGCTTTGGCAGTAATTTGGCGGTGGGGGGGCCCTGCCGCAGGTCTTCGGGGCACCTTGGTGGCGGGTCCCGGAGCGGAAGGACCCCCCGCCGCCGAATTACCGCCGAAGCAGGGGCCCCCCACCACCGAAGATCCCAGGCTCCCTGAATCCTCTGGGCAGCCCTGGTTAGGAGATGATTTGGGGGAACAGGTGTTGCATCTGCAATGACTAGTATATATACTAGCATATATAGTAAAATATACCAACATGCTGGAAAGGTATGAGTGAATTCCTCTAATGAATACTTTTAGTTTCTCTGATGGTCTGTAAAATTAGCATAAAATCTGTTTAGCTTTGCTCTGTTTTCTATTATTAATTTTAATTAACTTTGTTTTTAACTAAGGTACCTCTTTTGGCACCTAGCACATCATGGGTGCTGCCATAAACAAATACTACCACCCTCTGCTCAATATTTTTGTGGACTATCCACGAAGACATAAGAACTTGGACAAAAGTGTGAAGTACATTTGAGAAAAGTTTGCCCAGAGGTAATGATGGGTGAACCGAAGGAAGTGGATGGGGCTGCCCGAGAAGTGAGGCTTGAGAGAGAAGGTCATGGGTACAGCGAATGGAGCCCTGGAATATGCTAAACGGGGAAAAGAGGAGAAGTTGAAGAAGCAGGGTCTTTTGGACATTCACAGAACTTTCTACAATTCTGACTGGACTCTTTCTGCCCTGTGCTGATTGGCTGTTTGCACCATCCTTCCCCCTCTCCCTCCCTCACCATCTCTTCACCTCAGCCTCATTCCACATCTGCTTCTCACCCACTCTTCCTCTCCCTTTTCTTCTCATTTAGCTGATCTCCTTGTAAGTAAAACTACAAATTAATAATAATTAAAAACTGTGTCACCAACATGACATTATTCATTCTGCTGGTGTGTTAGGATCAGGGATGGGGTATGTGTCTCGTCTGTTTAGTTTGAGTTCTTTAGAGAAGGGGTCATCTGCTGCTCTCTTTTTGTGTGGTGCCTAGCACAGTGGGATCCTACTCTTGCTTGGCCTTTAGGCGCTACCATAATACCCATGTTCAATAATAATTGTAGAAATAGTCCAAAAGGTAGAAGGACATCAGTCTGTTTTTCAAACATCTGGTTCTTTTCATCAGGTGTCCGTGACGTGAGCAGTCTGAATGCTGAGAGCTCTCTGGCAGACCTAGGCTTGGACTCCCTGATGGGAGTGGAAGTGCGTCAGACTTTGGAGAGGGACTATGATCTTGTCATGACTATGAGAGAGATTCGACTGCTTACAATTAATAAACTGCGAGAACTTTCGTCCAAGTCTGGAACAGCAGAGGGTATGTCATCTGAATTTGGCCTTA
This sequence comes from Gopherus flavomarginatus, assembly GCF_025201925.1. Taxonomy (NCBI): domain Eukaryota; kingdom Metazoa; phylum Chordata; order Testudines; family Testudinidae; genus Gopherus; species Gopherus flavomarginatus. Next base: position 52,637,704 of record NC_066628.1, on the reverse strand, counting down.
GTGGGGACAGTGGTCACAAAAATAGCCATTGGGGTCCATATACATTTAAAATAATAAATAGACTCCCATGCTGTCCCTTTCAATATGTAATGGTGAGAGCCTCTTAGTGACAGGTGATGGAATGGGGCCTGGTGTGAACTGATCGTATTGTAAGTAACAAGTGGGCATAGCACTGCCACTTAGAGCTGTGCTGCCCCAGTGGATTGGTCCAGCCAGTTATTGGCAGGGAAGTCCCTAAGAGAAGACACAAGGCCAGGAGAAAGAAGCTCATTTTGTCTTCCATCTCCATTTCTCTGCTGCCTGATCACCAGCACAGCTCTCCAGGTGCCCCCTGGATAGCATCAGCAATGCGGATGCAGAGAGCTAGTGTCAGCCTGAACCTGAACTAGCCTTTAGCAGCAGTATCAGTGTGGACAGGGAAATTCAAAGCCAGGCTTATGGGGGAAGGAGGTAGTGTCCTTTCTAAATTTAATTTTTTTAATTTAAATTTAAATTTTTTTAAAAAAAAATTAATTTTTCAATTTTGAAACTTTAAATTTTAAATTTTTTTTAAAAATTAAATGTTAATGATTTGAGAGCCTTCCTTGTGACCTGAGCCATTTTAAAAAAAAAGATTACCAGGAAAAAAAATAGCTGACAAGGAGGTGTAGGTGACTGTAAAACAGCAGCTCTGCTCCACGAGTCCCCCTTCCTCAAGGCACTGGCAGAACATCCCCTCTGAGGCACACAGCCTGAATTTCTATATGGATTACACTCACTGCCATTTAATGATCTAGTGAGCAAGAGGGCTAGTCCAGATGAGCCTTCGCTTCTATGTGGGCTATGCTGCCTGTCCCACTAACCTGACCCTGAGTATAACTGACTTCTCCTGACGTCCTTTCCTTTAAAGAACTGAAACCATCCCTTCTGATGAAAGCTGGCCAGGCTGAGCACCCTGAATTGGACTTGAACAACCTGCTGGTAAATCCAGAAGGGCCAACAATCACCCGGCTCAATGAGGTACAGAGCACAGAACGCCCTCTTTTCCTCATTCACCCCATCGAAGGATCCATCACAGTTTTCCACACACTTGCCTCCAGACTCAGTATGCCCAGCTATGGACTCCAGTGCACAAAAGGTATCTGTATCCTTATTCATCTTGACTCTCTAAACCTCACTTGGTAGATATCATCATTGCATAGAGGGCTTAGTTTCTGACCTCTGCATGGAGAGCTCCAAGCTTCAGTGACCCATGACTAAGTCCACTTAGAAAAGTCACAAACATCTCCAGTTAAATGGGAAAGAGAAATATCCGTGTAAATAGAAGATGCTTGAATGTGGAAGTGTGTTCTCGTGCAGGGGGGTCCGTATGCCAGAGTGATGGACAAGACTCTGCTCATCAGTGATGCTGCTGGGGCACAATTACTTGTTTGGTTAGAAATAGAGATTTAACCCTTGTCGTCATCTATATAGAAACACACTTTTAAAAGCAGTTGAGTGTTTCTAATAGAGCCGTTACTAAGCTGGTAGAGATGTAACTTCATCTCTCACTCTGATTTCAATCTGTCCCTAACTTCAATATTTGCTTCCTCTTCCTAGCTGCTCCCCTGGACAGTATACAGAGCCTGGCAGCCTATTACATTGACTGTATAAAGCAGGTGCAGCCTGAGGGACCCTATCGCATTGCAGGATACTCCTTTGGAGCCTGTGTAGCCTTTGAAATGTGCTCCCAGCTGCAAGCTCAGCAGAACCCCTCCCATTCACTCAACAGCCTCTTCCTGTTTGATGGGTCTCACTCCTATGTGGCAGCATACACTCAGGTAAGAGATTCCAGGGGAATCTTCAGAGACCATCCTGTCTCTCACCAATGTTAATGATTTGAGAGCCTTCCTTGTGATCTGAGCCATTTAAAAAAAAAAATTTCCAGGAAAAAAAATAGCTGACAAGGAGGTGTACGTGACTGTGTAAAACAGTAGCTCTGCTCCATGAGCTGACTTGGATGCAAGTGCTGATTCATATGTCCTATAATAAATGGTGGAATTAGCCTTTTTGTTTCAAGTTACTGAAGCCTCCAACATGTTCTTGGGCTGCAAGCAAGGGTCCTAACCTGGCTAGGCCTCCTAGCACCCCCACATCCTCCCTTCTGGCTGGCATAAAGCTCTCTAAAGGACCCCAAAATATTGGCAATTGGTCAGTCCCCCAGTAACATCCACATGGAGATCACCTGTACTCTTTTTGTGTGGTTTCTAGGTTTGTTGTCCTGTTTGGATTCTCCCAAGCTTTTCAGTCTCTTGATGTCAAGTACAGGGCACCATGCTATGGTATCTTATCTAATGAGCAAGAGAGAGCTTCCCTTTTTGTGTTACTGACACTTCCTCTCTTCCAGAGCTACCGAGCCAAGCTGACCCCAGGAAATGAGGCTGAGGCAGAGACTGAAGCGTTGTGTGCCTTCATTCAGCAGTTCACAAGCACTGAATACAATAAGGTAATGTCCCTCCCCTTATTATAGCTACAGGGAAATGCCTCTTACACACAAGAAGAAGCTGGTAGCTGCACCTCACTTAGAAGTAAATTTTTCTTTACTGTCTATAGTTGCTGGAGACTCTTCTGCCTCTGCAAGACCTGGAAGCTCGTGTCAATGCTGCTGTGGATCTGATAATGCTGAGCCACAAAAACATCAATCGGGAAACTCTCTGTTTTGCTGCTGCTTCCTTTTACTACAAACTGAAGGCTGCTGACAAGTATGTGCCGGAGTCCAAGTATCATGGGAATGTGACGCTACTGAGGGCAAAGACCCACAACGAGTATGCAGAAGGCCTGGGTGGAGATTACAAGCTCTCAGAGGTTAGTTTAAGGAACAGCTCCAGATATGAAGCTGCACTTTCCTAGTTCGGGGGCAGGAAGGAAGTGGCAGGAAGCCATATTCTTGCCCTCCCCAAAAAATATTGACTTTGGGGGATAATAATTTTGCAACTCTCTCTTCCTGAAAACTGAAAAGTCCCCAGAAAACAACATGAAGAGGAGGCTGCAGAGTTCTAGGCCAGTGTCAGTCTCAAAGGAGGCTGAGGTCCCGGAGAAGTTCTCACTCCAATTTTGAAGCAATTCCTTAACAGCAACTGACAGTTGTTTCTACTGCTAATTCTTATAGCTCCCAAAATGCATTCTGTGCTCTGAAGAGCTACTAGTCTGCAAACAAGTCAGTATGGGGAGGGTTGAAGCAGAGACAATTTAAAAGAGTCTTTGCTTTTTAACCTTTGTGCACTCATATTTTTTAAAATTATTCCCCCTTGATATAACAGAAGACAGCAGGAAGGGGAAGAGAATTTATTGATCTTCTTCTTTAAAAATAATCTTCCTCCTTCCTTTCCTCATTACAGCCCAGATGCTCTTCCTTTTTGGAACTTCTCATTTATTCCCCTTCCCACCAAGCATTGTGTGATATGATTTTTATCATGCACTTAAGAAAAGTTAATTGCATGTGTTCCCACCCACCAAGAGACTATCCTTAAAATTGCCATCTTTCTGAAAGTGTTTACATTCCCAACACAACCAACTACACCAGCTTATTCCTTGCTGTGATGGAGAAAATGGATCCACTTCTACTGGGGCCCAAGGTAGAGGTCCTGGCCCCCTATGGCCTGCCCTCAACAGTGCATACATTGAAGCATTGAAATGAAAAGGTCATAGTCAGAACAGAGAATGGAACATGTGTCAGAAGCAAGAGACCTTCAACCTCACTCTTTCTCAGACTTTCATGTCTTTTATAGCTAAGGCAGCAAGAATGTGGAACTAAAATGCTTTAGAATTCTGGATATAAAATTTTCTTTTGTCTTTTTGCCACGTGTAGGTCTGTGAGGGGAAAGTATCTGTCCATGTCATTGAAGGGGATCACCGTACCTTCTTGGAGGGAGCTGGTGTTGAGTCAATTATTGGGATCATCCACAGTTCACTAGCAGAGCCCCGGGTCAGCGTCCGAGAGGGTTAGTCCCTTTCTGCTCACCTTCTATCACTGGCCGAGAGAATTCCAGCAATATATCCCTTGTTGTGACAGACCCCAAGGAACTCTTCTTGTAATCCAACATCTCATCTGCTCTGCAATCAGGTCTAGGAAGTCCTGCTGATGGATGTCTCTCTCTCTCACTCTACACTGCTATATGGACCTACATCCATGGCTACTTCCTACCCCTTTGGCAGCATGAAAAACCAACTTAGGAGTAGACTTCTTTTCTTGTGCTATGTATCATTTTGTTGTCTTAACAGTATTCCAAAGGATAGGTGATAGCACTTATTAACCAAGCCCAGTTAGCAAGGAGGGGAGCTGCAGCTGATTTTGGAGACATCTGTTGATCTGTGAAGAATCAGTCTGTAGTTAAGTTGGATAGAATTCCATTGAGGCTCTTGTAACTCTTTTTTTTTTTTTTTTTTTTTTTTTTTTTTTTTAAAATATTTTGTGTATTTATTGCATCAACTTCCCAGTTTTAATTTATCATTAATTTAAAGAAAACAAAACATAGCTTGGAATTTTGTATTCCTTCTACCAGGTGAAGTTGCCAATTTTGTTAAACCAAAATGCATCTTTGCAGCAGTCTCTCCCCTCCTTGCTTCATGAAGAGAGAGAGGAGGGTCAGGGAGGGTCTCAAGATGCTGCTGTGCTAGGCACCTTAAGTAACTTGGGTTGATATACTTGTACAGCTGACCATAGGCACATACCAAGTGTAGGCTGCACAGGGCCCTGTACTGGGGTCTCTGCAACTTCAGGCCCCTCTCCCAGAAAACACCTACCACTTCACCTTGTTTCTGACCCACCATTAGCCTCTCCATTCAACCATACACACTTTGAAAAAATTAACTCTGAGACTTTCACCCTCCCTAGTTCCTCATTGACAAGCACCATTATCTGATCCTCATGACCCCCTGCTCTCCCAGAACCAAAGCTCTGCAGTGGTTATAGCTGTCTGCTTAACACCCCTGCATATCTTATTTAGCACCAGGCCTGGCTAAGCCTAGGGCCATCCCTGTGTGCACTCATCCTCTCCTCACTGAGACTGGAAATCCTACATGTTAGCCAAGTAATCAGTTCAGTGGCAAATTATTTTAAAAGATTTGATACCTTTTTAAAAGACATTTACACTTTAGAATCCAACACGCCTTTTTCTTGCTTTTCTTACGCTGGACCTGTCTTTAGGAAAACCAGTGAATTCATGCTGTACCTATGATACAGAGGAAACACGGGGAGCAAACACAATCAACTAGATTGGAGCCGTTATGCCTCTCAGAACCGCATTATATATAATCCAGCTCGCCCACTAGATTATTTTGTCAGTATTGGCACAGTCCAATGACAGGAGTGTCCCTGACTGCAACAGGTTCTGAGGTTGGAGCTCGGTTGGTTAAACCACCCTCTGTGGATGGCGGCTGAGTAACTGGTTTTAGTTTAATAAAATATTTGTGTGGAAATTTGAAATGCAAACACAGTGTTGACTTAAAACATTTCCAAGTCAGTCTTGTTCTGTTTTTTCATTTTTTACATGCCTTTGGTAAAAACGTTGCTCTAGAGTGTGTCCTTTCCTCGTTGGCTCTCCTAAAATTAAATGAGAATTGATCTCTGGCTGGATGGCTTTTCTTTCTCTCTCCTCTTCCTCCCCCCACCTCCTTATTTGTCAGTCATCCTGAATCTTCCACTTCTTGGTATAAAAATCCCTCCAAAACTTCTGCTGGCAAATATTGTTGGAAGGCTGTAAAGATGATACATGGTATTTTGGAACATTGACACCTGTAAGTATATCAAGAATGACCTATCAAACAATGGCACACATGATCTTGAAGGAGAGAAATGGAAAAGTTTTTGTATTTGTTATCCCAAAATGGTATTTTTTTCACATCTAAACTTCAGCTGCAGCTATATAACCCATTATCTTATTGGCTGCTGAATATAGTCTGCCAAAAATAACTTAATAGGGCTTATGTTGCCTAATGGTTCTCAATGAGCTATTGTAACAGATATATGGCTCTTGTATTTTATTTGTGCAGAATCAAGCACTATTGTTACACTTGCTTCTTTGAGAGAGGAAATTTCTGCCAGAGCCAAGTCTCCAAGTGGAGAGTGACATTAAACTCCCAAAAGAGAAATTAATTGGATTCCAGTGCTTTCTCCCTGTACTATTGTGTGGACCCAGGAAGTGCAAAGTTGGGGAGCCAGAACCGTTGGCTGGTTATCTGGACTACCTGGAGAACAGTGCAATAGTTGAAGCTGTGGCAGCTGGAAAAACTTGCTACTGAAACCAGCTATGATCTTCCCCCTTTTCTCTAGCACAAATGGCGGGAGGGAGTTTCTGAGCTGGCCTGCCTGGATACTATCACAACTGCCATGGTCTGTGGAACTGTATCTGAAGAAGATAGAGGGGGGAAAAGCCACTATTGCAAATAATCATTGGGTAAGATTTGCTGATGGCTATTTTCAGCAATGATTATTTCAACTATGAGCCAAAGTCTTGTGCTGGGGGAGGAAGAAAGAGATTGAAAGATAGTTCAGCGAGAACACATTGCAACAGAATTTATTGCTGTGAAATTTGGTCATTGTGCCAGGAGCCCAGGTATAGAGAGAAAAAGAGAGGGCTATCAGCTGGTACTTAAGGTGAAATGGGACAGTCTGGGAGGGAGAGGTTCCCAAGAGATGCTGAAAGAGCAGCTAGAGAAGTAAAATGAAACAACTGTTTCAGCAATTCAAAGAAGGGAGAGTATAGAGCAAGCGTGATTTATTATGCCAGAGATATCAAGAATGGGAATAAAGGGGCATGCATTGGGTGTAGTTTTCACATGCAGAAGAATGCAAGACTCCTTTGTGATTGAAGTATGGGCCTCCATATGACTATAATCTTTATATGATCAGGTTCTTTTAATTGCCACAAGTGTTAGTGTTATGTACTATGACAAAGTTCCTTCTCTACCTTGGTGGGTCCTGCGCTTATTGGCAGATTTGCTCTCCTCAGTGATCTTCCCCACAATCTGAGTCAGCGCCTCCTGTGTCTACTCCAGGTTCTAGCCCAGGGCCCTGTGGATTGCAGCTGTCTATAGTGCCTCCTGTAACAGCTACAACTCCCTGGGCTACTTCCCCATGGCCTCCTCCAAACACATTCTTTATCCTCACTACAGGACCTTCCTCCTGGTGCCTGATAACGCTTGTACTCCTTAGTCCTCCAGCTACACACACTTCCTCTCCTCTAGCTCCCCCCCTACCTGACTGGAGTGAGCTCCTTTTTAAACCCAGGTGCCCTGATTAGCCTGCCTTGATTGGCTGCAGGTGTTCTAATTAGCCTGTCTGCCTTAATTGGTTCTAGCAGGTTCCTGATTACTCTAGTGCAGCCCCTGCTCTGGTCACTCAGGGAACAGAAAGCTACTTATCCAGTGACTAGTATATTTGCCCTCTGCCAGACTCCTGTACCCCACTGGTTTGGGTCTGTCACAGTACCAAAATATAATTATGTTGCTTAGTGCATTAGGTTAATGTGAGATGCCACAGGATGGCAGACTGCTATTCCATACCCACACATGCAGCAGGAGCACGTGACTGAATTCAACAACTCTTACCTACTCTGTAGTATTATAAATACTTTAGACTGGATGACTGCAATGCAATGGGGCTACACTTTAAATCCACTTAGAAACTAGGGCTAGTGCAGAATATGGCACCCATACGACGACTTACCATGAGCATGTGACAGCTGCACTCTGGAGCTGCACTAGCCATACAGTGGCTTCTGGATAGAATTTAAGGTGGTGTTTCTGACACATAAAGCCCTAACTTACCTGGGATCCTCTTAGAAAAGAGACACTCTCCCTGGGCCATACAGCTGAAGCTGAGGGCAACAAGAGGAACACAAGTTAACCTTTCCCCAATCCAGTATAAAAGAGAGGGGGCTGAGTTTTTTTGTGACATCACTTTTTTGGAATATGTTCTCCTTGGTCTAAAATAACTAGAATATATTGAACTTCCAGTGCAGATGATCAGGTCGTACTATCACCCAAATAAGACACTTTCCAGAGAAATGTAGACCTACAGACTTTAAGGGTCTGCCTGGGAAAGATACAAGTCTATGGTCATAGGCTATAATTAGCAGCACAGGGAGAAAATTTCAGACTGTAGAAGGCTCTTTAACATGTGTCAATGGCTAGATGCTGACACTAGATAAATTCAGGCCAGAAATACAGTAGAGATTTTTTAATAGTGGAATTAACCACTGGAACAATTTATGAAAGGGTGTAGTGGATTCTCCTTCACTGAAGTCTAAGCTGAAATTGGATGTCTTTCTAAAAACGGAGGTTCTCAAACATTTTTTGTTGATGGACCCCTTTTCAAATGTAATGTTAATCATGGACCTCCAACTGAGAAATGGCTAACAAAAGTATAGGTGTACTTCATATAAACATGTACTGTTAGTAATGGATTAAGAAAGTGGTTCTCAAATGGGGTCGGGATCCCAAGGTGGGTCATGACCCCTTTTTAATGGGATCATGAGGGCTGGTGTTAGACTTCCTGAGGCCTACGCTGAAGGGCTTCAGCCCTGGGTGGCAGGGCTCAATTATAGGGCCCCTGCTTGACGCTGAAACCCTTGGGCTTTGGGCCTCCTGCCTGGGGCAGCAGGACTTGGGCTTTGCCCTCTCCCCCTTACCTCCCCGGGATTGCCTAGTAAATTTTTTTTCTCAGAAGGAGGTGGTGATGCAATAAAGTTTGAGAACCCCCACTTTAAGAAAAAGAGTATGAGTAATTACAGATATCAGTGACATGGGTGTGCATGTCTTACTGCAGAGTCTATCTGTCCTTGGTGTGATGGTTGACAAGCAAACTCATATCATTCTACACTTTCAGTCAGGACCTGAACTTTGTCTTCATAGCTGTCATGGCAGAGAATGATGCGTCACATATATATGTTTTTGGGAAAGGTAGCAACACTTTCATTGCTTTTGTAACTAAAACTGTGTGCTCCACAGCAACAGTTAGCCAAAACGGGCAAGGTGTCTGTTCCTGAAACTTAATTTTCACAATAGGTTGAATAGCTTCTGTTCTGCTTTTCCACTCAAATGGCAAAATGATATAGCAAAAGTTGAGAACAGAGCCCGAATCCAATCATATTTCTCCATGTTTATATTTTTAAAGTAAATCCTGAAGTATTCTGACAAAGTTGAAAGATGAGCAACAATCCTTTCTTTCACACAGTCAATTGTCACGCTGTTTGGATCCAGAAATTCTGTCAGTAGTGGCAGATTCTGCTGCTCAGTCTAGTTTTCTAAATATTTTCTTCTGAAATGCTGCAATCTTGTCACTTACCTCAAGTATGGTTGCATTGCCCCCTTGTGGGGACAAGTTCAGTGCATTCAACAAGTTAAAAATGTCTGCGAAGTATGCAGAGTTTGTGGTGATTGTTGGATTGTGCACAGAAAACAAAACCAGCAGCTCTTTGCCAAGCTCAAAAACTCTTTCTAACACTCTGCTGAGAAATAGCCAACACACTTTCATATGAAACTCTAATTTGTCATGTCCTGCACCCACTTCTAAACACAGCTTTGCAAAAAGATGTGAATTCAAAGGCCAGGACTTTACAAAATTGAATTTAGCACATCAGAAATTGGGGTTCCATTTTCTTTGATGCAAGGGCCTGGCGATGCAACATACAGTGTGTTACAATTAACTGTGGGTTTATGGCTTGTATTCTTGTTACACCACCACTCCTATTGTCTGTAATAGTGGCAGCACTGTCCATGAAAACAGCAACACACTTCAGCGATTCAGCTTTCATTAAATCATCCAATAATTTGAATATTTCCTGACCTGTTGTCTGTTTTGGTAACTCCTGACAAAAAAGAAAATCTTTCAAAATGTCCCCCCAGCCAAACATAACAAACAAAAACTAATAATTGTTCTGCATTACCAACATCAGTTGTCTCATCAAGCTGAACAGCAAAATGTTCACATATATGTAGCCTTTCAATTAGTTGGCATTTTTCATCACGTGTTGTTAGAAAGTGGTATGGCCTTAAGAATCTTCGCTTACCAGCGCATCACACTTTTTGAAAGCAGCGGGCAGAATCAGTTCTTCTCCAGTGGTATGGGATTTTTTATTCTTTACAATCCAAAGTACTGTTAAGAAAGATGCTTTCAGAGCCTTTTCCAGAACCAATGTTATGTTTGTCATTTGAGTTTTATTCTTCTTTCCTTTGTTGAAAAAAGTCTCTGGATTTATCTTTATACTCCAGGTGCCTTGTTATGAAGTATAGTTTCAACTTTGCTGATTTAATTGCTTCGTTTGATAGGATTTGTAAGTATACAGTGCCTTGCGGTCATTCATCAATAAATTTGATAAAAATCAATATAAATTTTATCAACTTTCTGTTATTCATTTCTTACTACTTAACTCTGGATTTTTCATGGCTTCCTTCAGTGCAACTAGCAGTAGTAGTATAAGGACTTTTAAAAAACTTATCCATTTTCAATGTAATTTGCTCATACACTGTAAAAATATATTCCACTTCCACCCACCGAAGACCTCTCAGCCATCAAAAAAACTGAGGTCACTTCTGATTTGCTGTTGCAAAGCAGTGAGATTTGACACTGATGCTTATACAATGTGAGTATTACGCATTGTTCATACACCATGGCATATGTTGTGTAAACAGAAAAAGTAGATTTGTTAGTTTTAATTAGTAGATGATGCAGACATGCAGTGAGATTTTTTTATTTTTTTGTAATATTTTGCAGACCCTCGGTGCAGTTTCTAAGGAACCCCTGGGGTCCTTGGAGCCCTGTTTGAGAATTGCTGTTCTAAAAGATAATGCTCTACCTCAGCCGCAAAAGATAGGTTTGATTACAGGATGATGTTATCTGACCTACGTTATGCAAAAGATCAGACTAGTCTTAACAGCTAGGAAACCATCTTCCTCTGGCGCTAGGCGTAAGCAGACTAAGCAATTGCTTAGGTCCCTGAGCAGCTCAAGAGGGTCCCTATTTGCTTTGACAGTGTGTTGGGCATGGGGGAGAGGGTGACAAAATATTCCTGCTTAGGGCTCCCAATAGACTACCACTGCAGCTGAATGCCAGGTCCCGTAGCACACCACGCAAGGAACAATCCTATGCCTCCATCAGTGTGAGATTATGGGACAAAACACATCTTGTAGACACCAAATTCAGAATGTCCTCTCAAATAAGGAGTAGAGTAGTGTTCACCATTCCCCACTCCATATGTGTGAAGGGGGGGACTCCCCTTCCCCACCCATGACAGAACCCCTCTAGCTAGCTAGCTCCTCTGGCCCTCATCCCACACGAACCGCATCTCAGCACCATTCTGGAGGTTAGCCTTGCACACCCTGAGGAGGTAGGAAGGCAGCCGCCGCATTTCAGAAGGGGACTGAAGTACAGGATGGACCTGTCTGAAGTCACACAGGGATGGGAGTTGCAAAGCCACGCCCTGAAGCCAGTCTCCACATCCCATCCCATCCCATCCCAGATACAGAACCACCAGCCCAGCCCAGCCCCCCCATTCCCAGCCAGGGCGTGTGAGGCAAGGACCACGGCTCCCCGCTGCCCTCAGCCTGCGTGAGGCAGGCAGACGCTCCCCCGCTCATGGGGTGCCTGAGGAGGAACCCCATTCCCTCTCCTCGCGGGGCGGGCCCCCCCCTCTTCCCGCCCCGCAGGGGCTGTGCGCGGGCCGGGGCCGCCACTCTTCTCCCCTGGCGGCCCCTTCGGGCAGCGCCGCGGTTTCGGGGGGGGCCTGTGCGATGTAGCACCGGGGAGCCGGTCGGAGCGGGATGGCGGAGGCACCGTCCGGCTGCCTCAGCGCCCAGCCAGGGGCCGAGCCTCCTGGGCCGCAGGCGGCGGCTCCAGCCTCCGAGCGCCTCGGGGAGCAGGTACCGTGGGGGTCTCGGCGGGGGCGGGATACGGACGCTGCCTGGGCGGGACAGGCGGCTGCGCCCGGCCTGAAGCCTGTGCGGGCCCGGCAAGCACCGCCCATCCCCTATGCGCGGCCCCGCTGGCTTCCCAGCCGGGGCTGCGGGGCCGGACGCGCTGAGCCCGCCTGGGCACTGACAGGCGCGTCTGGCTGGGCGGGGAGCAGGTAGGCCCGCCCCGTGCCCGGGGGTATGGCGGGGGGCCGGGCTGCCGCGGGATAGCGAAGGAGCCGGAGTGAACACGGGAATTCACAGCCCGGGGTGCCGCTCGGGCCTGGGCCCAGTCCCGGGCCTGGGCCAGCCGGGACGTTGTGCCCATCGCTACCACGCTCCATGGCAGCGCACAGCCAAAGTGCGAGCGACCCTACCACGGTGTAGCTACCACGGTTCTTCTGGGACGCCCTAAGTGGCTTAAGACCTGCCTCCTTGAGAGACTCTCTCACTGCCACCTGCAGCTGCCACCGGGGTCGGTGGAGGCACTCCGGCCTGCGCTCAAGGCAGGACATTTTCCATGAGCTATCCCAGATTTTCTGATTCACGTTCCCCCGCCCCTTGGTCCGAAATCTCCTGAATCTGTTGGCCTTCATGGGCACACTGCACAACCCATCGCTTTTGGAGGGTTTGGGGAAGGGAAGACTGAAGGGCAGGCTGTTGAGGATACGGCTCTTGACTTAAGGTTGTATTTTTTCCTGGTTTTAGAGAGCCTGCTGTTTTTATTTATTTAATGGATCCAAAAGGTGCTTACATATTTAGTGTTGATGTTTATGCAAATAAAATAGTAAAACACTAAGTACTGTCAACTATTTAGTCTTTGAATGTGGGTTCTGCCAGAGGATTCCAAACCATTTCTGATATGTTCTTTGCTGTTATGACAGTTTGTTTTCTATCCCACAAGAAAATCAAATATGAAAAGTAATAGCTTCAAATCCCTCTTTCTGTTGATTTTAATGTTGCCAAGTTGAAGCTCTCTAAAAGGTTTCTTTATTTAATAGAAATTAAAGCTTCAAAGTGTCTAACCCACACCAAATGTAAAGGGTCAAAGCAGTTCATTCTTTAGCTCTGATTTTTCTTTAACCATGGCTCATCTGATCCTGCTTTTACAGTTTTATTCCTAAGAATTAACTCACCTACCTCATCTCTCACTCTGGGATCAACACAGTTACAACATCACTGCAAACAAGTTTTCTTCTTGTGATTTCATCCTCACTCATATGCTGTCACAGGACTTTTCAGAACTTTCATATTCTAAGCTCCTGGCTGGAGTCTTCTCCTGCCAGTCACATTTGGCCCTGGGGCAGAATAGTCAGACTTTTCACCTCAAGTTCACTTACTCCTACGCTTCTCTGCGGTTTGACTTTTGAAAGCTGCTGCCACCACCACCACATTTCTCTTATCTACCTGAAAGGCAAGGCAGAAGTCTTTATGTGGGTAATGCTCTTTTAGGTAGAATACCACCAAGCTGAAGTACAGTGAAATCTAGGTAGATTTACCAAGTGCTAAAGATCTGGCTTGATTTAAGTACTTCAGGAATTTGCTGCCTCCTAGAACCTGAGTAGAGACTCTTTAGAGCTTTTTCTCGTGATCAATAGGTTGAAATATGAAGTGGGCAGGTGGTGAGGGGTGTGTGTTATTTTGGAAAAAAAAATCTTGTGGGTGCTGTTTGTACAGTAGCTATCACAACCAGGACTGTACGAGCCCTCTGTGCACTTTGTGGTGTGCACCTTAGAAATATTATAGAAAAGTACAGCAGGGGACAGGCTTTTCTTTGCACGTCACCTGACACTAGAAATATTTGTTACTGTTTACTTGGGAAAAGATCATCAGATTCTTTTGTCTCTGCTCGTGATTAATTTCACTTTGAAAAAAAGAATTATTTCTGTATTTCCTTCTTTCCTTTTAGTCTGGGTAAGATGCCAAAGCTCCAGGGATTTGAGTTCTGGAGAAACACATTGAGAGGTGCTCACTATGTAGTTGCTCCTATGGTGGATCAAAGTGAACTAGCTTGGAGACTACTGAGCCGTCGCCATGGAGCCCAGTTGTGTTATACACCCATGCTGCATGCTCAGGTCTTTGTCAGAGATGCCAATTACCGCAAAGAGAATTTATACTGTGATGTGTGCCCTGAGGATCGGCCACTGATTGTGCAGGTAAAGTCATTAAAAGGAATTTTAATTTTACAGTGTAAGCTCTGTAGAGCTAGTACCTGGCTAAGTGTATGTTCTTATGGCATATTTTGGGCGTTACCATAATATAAATAAACTTGGAGAGTATGCTGCTCCAGAATACTTATTTATAGCCCTTTACTTGAAGTGCTGTACAAACACTAACTCATGCCATATACCTGAAATTATTACTGATCTTATCTGTAAGAAGAATTCTCACCCCTAGAGTCTTGCCTGTTCCATGAAGAGATAGTAATGGAGGACATCCCAAGAAAGAAATTTCAGTGTATAAACAGAGCAATGTATTCTTGAGAGACTATGTAAACAAGTAAGAGCAGAGAAAAGGTATACAGAACCTTCTGAAATGAGTGAATCTGGGATTTGTTTGATGACTATCAGCTTAGGTCTTAAAGGTTTCTTATTAACTTTAGAATTAAAATTGAATGTTTAAAATTTAACTTTCCCTTGTAGCAGCAGTGATACACCTTCCCCATTAAGGTATGCTGAGTTTCCTCCTTGGCTGGACAGGTAATCTGGTGTCTTGGCTGAGGTCTAGCCCTGTAGTTCCTAATTTTGATTCATCCTTATTTAAAAAATCTCATGTAGGAAATACCACTTTTTTGTGTACATCTGGTTTGGGCTTTCCCATAGTAAAAAAACTCAAGGAATCCTAAAACATTAGATTATAACATCCTTTTAAAGCATCTCAGGTTTTTAGATAGTGAATCAAAAGTCAGCAGCAATTATTGGTCTTTGTTACTCAGATTACAAGAAACAAGTGTCATAAGTGACATCTTGATATATTTTGGTCTGTTGCTGAACTAAGTCAATGGCTTGAATTTGACTTACCTAACTTGAAGTTGAAGTTCCTCCTAATCCTTATTTGGAGAATTGTTGAACATGAGCCAAAGTTCACTTTGCTTGCCTTTTGACAAAATTTAAATAAAGAAAAACAAAGTATTGAGTAGCACTGAATACTAAAAAAATGCTGTTAATGAGACAGGTGTGCTTGTTTCACACAACACAGTTGCTTTATGTCAGATGAGATATTGGTTTGCTTCAGTCATAGGTCCAGTTCTGACCTGAGATTCATCCTGTACTAGCTATTAATGGCAATCAAGGCGGAAAAGCCAGTCTCGCAGAGATATGTAGTGCTGAAAGTCATCAGAAGTTTTAAAGTTTATCCTTATACAGGAATTAACTCCTCTCTACTGCTCAACCAAAAGCTGCCTGACTGCACTTTGTTGAATTTGAGAGAGTCCACCATCATTTGACCATTCAATCAACTCTTCCTTTATTAAGACACTATCTGGCATTATGTCTTCTATTGAAAATAGGTCCTTAAGCCTTACCTGGGCACTAGACAACTTCAGTTCCAATTTACCCTTGTTACAAGGCTTCAGGTTCCCAGTTCCCTCCAGTCCAGGGAGCTCTACTAGTCCACTTACAGCTTCTGGCCTCTCTGGAGAGTCTCTGCCCTGGTCCCTGCACTCAACTCCTTCCCCTTTAGCAAAGGGATTCTACAGCCCTCCTTGATGGGACTGTGCTGCAATTCAAGCAGGCTTCCCTAGCCCACCAATGTCCAGGTTCTAGCCATGCTCCACAGAGTCTCCCTTGGTCCTTGAACTCACATTTCATTCCCTTGGTTCAGGCCCCCTGCCCTCTTTTTTGGGTTGTGATTTATATGGGCTTCCCCAGCCTACCAATCTCCTTTCTGGGTCCCATCCCAGGGATTGTCTCCTCCTGCAAGTTAGCCAACAGCTGGGTTTTGTCGTGTTAAGGAGGTACCTGATTAACACCTGGCCTCCTTCCCCAGCTAGTCTAGTGCTCCCTTGAATAGCTGTTTACTTAAAGCGCTTATATGATGAGCAGGGGTTGATTGACTCCAGGGCCCATTACTCCTTAAAGGGCACAGACTGCCTTGTTACGGGATAACATCTCCAAAAAGGTCAATCAGTTTAGAAACCTCTGCTTTAGTGTTTTGGGTTTGTCTAGCTAAGTCATCAGTTTTCTCCATTTTAGAGTATAAAAGTTTTCTACATAGACTCTTGTTGGGTCATACAGCCAATCATAATTATCACACCTTACCCCAGCTCATATCTTCCTTTAGCCCTTCCCAGGGCTCAGCAATCCTTCCCCCTTCCGTGCAGGGGATTTTTGACCCACCTCAGTAGGTAACACTATAGGGTGTAGCAAGCCCAATTTCCCAGGCCTTAGTGTCAAGACCTTAGTAAGTGAAGCAGCTAAGTGCTTTGATCTCTATGATCACATTGTCTGTCCCCAAAAAACTATTTCCTTTTGAGCTAACTTGCCTGGGAGCTACAGCTATTCCTCCTCAACCCTTATTATACCAGTACCTTCCATCACACTGCTGTTTTTGTCAGCTCACCCTGCTGCAGGCTGCCTTTATATCTCCCAGCAGACCTGGTTCACAGTTGCATGCCATGGGAGGTAAATCAGGCACAGGTGAGACTGAACCCAAACTACCATGCAGAGCAATTTTACCCTGTGACAGCCCCTGTTATGCTGTTTGTTTGGTTTTTATATTTTATTCATTTTGGACAATGAACCTTACTAGTCTGTTTTCAGTTTTAATCATCAAACCATTTTTGTCATTAGCACTGGGCTTTGTAAAACCTGTTTAAAATGACTGCATTTGGAGCCTAAACTATCTGACTGAGTCCCCCTTAACAAAACAACACAAAATGAAAACACACTTGCTCTTGATGAATTCATATTTTGTATGTGTTAAATACTAATTTGATCTGAGACTGTGAACAATTGATTCATATTGTATCTGTGCTCCACATTCTGCACTGGTTAACAATCCACCTGTGGAATGTAATGTTGATCCTGTTGGTATCTACAAAATCCTGACTGACTCAGGACCCAGTTATCTCAGAAACATCTTTCTTCCTCTCTTCTGCTAACCACCTATGTATATCCAGAATGCTTATTTTAGATAGATATGGATAGTGAATCCTCTCCTTTGGAATCCACTCTCACCTGGCGTTGGCACATATAAAATGTGTTATAAAATGCATCACTTTGTTCAGGGTTTCTTTTGACTTTGGCTCTGGAATGCCAAACTTTCTGTGTTTTGGGGGGAACTTTTTTGGGGGTAGGGGAAGTTATTTAAAGTTGTGGCTCTGCAGCAGTTGCATGTCAAGGCTTATATAATCCTTTAATTTGAGAATCAGTCTCTGCTTCTAAACTAAGATACATAAATTGTATCCATACGCTATAGCAATGAGGTCCTTTATAAGTAGTAGTAATATTTTGTCAGTACTTGAAATTGAGCCTTGCCTAACTTGTTACTTATGTACATCTTTCTCAGTTCTGTGCCAATGACCCTGAAGTGTTTGTCCAGGCTGCACTGTTGGCTCAGGATTATTGTGAGGCCATAGACCTGAATTTGGGTTGCCCTCAGATGATTGCAAAAAGAGGTATGTGCAAATCTGAGTTCTGAATGAACAAAGCAATGACATGTTGCACATCTAAACTTACCCTATGGCAGTGGACCAAATCCTGCCTTGATGTGCCTGGCAATTCTGTTGAAATCAGCAGAGTTACACCCATTTTAACCAGGACTGGGTTTGGTACCTTGTAAGTAACAGAAGCTAAAACTAGTTGCTTGAAGTGTAGTTCTACAAAGCACTGCTAGCCAGCTTTTGTGTGCAGAATATCCATCCAAAAAGTGTCATTTTACATGTTTAAAGGGTTTACTAAAACCTTCCTCCATCAGAAACTAGAAAATTTTGATTTTAATTATTCAGTCAAACTTCTTAAGGCTTCCTTTAAAATAATCTCTTGCAGGCCAACATTTAGGGTCTCCTGTGTCCCCAGTGCACGTACAGAGCTTATTCATATTAACTTCTGAAAAAATGAAAGAGTTGCAGGAGGGCTAAGGAGATTGCAGGGATATCTGTGGGGAAAAAGAAACAGATGTCAGGAATTCTGGGCTAGGTCAGGGCATTTTAGCTGAGAAGAAAAGGGAGGAACCAAAAATTTGTTAATCATCTGTTCCTCAGTTCAGTTTCCTGAGCACAAGTTGTTTTTTAAGGGTGGATAGGAACTATACATCGGCATCCAGAGACAATAGACCCTTCAGTTCTGCCAACCTTAAACCCAGAGTGAATTTTTACATACCAGTTCTAAAACCCTGAAAATAGGACTTTGAACTGTCAATGCATTGGTCTGCCTTAAGGAGAACTAGAGAGAGCAGGGTGTGGGGTTTCATTGTCTAACCTAGCATGTCCAGTTTGGCAGAAGAGTGGAAGAGAGTGTGTGTGTGTGTGTGTGTGTGAGTGAGAGAGAGAAAAAGAAACAGAACCCTTTAGGATCATAATTTTGTCTGTCTGTGCCAGCCCATAATGTGCTATTTTGTTACAGGTCATTATGGAGCATTCTTGCAAGAGGAGTGGGCTCTTCTCCAGAAAATGAGTAAGTCCCCGAAAGGGGTCTCATTAACCGAGGTCTCACTTTGGGAGAGAGTGGGGTGGGGACATAATATAGGGGAAATATAGTGGGTATTTTATTTTTTATTCTGGTAGCCCCACAACATGCTGGGCACTGACCACACACACAAAAAAGACCCATATTGTATTGGCTATCCTGAATCGGCCCTCTGCTTAACCATGATCATTTCTCACAAGCATCATGGTAGAGGTGAGTCTTGAGAAGAGGGTGGTGACTTTATAGGCCGGTTCAGAGGGGCATTCCATGCATGAGTGGTAGCATGGAAAGAAACAGAGATATTTGTGGTAGAAGTTGACAAATGGAGATCAAGGCTGGCATTGTTGGTAGAGCAGAAGGAACAAGGGTTGACATGTTAAGAATAGAGAGTAAATAAGTAAGAAAATGAGCTGTTAAGGGCCTTGAAAGTAAGGAGAATGAGGACTTAATATAGTGGAAAGGGAAGAGGAGGCTTAGTAAATTAATTTTTAGCATTTGATGCCTTTCCTATTGCAGTTCAGGTTTTGACTTCACTCTTTGCGGCCACTCCCCTAGTCTGTGTAGACATACAGACAGTGCGGTATAAATAAGGCTACGATTTAGTCACAGGTATTTTTAGTAAAAGTCATGGACAGGTAATGGGCAACAACAAAAAGTCACGGCCTGTGACCTGTCCATGACTTGTACTATATAAATGCCCTGACTAAAACTTAGGTGCTCTGGGCATCTCCTGCGACTGCTGCTCCAGAGTGCGGGGCAGCCTGGGGCTTGCCGCTGCTGCTCCCAGACTGCTACTTGAGGCCACCTGAACAGCAGCCGGTGCAGCTGGCCCTGGGGCTACCTGAGCTGTTTAGGTGGCCCTGAGATCAACCGCACCACTTGCTGCAGAAATCCCAGATGTCCCAGAAAGTCATGGAATCCGTGACCTCTGTGAAAGACTCACAGCCTTAAGTATAAACAATACAGTTGTTGCAGGAGTGCTGACTCGTTAGGCCATTCTGCAGCACAGATCTTGGGGAGAATAGACTCTCTTCAAAGCATTGTGCAATCCACTTACCTGTCTTTTCAATCCTTCCCCAGTTTTGCTTGCTCATGAGAAGCTCTCTGTTCCCATCACATGCAAAATCCGTGTTTTCCCAGAAATTGACAAGACAGTGAAGTATGCACAGTTGCTGGAGAAGGCTGGCTGCCAGGTAAGGAGGCAGCTGCTTCCAGTACTATTGCATTAGACATAAATATCTTTATAAAGCACCTTCATCCAAAGATCTCTGTGTTTTGTGGAAACTGATAGGTTACATTAATTTGCAGATGGAGAAAATGACAGAGAGAATTGTGACTTATTCATTTGTCATACACAGCAGAGTCAATAGCAGAATCAGCAATAGAACCTGAGTCTCCTAACTTGGAGTGTCCTGCTCTTACCATTGCACCATGCTGCCTCCTTCACTGGGAGTGAGAATTTTTGTCTAGGCACAACGCTGTAGGAGGCAACATGAAAGTGTGAAATCAATGTGTCTGTGAAGGGACACCTTGTAGCAGACACAGCCAGTAACAAATGAGAAATAGGAGGATTTCCTGGGATTTAACTCCAATTAAATTGTACAAATTGGGAGGGACCATCAAAAATGAGATAATATAACAGATGTGGCCTGGCTTTATGCCCAAAAGCAGCAGGTTTAGCCATGTTTGTTACTTGTTCCAAAGTGAACACCAAATCAGTAAGAGAGCTGAGGATACAGGAACGCTATAGAATCTCCCAGGAAATGTCTGTGCCTTGTTAGGGAGTGGAGAGTTCAGAGATGCCCAAGTCCTTGTCACAGTATGTGACTGATGGCATTTCTGGGGCCAGAGTCCGCACAGTGGTTGAGGTAACATTGGGAGTTCTGTGGCATACCCGTACATGAGCAGAGGGGGAAATTTCCTGGTGTAGCTTTTTTGTTTCTAATGATCCAAGTACACTGAAAATTAAATGAAACTTTGCATCCTAGCTACTGACTGTCCATGGCCGCACTAAGGAACAGAAGGGATCTCTTGCTGGTGTGGCATCCTGGGAGCATATCAAGGCTGTGAGGTAAGTGCACCTGTACTGATATCAACATGTGCGTGCATCGATGTGCATAGTCCCCTTAACCCCATACGCAAGGGTTAGACAAGCTTCTGGCTAAACACGTTCAGCTTCCGTGTAAGGTTTGGATCCAGAACGTGGTGCAGGGGCATCAAAGGGGAAACAGGAATTTGTGATAACATTAGAAGTTTCTGATTCATTCAGCACATTGTGATCTGGTTGGTTTCTGTTTTCTGATTCTTTGTTTTGTGTGATTGTTCTCTTCACTTTTGTAGGAAGGCTGTGAGCATCCCTGTGTTTGCAAATGGAAACATCCAGTACCTCAGTGATGTGGAAGAGTGTATGCAGAAGACAGGAGTGCATGGTGTCATGAGTGCAGGTAAGGAGAATTAACTTTCTTCTATAACTTTGTTTCTGAATCCCCTTGATGGATCCATGTTAGCCTAATCTATTAGAAACTAAAGCCAGACTCAAGTATGGTTGGTTTAATGGCCTTGATTTGAAGAGGTCTGCTCTTCATCTGCATCTCCCTCATACTGGCATCTTGGGTCAAATAGGTCCTTCTCTATGTCAGGCTGGTCACTTATACAGTTTTCATTTCTTTGTTTGATCTCTTGAACCAGGTCAAACTAATATATGCAATTTCCCCAGGAGGTGAGGCTTCTGCAGGCTTGTTACTTGCCTAGGTATTGCATTAATTATCCCCCAGTGGTTTTGGTTCCTTTAGGAAATATCTGTTACATCCCCTTGGAGCCAGAATACATTTCCTAGCCCATCAAAATATACATAACATTTATAAAGTTGATAATCTTTGGATCTTCCAAGTGTCTAGTATATCTGTCACTCTGTCATCCAGACAAATCAGTACATAAAAGGTTTTGGTGTATGGTTTCCAGAGGGCTGAGGTGGGAAGTGTCAGAAGAGAAGACTTGTTCTGGACCTTTGGTTTTTGTCCGTTGAGTGACTCTGTGGCTACTGGTTAGTGTTTTGGCATTGTTGCAAACAAAAGGTCTCTAGGGTATTGTTTAAGACAGGGGCAGCATTAGGTTCCTTCACTGTAATACTCATTGTCCTGCTGGCATCTTCTTACCTGAATGCTTGCTTCCTCCTTTAGAAAGAGCAGCCTGTTCCAAATACTTGGCACTGTATGTTGGATTATTTTATGACTTCCATTAAAGCAGCATGATTTAATACATGATTTAATACAATTTTCAAAAGGAACTAAATGGCTTAGATGCCTAAGTCCAATTTTCAAAAGTGATTTGGGCACTTAGACCCAGATCCTCATAGGTATTTACGTACTGAACTGCCGTTGAAATCTGGGCCTTTGGAGCCTAAATCAATGGTACTTAGGCTTCTAAGTGCCTAACTCACTTTTGAAAATGGGACTCTGGGCTTGTCTACAGGGAAGGAAGCCCAGAATAGTTAGTACAGAATAGCTGTTCCCCAGGTGGACACTCTGCTGCTGCAGTGAACAGTGCCTTTTTGCAGTGGTTTAACCCAAACTCCAAAAAGGCATTCTTCGCACAGAATAAGAGTGGTCACATGGGGAGCTAGTGCAAAAGAGCTAGTGGTTTTAAATTCCCACCCTAGCTATTTTACACTAACATCCCTATGATTTACCGTGTAGACAAGCCCAGAGGTGCTTTTGAAAATTGTACTCGAGTTCCAATCCCGGCTCTGTCACTGACTCCTTATTTGAGAATGGGCAAGTCACTTATCTTCTCTGCTTCAGTTTCCCCTTGAGTACCAGTGGATAATGATACTTACCTCCTGTTGGCTTGTAAGGATTGATTAGTTACAATGTTTTATATTTTCAAAGTGCTTTACAAACATTAAAAATATCATATTGCTGTTGGTACATCTACAACCAACAAAGGCTTTCCTCTGAGACAGCACCACTTAGATGTGTGAGATGAAGGGTTATTTAGGGTGGATAAAATTCATGATTAAATTTTAAAAATCAATTTAAATAAAAATTAGATTTTGTTTTTTTACATGTTGCTAGTTCTTTACTTCCCATTTTATTGTCTTAAATTGCTAAAGTGAATGTTTTATACATGTTTCTTTAGCTTCCTAATTATTAGTAGAATTTCAGATTTTACATTTTTTTCTGCTAAGAAGCTCAACGCTTAGAGTGCTCATCTATGCTGAAAAAGACAAGTCTGTGGCCTTATTAACTTACTTACTCTGAGGAAAAAGAAACTGAAACACAAAAAATTAAGAAACAAATAGTCCATACTATATTTGCAACAAGCACAAGCTTCTGATACTTATTAAACTTCCACAAGGCAAGACAGCTGAAATGTTTTGACCACACCAAACTCCTCCTAAGTCACTTAAGTACTTCTGAAAATCGCACCCGTTAAACGGCAAACTACGAGTTTAGGAGCTGAACTTTAGCCACTTAGTTTGAAAATTTTGGCTAGATGTGTAAAAAGGTTTTCAGTAACTTTTTGTTAATGTTTGAGTCTAAGTAACTTATTGTTAATACTGAAGCAAATTTGTTTTGAGGTGACATATTTATATCATTAAAAAAAGGGTTTTAATAAAAGTAAAATTATAACCCTTGATGCTTTAAACATTTATGCACATGCTTAACTTCAAGCATATGAGTAGTCTTATTAAAGTCAATGGGACTGGTCTTGTGAGTAACGTAATTTACCTGCTTCAGTGTTTGCAGGATCAGGTCCTTTAGGGTTTTTTATGTATATATGGATTTTACAAAACTGTTAGGTAAGATGCTCTACTCTTAGTGCCATTTGGAAAACAGCATTTATAATTTAGTTTATTGTGGATTTTAATCTCTTGTTGAAATAACAAAACATTTAGTTTGTTTTACAAAACCAGTTAAAAAACCCCACAACAACCTAAGGGCTAGATTCACAAAAGGACTTAGTTCCTAAATCCCAGAAGCAGGCCCCATGGGAGAGTTTGAGAGCCTCACATCGGACTGTCCAATAGTCTAGTGGCTAGGGCACTCACCTCAGAGGTGGAAGGTCCTGTTCAAATCCCTTCTACCCCTGAGATAGAGGGAGGCCTTAACTGGGGGTCTCCCACATCCCAAAGGAGTGCCCTAACCACTGGGCTAAGTGTTGTGAGGGAAGTTCTCTCTCCTCCCCCTCCTCCTGTTCCTACCTCCTGCCCCTGTTATAAAAATGTCATAGGAACCTAATTGCAAGATAGGCTTTGCAACAGACAATCCCAAGCGCTGAGAGACTCAATTACATTTCTCATGAGGAGAAAATACTGAGTACTAAAGGGCGCTTTAATATAGTGGAGAAGGCATAACAAGGACCAATGGCTCAAAACTGAAGCCAGACAAATTCAGATTAAAAATAAGGCACACATTTTTAAACAGCGAGAGTGATTAACCATTGGAACGAATCATCAAGAGAAATGGTAGATTCTCCAGGTCTTGATGTCTTCATATCAAGACTGGATACCTTCATGGGAGATGCTTTAGCCAAACACAAGTTATTGGACTCAATACAGGGATAACTGAGTGAAATGTAATGGCCTATGTTATACAAGAGGTCAGACCTGCTGATCTAATGGTCCCTCCTGGGTGGTCAGGCCAGGCCAGGACACAGCTGGTCCAGCTCATGGACACAAGAGGTTGTGCCACTTGCTTTACCCTGAAATGAAATTTTTAGAATTCCTCTTTGTTATTCCCCAGAGGGTAATCTTCATAACCCAGCTCTGTTTGAGGGCCGAAACCCTGTGGTATGGGAGATGACTGAGGAGTACCTGGAGATAGTGCACCAATATCCTTGCCCACTGTCTTATGTCAGGGCTCATCTCTTCAAGCTCTGGCATCACACGTGAGTATCTCCACAGTGCTATAGTGTTTTTGAGAGGTTTCTGAGTAGCAGCCATGTTAGTCTGTATCCGCAAAAAGAACAGGAGTACTTGTGGCACCTTAGAAAGTAACACATTTATTTGAACATGAGCTTTCATGGGCTACAGCCCACTTCATCGGATGCATAGAATGGAACATATAGTGAGGAGATATATATACATACAGAGAACATGAAAAGGTGGGAGTTGCCCAACCAACTGTAAGAGGCTAATTAATTAAGATAAGCTATTGTCAGCAGGAGAAAAAAAACTTTTGTAGCAATAATCAAGATAGCCCATTTAGAGAGTTCACCTTGCGTGGAAGTACTTTGCCTTTTGGGAGAAGGTTGGCCAATCTTGCTGATGCTAGATTAGCCTCTCTTGGTTATGCATGGAGAGAGAGATGTTTTCTGAGGCCTTTAACCTTCACAGATATCCCTGGGAAACTGATTCATTCTTTTTCTCTCTGAAACTGGAAAAGTCCCTGCCTGTCCCTTCACTCTAGGTGCCAGCAGACATAATTAGCCTTATGGAATCTCTGATTATAGATATCCACCCACTGATACGATATTCCTAATAATGTTAGGACTTCAATCTTCTTTTGTGTAAATGAGCATGGTATCACAGAGTTCACATTCTGACCTAATTGCAGAACCAAGTCAGAGAAGTTAGTATTTGAAGAATGAAACAGCTAAACTCTTGGCAATTGGCAAATGTGTCAAGAAAAAACTACAAAAAGCTTTTATAAAGGAATTGTTCAGTCTTCATAATTTAGAAATGGTAAATGAAAGTAACTGGATGTTTGGGATTTTGTCTCAGGCTGCAGGTTTACCAGCAGCTTCGTGAAGAACTGGCAAAAGCGAAGACTCTAGAGGGCATTGCAGATGTCAACAGAGACCTGAAGCTGCGATGCCAGGTACCAGCGTGGGCCTTAACTGCTGGAGTAACACTGACCCTACTTGGAGGGAACCTGCTGGTGTCACGTGCACTTGATCTGTGTTCGTGCAGTCTTGGAACTTCGTAACCTACCAGCATCACTGCCTGGCTAGCTAAATGTTGTACTGGCCCCTCCCATTCAAATTTCTTTCTTTAGTGTTCAGATCTGCTGTGTTTTTTCCATAGCTTTATCTGAGGGTGAGTTTTTCCATTTGTAACTGTTGGTGTGTGTAAATTTAATTTATTTTTTTTGTGCCTTTCCAGGAAGTTAAGGTAGTAATGACATGGGTGCATCTAGGCAAATTGAATAGGTATCATTGGTTGTAATTGTATCCTGCAGGAGGAAATAGCTAATCAGAAAGAAGGAGAGGAGCCGAAGGGAGGATTGCCTTTCTTCCATTGGATCTGTCAGCCATACATCAGGCCAGGGTAAGTTGCCTACTCTAGCACTGCCCCTAGGAGAACTTACTGGACAGGATGCATGTGTGCCACCACCTCAGAATACCCATTTCCAGTTTTTATGCCCTGAAAGATTGTTTATAGAAAACAAAGACTGGATAGTTTTTAAAAATAACATCTCAATGAACAAAGGAAGGTATTGGGGGGGGGGGAGTAATTAACAAAAAGTTATCTTCCCCTTTTAGTTCCTTCCTCAAGTTTATTATCTACCTCTAGAAAATAAAAAATAAAATAGATCAAATGAAGCTTAGAATAGGGACAAGCACATGAGGCAAACACTGCTACTTGGCAATGTGCTGTAGTTACAGGCAGCATTCATCTGTTACCTATATCTGCCAGTGGAGTAGGGATGGGGATTGAATGCCCATTGTATCAGAGATGATTGTGTGTTTTGCATGAGATCTTTTTAAACTGATAGTACCACCTGCCTAGAGGGAAAATCTTGGGTTGCAGGAGAAGACTATCCAACTGAGAATTTCAGTACAAACATTTACCCTGGGAACAAAAAGCTTTTTATGGAACTGACTAATTTAGCTGCCCACTACGCACAGGATACTGCTCTCCTGCCTTTTTGCTTTAATAGCAGCCTTAGAACTCTGAGCTATTCTGTAAAACCCCTAATATTTGAGCTTTTCTTCCATGCTTTTAAGGGCTGTGTCTCACCTGTGACAGCCATGATAGACAACGCATTTTGCCTAGGCTTCTGTAAAAGTACTGTTGGCGAAGGAACACCCAGTTGTCCCCCTTCTGTTAATTTACAATGATGTTCAACCATTTCAGGCCAAAGGAGCTGTGTAAGGAAAATGGAACCAGTGGGAGTGAAGGAGGCATGCGAGGGAAACGAGCCCTGGAGGATGAGGATGATGGAAACTCTGATACTCTCTCAAAGAATAAACAAAAGAAAAAATTGAGAAATCCAAATAAACGCTTTGATCCATCTTTGAAACGTAAGATAACCTGTCCTAATCCTGATCGGCACAAGGAAGGGGGAAGGCTGCTAGCATTACCTTTTAGTATAAAGCCACCTCTACCTTCTCCTCTTTATTCCCATTATGCAATTGGGGAAAATTTCCTACAACTAGACCAGAAAGGGGGCTTGGGAAACCTTGGGAACAGGAAACTCAGTCTAAGTGGAGTTGACCAGGAAGAAGGGAATTCATTGTGAAAGGGGCAGATTATCACCAGTTTCACAGTGAATTCAGGTATTTCATCTTGGAGTGCTTTATAAACTCTGTTATAACAGCTGCAGTCACTATTGTATAATGTTGAAATGCAGTGTCTATTTTAAACAGCTCCCCTTTCTTCTCTCCCCAACTTGTTTTATAACTTTCTCAAACAAATTCATTGGGATTAATATTTCTATGTTTGGTCTTAGTTCAGAGAATTTTTTTTAAACTTCAGCAAAATCTTTTAATCCCTTTTTAATTTTTGTGTATGTGTAAAATATTGCTCCTACAGAAATGCACCTTCTGGCTGCAAAGGTTGGTCACCCTGGAGCATTCAATTTGCTGTTCTCTTTTGGATATCATTCACTCTCTGGGATATTCATAGACCAAATTTGTTTCTCTTTTCCAGCTAAATATGCAAAATGTGATCATTGTGGAAACCCAAAGGTAGGTCCATCCCTTTTCAAGTGTCAAGTAATGGATGCTGTTTAAAATCTGATGAAATGCAAACAATATATCCTGCTTCTCAGGCAAAGGCCATTGTGCTAATTAGACAAGTGATTATATCAGGTGCTGAGATAAAGCTATTATCTAGGGTAAAGATGACCTATAAATAGATTATTCTGGATACTTTAATCTCTCTCCTTCCTGCAAAGAGCAGTTTTGGTGGTTTATTCTCAGCACCTCTTGCCAGCAGTTTGAATTGCTAAATCATCTGAGAGATTGTTACATTATTAAATATCAGTCCCTCAAGCATACTTGGAATCAAATCTCTGACCAAATGAACTTTTACTAATTGCAGCATGAGAACTTCTCTGTTTGCTAGGTAATAAAGCTCATACTGTGGTTATTTGTATAGCTTTCTGTAAGGATTAAACATTTGAGTGATTCTCTTAATAGGTATACAAGACAGATATTTTAAACTTTCCAGTGACTGAGTAAGGAAGAGCAGTTGGTCTACAGTAACAGCAGGAAATTTAAAAGGAAAAAATACTAATGAAAGGCAAGGCACACATCAGATTTAAATGAGAATCAAACTCTATATCTGTGCCTGGTAGTGGTAGAGACAGAACTGGAGGATTTTGATCTATTCCCTTCATTAGAAGAGAAAATTAACCCTCTTCAGTGCTGAGGGTTCCACTAATAAAAAGGCATTTGTTTTGTGGGATATCAGATCAAATGCAAACTTCACTATGGGGAAGGCTTATTAATAGGGATGAGAAATGATTTAAAAAAGTAATCTGAATTACTTGTGAGATTAAAAAAATTAATCAGGATTTTAATTGCACTGTTAAATAGTAACAGAAAACAAATTTAAATTTGTTATAAATATTTTTGGATGATTTTCTACATTTTCAAATATATTCAATGACAACAGAATACAAAGTGTACAGTGCTAACTTTGCAAATATTTGTAATACAAAATAATATAATCTACAGGTCAAAGCATGAAAGGGCATATGAATGTTTAGCATATCTGGCATGTAAATACCTTGCAGTGTCGCCTACAACAGTGCCATGCAAACGCCTGTTCTCATTTTCAGGTAACATTGTCAGTAAGTAGCAGGCAGCATTATCTCCTGTGAATGTAAACAAACTTATCTTAGTGATTGGCTGAACAAGAAGTAGGACTGAGTGAACTTGTCAGCGCTAAAGTTTTTACATTGTTTTATTTTTGAGTGCAGTTATTTATTTATTTATTTATTTATTTTACATAATTCTACATTTGTAAGTTGATAAAATTCACATTTGCTTTCATGATAAAAAGATTGCATTACAGTGCTTATATCAGGTGAATTGAAAAATACTATTTCTTTTACCTTTTTTACAGTGCAAATATTTGTATATTATTTGATTAAAGTGCGCACTGTACTTTTCGTATTCTGTGTTGTAATTGAAGTCAATATATTTGAAAATATAGGAAAAAATACAAAAATATTTATAATAAATTTAAATTGGTATTATTGTTTAACAGTGCGATTAAAACGGCGATAAATTTTTTAACACTCATGATTAATATTAATTTTTGTAATCGAGTTAATTTTGTTTTGAGTTAATTGCTTGCGCTAACTGCGATTAATTGACAGCCCTATTTATTAATGAAAGTTGTACCATTCTGACAGGTTTCAGAGCAGCAGCCATGTCAGTCTGTAGCCGCACTAAGAACAGGAGCCCTTGTGGCACCGTAGAGACTAACACATTTATTTGAGCATAAGCTTTCGTGGGCTACAGCCCGCTTCATCAAATGCATAGAATGGAACATATAGTAAGGAGATATATATACACATACAGAGAACATGAAAAGGTGGGAGTTGTCCTACCAACTCTAAAAAGCTAATTAATTAATTAAGAGAAAAACTTTTGTAGTGATAATCAAGATAGCCCATTACAGACAGTTTGACAAGAGATGTGAAAATGCTTAACATGGGGAAATAGATTCAGTGTGTGTAATGGCTCAGCCATTCCAGAAAAGCTTCAAAAACAGACTCCAGCAAGAAACTGCTGAACTTGAATTAATATGCAAATTAGACACCAAGTTAGGCTTGAATAGGGACTGGGAATGGCTGCATCAGCTGGCATGAGCCAGCCATGGATGTTTAATTGCAGTGTCGACATACCCATAATGTTAAGGAAAAGGTCTGCAGCAAACAGAAAGGTAGAGTGATGAGAAACTTTGATTTGTTTCCAGTAAAGGGAAAATCCCACAGTTTGAGGCTATGGTAGGATACAGTCCAGGCGGGTGGGCACTCTTCCGTCCTGAGTATGAGGAAGATGTTGCCCTTAGTTACACAAGATGTTCTTTAGATTAAAAAGCAGGAGCTTTCCTCTAATAATATTTTTGTTGGTTGCACAATTCATTGGTTTATTTCTTTGTTCAGTACTGAGAGGGCAGTGGGATTTCACTCTGTTCTTGTGAACTAGGTTCTGCTACAGGTGGGTGAGCTCTGTGCCCTTTGCCTTGACAGAGAGAAGCAAAGGTGATGGGTCAGCTCATCTCACATTATTGTTTACATTTGCTACTATTAGCATTATTACAGTGGTAGCAATGTGCGTATTGTGCTAGAGTTTCTAAACAGCCTGCAAAAGACACCTGGCCTCAAGAGCTTCTAGGCCAAATAGACAAGACTCCCAGAATGAAGAAGAAAGGCACTGTTTGTTTTCAGAATTTGTGGTATGATGTTTTCTCAGGTAGAACATAAGAATGGCCATACTGGGTCAGACCAAAGGTCCATCTAGCCCAGGATCCTGTCTTCTGTTAGTGGCCAATGCCAGATGCTCCAGAGGGAAAGAACAAAAAATTATCCAGTGATCCATTCCCTGTTGCCCATTCCCAGCTTCTGGCAAACAGAGGCTAGGGACACCATCCCTGCCCATCCTGGTTAATAGCCATTGATGGACCTATCCTCCATTAATGTATCTAGTTCTTTTTGAACCCTGTTATAGTCTTGGCCTTCACAACATCCTCTGGCAAAGAGTTCCACAGGTTGACTGTGTGTTGTGTGAAGAAATACTTACTTTTGTTTGTTTTAAACCTGCTGCCTATTAATTTTATTTGGTGACCCCTAAGTCTTGTGGTCTAAGAAGGACTAAATAACACTTCTTTACTTTCTCCACACCAGTCATGATTTTATAGATCTCAGTCCTCTCTTTTCCAAGCTGAAAAGTTCCAGTCTTATTAATCTCTCCTCATATGGAACCTGTTCCATACACCTAATCATTTTTGTTGCCCTTTTCTGAACCTTTTCCAATTCCAATATATCTTTTTTTGACATGGGGCGACCACAGCTGCAGCCAGTATTCAAAATGTGGGCATACCATGGATTTATATATGGGCAGTATGATATTCTGTCTTATCTATCCCTTTGTTAATGATTCCCAACATTCTATTCACTTTTTTGACCTCCGCTGCTCATTGAGTGGAGGTTTTCAGAGAATTATGCACAATGACTCCAAGATCTTTCTTGAGTGGTAACAGCTAATTTAGACCCCATCATTTTATATGTGTAGTTGGGATTATGCTTTCCATTGTGTATTACTTTGCATTTATCAACACTGAATTTCCTCTGCCATTTTGTTGCCCAGTCACCCGGCTTTGAGAGATCCCTTTGTGGCTCTTTGCAGTCTGCTTTGGACTTCACTATCTTGAGTGGTTTTGATTCATCTGCAAATTTTGCCACGTCACAGTTTACCCCTTTTTCTAGATCAGTTATGAATAGGACTGCTCCCAGTACAGAGCCCTGAGGGACACCACTATTTACCTCTTTCCATTCTGAAAACTGACCTTTTATTCCTGCCCTTTGTTTCCTATCTTTTTAACCAGTTACTAATCCATGAAAGGACCTTCCCTCTTATCCCATGACAGCTTACTTTGGTTAAGAGCCTTTGGTGAGGAACCTTGTCAAAGGCTTCCTAAGTACACTATATCCTCGGGATTCCCCCTTGTCCACATTACTCCTGGGGGAATTCTGCGCCACTGCGCATGAGCAGAATTTATGTCCCTCGCTGATTTCTTTGCTCCCCCACAGAATAATGACTTTCTGATGGGGAAGGAAAGGGAAAACCTCAGGAGTGGTAATGGGAGCGTGGTGGCTCCTACCCTGTGTCGGGTTCAGCTGCTCATCCTGGCTGAGTTGGGGCTGCCGGGACTTCCTCTTCCCTTGCATGGCATCCAGGGTCGGGTCAGGCCCATCACCAGATTTCTCCCTCAGCTGAAGGAGGCTCTGCAAACTCCTTCTCCCTCCTCCCCCACCACCTCTCTGTGCTTCCTGCACCCATCACTCCTCAGCTGTAGTGGGAGGGATCCCTGTTCAGGGAGCTGCTCCCTCATCCACTCCCTGTGCATCCAGAACCCCTCATACCCAGCTCCTCCTGCTGAGCCTCATCCCCCCTGCACTCAGACCCCCATTCCAACTGAGCCCCACTCCCCCTGCACCTGGATCACCCCGACTAGCCACCTGGAGCTGCACACACTCGCAAGCCCAACCAGCTGCATCTGGAACCCTCTCCCCCCAGCTAAGCTCCCACTACACCCCCTGCTGAGCTCTGTCTCCCTCCTGCACCAAGCACCTTCACTTGGACACCACTGCACCCAGAACTCTCAACAAGCCCTTGTGTGTCCAGATTCCCCACCCCACACCTGGCTCCCCTACTGAGCCACCTGCACCCCATATTGCCCCACACAGAACCATCTCAAGCCACACCTGGATCCCCCCCCCCACACACACACACTTGGATCCTGCCTCGCTGAGCCTGCCTGTCCGCACCTGGTGCACAGAGGGGCATGGCCTTTGGGTGTTTTTGGCGCAGGCCTGGTCCTTGTAGTGTGTCAGGATTGGGTGCAGCCTCACCGCTGAGTCTGTGTGCAGGTGGGAGCTGCACAGTGATCACCCACCTCTGTGCAGCCAGTGGCCTGTGCTTCCCAATGCTAAGCTTGATAAAGCCCTGGCTGGGCTGATTTTAGTGGGGGAATTGGTTGTGCTTTGGGTTGGACTAGATGACCTCCTGAGGCACCGTTCAACCCTGATAATGAGCCAGATTTGGGGACCATTTGAGCAACTGTTTCTGGAAATTCTTTTCTTTGTGTTGCCCGAGAGAGCTGTAGTTCATAAGGTTGACATTCTCTTAGTGTGTCATCCTGCAGACTGAGGGACCGGAGGGGGGTGGGGGGTGGGGAGTTGTCAGACCATGGCTCTTTCCCCACATGGTCTCAAGTGCTCACAGTTACCCTAGCTCCCTTTGAGGGGACAATATTGAAAATGGTATTTAGTGAAGTGTTGAGTCTAGTGCTAATGTGCCCAAGGGGGTTACACTGTGCCTGTGTAGAAAGGGTGGTGAGCAAGCCCATTGTCACAGGACAGAGGTGGCTCCAGGGGCCATGCTTGGTTGTTGAACCTGAGCTAGACCCAGCCAATACAAATTCAGCCACCACCCTTACCAGCAATCGGAAAAGAAATGAAACAAACCTGTTGCTACACCTTGCCTCTGCCAAAGGGGCATTTTATTTATAACGTGAGCACAGTAGACCATTTAGGCGTACACACACACACACTACTTTAAAAAAGAAAAGAAATTACATAGCCATATATTTGCTGGGAGGGGAGCGGGCTAAATGGGGCATGGTGGTTAGGGAAGGGAGGGACTGAGGACTCAGGTCAGACAGTGGCCTACAGGGAACAGTAATGCTCCACATTCCTCCTGTATCTGTGTGCTAGGCTCTGGGGGGTCCCTGTCATGCTAATGGTGTCAGACAATCTGAGCCCCTTGCTCTGAGGGGAGCCAGAGGCTGAGGAGGGAAGCCAATCCCCTCTCCTTACTGTGGCTCATGGGAACTGGCCCTTGGAGGAGCAGGGTGGGTGTGAAATTCTTTCCCTGCCTCCTCTCATGTAAGCAAGTTGGGGGCCCTGTCCCTCTGAAGGGGCCTTTGGCTCATCATGTGAATCAGCATTTGCGGAAGCCCTGACCGATTCTGCGGGGAGTTGAGAACAAGCATTAGGACTGAGAGTGAGGTGAGAATGGGCATGCTGCCTGTATAGCACATGCTGTCAAGCACTGGCCGAGGGGAGGCTGGATGAGTGCACCAGCCGAGTTAAATGGAGTAGTTCTGACCTATCAAGAGCTATTGTTTGGCACTGTTTACACCTCCAGGGAGTATTCTCATTCAACTGAGATGATCTCAGCCTTATGCACTGAAGCTGGATTTGTCATTGCAGCATAGGTGACCTTGGTTCTGTTTTTAGCTATCAGTGGCCCACTAGAAAAATTATGACACCTCTGCCTCAGTTTTCCCATCTGTAAAATGGGACTAAAAGTGCTGAGCCACCTGTGTCTGAGATGAGGTAATGGGAAATGCATGAGGGATGAGTACCTAACCATAGGAGGATTTATAGGACAAAACTACAACTGCTGGAGTGAGCATTCCTCCAATGTTCATAACCTTACAAAATTCATGGACAAAAACCCTTTCATTAGTAATGTTCTAGTGGTACAGGGTTGTTGCATGCTTGTCTGGGCTAGCACAGTCAATGATGCTCAAATGTCTGAAACACCAGGAACTGAAGTGATAAGGCACACACCCCTGCACACTTTTTATATGACTCATATTTGCAGAATTCTCAGGGACGATATGCAACTGTAGGACAGATTCTAATGTCATATTGTTGCTAAGGCAAAACTCGTGTTTAGGCAAACTCTGTGGCACAGGAAGCTACGTATGCCTGTCCTACACAAATACTGAGCCTAAGCCCCAGAAACAGTCAAAGTGCAAAATTGTACACTACCATCAGCCCCTTTTTGCAAATCATTCACTCTCAGGCACAGGATTCATTTAAGGATTAACACCCCCCCCCCCTTACAAACCACTCTCATACCACACCTCACTGTTAACAAGCCCCTTGGCAAAAAAGAACCCATGCACTGTGCCTGACAACTTGCAGAACTCAGCACTGAAATGAGGCACACTTGAGCCCCTCAAGGTGCACATGCACCTCTTTTCTTTGAGCTCACACAGCAGTGGGCAGAGATAATTTAGACCAACCAAGGAGGGATTTCCTCCTGTCACAGCTGCAGCTCTGCCATCCTTCTCAACCTAATCCCCAGATATTCTCATCTCTCAGCTGCAGCTCTGCCAAGCCTGCTGCAAGTAATCCTGTCATTATTCACTCAAGTACATCAGACAGTGATTGCATTTCAGCATGCATTCAGCTAATTCCCAGTGGCAATTTCCAGGGGCAGGGGGGAGCAGAGTTAAGGTGGTATTGGCCTATACCTTATTGCTTCGGGTCCTGATTTTCAGAAATTTGATGTTCCGGAACAGCATGAGACACAACAGCACAACCCTAACTGGTCCTAAGTTTATTATTTTGTCAATAAACGTAATGCAAAGAGCACCTTTGTCAGTTTTTTCTGCTGTAGCACCATCTAGAAATGTTTGCACTCAAATCATGTTGCACAAACTTCCCCCAACAATAAAGCCAGAAAAGAGCTTTACAGATATTAAATCTGGCAGATACATTTTTCCCCTTCCTACGTGCACACAGTCTGCTATTCCTGAGCTGCAAAATATCCACGACTCATCTTCACTCACCTTCAGAGGATAGGACATGCCTTACATTATTACTTGCCATGATTTGGGCAATTTTAGGAATTTAAAAAAAGAAGAAATGAGTTCCTTGGAATGATGAGTATTTATTTTGGGTGGAGTGGCAGCTAAAGCCAGGAAATAAGAGGCTGTGGCACTTTTTCACATCAAGTTTCTGAAGAGAAACAGGACAAACTCCACTTATAACAGCATAAAAATGCTTTCTGAAAGGGTTTCAAAGTATCTTAATTTCCTACAAGTATTTGATGTTAATCAAGAGGATTTCCTGGTTAGCAGGACAAATTCCTAGGTGGTGGAATAGTGTTGTTCTGGGATCGTAATCATCACCTAGAAGCACAAAGCATTTGCCCAGCAGGCAGGTCTTAATTTTTGCATCCCTCAACCCCCAGTCTCCCTATCGTTTATCAGGAGCCTGAAGACTGACTGTCCCCATCACTGTTTGCAGGAACCCAGACCATGACAGTTGTCTTCAGAAGCCCTGCATGCATCCTTGCGTTGTGCTTCCCACAAGCAGCTCAGTGAAGATTTTTTTTTTTCCACTGACTTAACTGGTGTGTATCTGTTTCCAGGGTAACAAATGTGTGTTTAATCTGTGCCGAGGATGCTGTAAGAAAAGAGCATTTAAAGAGATTGCAGACTGTTCAGGCAAGTATAGCCCCACCACTCTGCCATGTTCTTTGGCACCACTGGGCCTGTATAAAACCAAATTGTCCAAGTCAAAATAAGTGATTAATACATATGGAAGTGGTATGGCATTTTAATGTCCTTTGTTAAGATGCATAATTAGAAATATTAGTTTAAAATCCTGAGTGTCCTAGCTTTCATGGAAATGTTTTACTTAGCATTGGCCACTGTAATAGAGCACCAACATAACACCAGCTTTTGCTCTTCCTCCTGAAGCCTCAGAGTGCAGCATCTCCAACCTAAAAGCATAATAAATTTTCCAGAGCTGCACATAGTTACCCCAGGGCAGTGGCTGCTCAGTTCCCCACTGAACAGGCACTTCAGTGTCAATTTATTATTTATCTTTCTTTGTCAGGTCATGGATTACTTTTTAAAACCAAATATGAAAAGTCCCTTCTGTGGAAAAGTGGCCAACCAGAGATGCAGAAGATTGAAAGGACGCAGAAAGGGGATGTGGAGGAAACTGCTGGACTGAAAGAGGGTATTAACACGGTACTGTGAGACTCCAAACTAGATTCTACTGGATCTGCTTCCCTGTCTCTGTTTCCCTAGGCCAAAGAATCTGCCATTCCAGAGCACGATCAGCAGCCTGCAGTAGTTCCACAGGTTTGTTCTAAGGTCTGGACAAGTTTTATTTAAGGAAAAGCTGCTTACTCAGGGAAATATCCTGCCTTTGAATAAAAGGATGCAACTAAAGTTCTCAATGTCTTTTAAAGACTTTAAAGGACTCAGCCAGAAGCACTGGCCTGAAAATGCTGCACTGGGGTGGGGGGCGATGATGTAGTAAGGTCATGAACTGCCTGTTGTACATTAACCTTTCATGTGCTGTTTTAAAAGTGGGGAATAAATCTTTGATATTAGAACATCCTGCTGGAGTGTTAAACTAATATTTCTTCAGGAATATAGTATGTTCAGCATCTGGGTCAATGTCACTTAGCTTTCTTCCTGACCTGAAAATGTCATGTAAGTGTTTAAGGACAGTAGCATTTAGTGACTGACTCTCTATAGTGTTAGTCTAGTGAACAGGAGGTCCTAGTGTGCTAGGCTCTGTACATATATATAGTCAAAGAAATGAGTCTCAAAAACAAAGAGTGGTCAAAAGGAAATAATACCTAGATTTTATAAGCAGAGAGCAGATACACTTAGAGGTTAAGAGACTGGTCCAAGGTCACACATTATCTGGCAGAGCCAGGAATTCATAGTCATAGAAATGTAGGGCTGGAAGGGACCTCAAGCGGTCATCAAGGCCAGTCCCCGAGGCCGGACCAAGTAAATCTAGACCATCCCTGAGAGGTGTTTGTTCAACCTGTTCTTAAAAACCTCCATTAACAGGGATTCCACAACCTTCCTTGGGAGCCTATTCCAGAGCTTATCTATCCTTACAGTTAGAAAGTTCTTCCTGAAATCTAACCTAAATCTCCCTTGCTATGTACTAAGGCCATTACTTCTTGCCCTACCATCAGGGAAGATGGAGAACCATTGATCACAGTTGTCTTTATAATCGCCATTAACATATCTGGAGAGGTATCAGGTCCTCTCCCAGTCTTCTTATTACAATACTAAACAGGGCCTTTTGGATTGGGAGGGAAGTGGCATGTAACCCCATGTGCTCCCCCACCCTGTGCTTTGCCCCTGTTTGTGGGGGGAGGGGCGGGGGGGACTGCCCACCCACAAAAACCGAGCCTGCACTCATGGTCATCCTCCTACTCCCCACTCGGCTACCCTTTACTTCCCTGCCATCTTCTGCAGGGAGCACAGAAATTGGGAAGGAGGGGTGTTTCTGCAGGCATTTGGCAGAATTGCCCCAGGCGTGAATCATTGATAACCACTCTCTGAATAATGTCTTGCAACCACTTGTGCACCCACCTTGTAGCAATTTCATCTAGACCACATTTCCCCGATCTCCTGAGTCCCAAGTCCAGGGGGTTAACTACAAGACGGACCATGCTGTTTTCCTAGTGGTGAATTCTGTGAAAGGACAGACAGCAGACTCTTTATTCTGCAACAGAAACAGTCTCTCAAGGTCTGTCTGTATCTCAGGCAGTGCTGCATATGCCTAACCCTGGTGCTCTAGATGCATCCTGCAGAGTACGGATTCCTAGTGCCTGTCCCTGGGCATTCTATAAACAAGTCTTTCTGTATGTTGCAGAGAACTTCCACAGTGTGAATTCAGACACATTAATCTGTTATGGTAAAAGACTAAAGAAATGGAGACCAAGCTGTCTGCAATTTTACAGGATAAAATCTCAGATCAGAAAATTGACTTAAACCTGAGGCTTCCCACTGACTGCAACACCTGCTAGCCTGAGGCATATGTGAAATCTGCAGCAGTCCATCTCTCCTTACCCTCAGATTGCAGTGGAACTTCTGCACTGCACACTGCCATCTCCTGCTGTAATGGGAGATTGAAACAGCATGTGCCATGGGCCTCCCCACAATCCGCACCCAGACACCAAACAAGAAGGCTTCTAAAGCTTTATCCTGTGGGAGTGTTAACTGTAAACGGGGTCTCCTGAAGGGAAGAAAGAGACAGTGACTTATGGGGACCGACATACATTCAAATGAAAGCTCTAGATTTTCTGGGTCTGGTAAAACCAGAGCACTGTGAATTAGGAGTTTGTACAGGGGCTTTGAGCCTCTACATCAGGCATTGGCAACCTATGGCATGCGTGCCAAAGACGGCAGGCAAGCCGATTTTTAATGGCAGCGTGCCATTAAAAATCCTACCCAGCCCAGCCCACTCTTCTTTGCCCTCGGCTCTCCCTGCCCCCCTCCACAGGGGCAGGGGGCAGAAGCTTGGTCCTGCCGGCTCCCCTGCCTCTTCCTCTAGTGTGCTGGGTTCCTGCCCCTCCCTCCCTCCCTGCCGACTGATCAGCTGATGGCCCTTCTGAAGGAGGGGGTCGGGAAGGAGCAGAATCAGGGCCTTGGGGAAGAGTGGGGGGGGGTGGAATAGGGGCATATCCCTTCCAGCCCCCTGCACTGACCCGCGCACACATCCTAAGCCCCCTCCCTCATTCTAGCTCCTGGCCAGACCCTTCACCCCCAGCCCTGTGCTCAGTGCACTCCCACCCTCAGCTCAGTGCAGAGAGAGGAAGAGAATGGGCCAGGACCAGGGAGAGGGTAGGTACCCACTGTATATGGGCAGGGCAGGGCCGGGACCCCAGACTGGTAGTGGGCTGAGTGAGTCTGGCAGCCGGAATCCTGGCTGGCAGGAGCCGGCGGATAGAACCCCTGAGCAGCAGTGAGCTGAGCCACTCAGACCACTGCTGGTCTGGGGTCCCAGCTGCCGGCCCCGCACAGCCTGCTGCCGGTCTGGGGTTCTGTTTGCTGGACCCCTGCACTCAGCCCGCCGTCGGCCTATGTGAACAGAACCCCAAACCAGCAGTGGGCTGGCAGCGTAAGATCAACATTTTAATTTAATTTTAAATGAAGCTGCTTAAACATTTTGAAAACCTTGTTCATTTTACAATACAACATTCGTTTAGTTATATAATATATAGACTTATAGAGAGAGACCTTCTAAAAAACGTTAAAATGTATTACCAACATGCGAAACCTTAAATTAAAGTGAATAAATGAAGACTCGGCACAGCACTTTTGAAAGGTTGCCGACTCCTGCTCTACATAAAAAGAACATGCTAAAATTTAGCAACCAATGGTTTTAGCTCTCAGATGCAGCACCCCTTCTTCAAAATGAAGGAAAGATACCTCTTTTTTTTATCCTGGAGATAGGGACTTTTGGGTTAAGTGGTTGTGTTATAGAGGAAGAGATTTATTTTAAAAGATTTAGGTAGTTGCAAGTACATTACAGTAATCTCTCTTTACAGATTAGACTTGGAATAGCAAAACTCTTAGTGATTCTACTTCGTATCTGAAGAAATTACTTTCCTTAATGCCTAGTTTGTTCATATCAAGTCTGTTGACAGTGCAGTGACTTTGTAATGAGCCCTTATCCAATCCAGACAGGCAAGCTGGTTCTTTTTTTTTTCCCTCTACTTGGTCTAGTGTGATGTGTGGGGCAACAGGAGAGAGAACCATGGGCTGGGCCAAGCCAAGCATCCTTTAAAATGAAAAAGCCTTTTCACAGAATTCTAGTTTGTTACTTACATGCAGCATTCTAGTTATGGATCAGTATAAATGCAAATCCTCAAAGACTTGTTTAGGAGATTACTATGGTAGTGGTGAAGTGGGGAGTGGGTTGCTGGCACAGGTGAGTATCAGGATATTTTCAGTTAGGAGGAGGGCGCTTTTAAAATATTTTTGGATGGTGGGGGAAGCAGCCCAATGGGAAACAGCTAGAAATCAAATTGGTTCAATTTGGGATTTTTATCAGCTTTCTCAAACCAAAATCCTATGACTTGCTAGATCCTGTGCTAAGGAGCTTTTCTGATGAAGGGATCTCTTTCCTCCTAGCCCAAAAAGGTCTTGTCCAAAGCCACATCTCTTCTACTTTTAATCGTTATCATCATTTGAGCACCATGATAACTAGTATACCAGATGCAATGCCTGCCATCAATCCCCATCATAAGGCATTTGTACAGCTCAGTACCAATGATGTCGTCCCATTTACAACTGTATTTTGAGATTTGTCAGTTAGCCAGTTTTTAACGAATGTAATGTGTGCCATTGTCGATTTTGTATCCTTCTAGATTCTTAATCAAAATGTCATGAAGTACCAAATCAAATGACTTGAAGTCTAAGACATAATTACCTTTTATCAACCAAATCTGTAATCTCATCAAAAAATATCAGATTAGTGTGACAGGATC
Organism: Gopherus flavomarginatus; assembly: GCF_025201925.1. NCBI lineage: Eukaryota > Metazoa > Chordata > Testudines > Testudinidae > Gopherus > Gopherus flavomarginatus. The sequence continues at coordinate 52,597,154 of NC_066628.1, read as the reverse complement.
TGTGTTCCATAAACCTTTGTTGATTGGCATTAATCAGTCAAGAATTAAAGGAGTATAATATAATTAAGTCCCATATCAGCCACTCTCCAATATTTTGCCTGTGATTGATTTCACAACTTTCCTAAAGAGATCAGAAAAAACACCACTTTCAATTAGCAAGGACCTCTTGGAATATTCCCTCCACTTTAACCATTAACCTAAAGAGATAGAGACAAAGGAGAAAGGAAATGGAGGAAGACAGCCAAAAGAAGGAAAAAGGTGGAGGAAGGATAAGGATCCATGATGAAAGACTGAGTCTTGAAGGGGCGCATTGGACAGCAGAATTTGACCCTATTCAGTATTTTTTGGTACTAGGTCTCTTGCATTTTGGCTTAAGCTGGCCTCTAGGGTGGATCTCTCATTTGTCAACCTTTGCACTACATCTGAGTCAACAGTGTGAAGCTGTTGCAAAAAAAGCAAACATGATTCTGGGATGCATTAACGGGTGTGTTGTGAGCAAGACACGAGAAGTCATTCTTCTGCTCTACTCTGCGCTGGTTAGGCTTCAACTGGAGTATTGTGTCCAGTTCTGGGCATCACATTTCAAGAAAGATGTGGAGAAATTGCAGAGGGTCCAGAGAAGAGCAACAAGAATGATTAAAGGTCTTAAGAACATGACCTATGAAGGAAGGCTGAAACAATTGGGTTTGTTTAGTTTGGAAGAGAGAAGACTGAGAGGGGACATGATAGCAGTTTTCAAAAGTTATCTAAAAGGGTGTCATAAGGAGGAGGGAGAAAACTTGTTCACCTTAGCTTCTAATGATAGAACAAGAAGCAATGGGCTTAAACTGCAGCAAGGGAGGTTTAGGTTGGACATTAGGAAAAAAGTTCCTAACTTGCAAGGTGGTTAAACACTGGAATAAATTGCCTAGGGAGGTTGTGGAATCTCCATCTCTGGAGATATTTAAGAGTAGGTTAGATAAATGTCTATCAGGAATGGTCTAGACAGTATTTGGTCCTGCCATAAGGGCAGGAGACTGGACACGATGACCTCTCGAGGTCCGTTCCAGTCCTAGAATCTATGAATCTATGAATTTGTGCTGCACCCCAGTTAATGTGCAGGCTAGTAATTAGGCCAGGGAGGAGAGTTGCTGTTTGAGCATAAAGAACCTGGCTTGATGGCTGTGTCTAGTAGGCTGATATACTATCTAATATAAGGATAAGAACAGTAGTTCTTCGAGTGATTGCTCATATCCATTCCAGGTAGGTGAACGCGCCGCGCGTGCACGTCTGCCGGAAACTTTTTACCCTAGCAACTCCAGTGGGCCGGCAGGTCGCCCCCTAGAGTGGCGCCACTATGGCACTAGATATATACCCCTGCCGGCCCGCCCGCTCCTCAGTTCCTTCTTACCGCCGTGTCGGTTGCTGGAACTGTGGAGTGCGGCTTGCTGACCTCCACGTCCCTAGCTCTCCTGTTCGTGTTCGTCGTTTGATCGTAAATAGTTCTTAGTTAAGTAGTAGATAGCCTTTTAGTATAATAGTTAGAATCTTGTAAATAGTTATCGAACGTTGCCTGCGGGTGGGCCGTTGCCCTCCCCGGCACCCGGCACTGGGCCCATGCCTGGCTCGCCGGGTTTCAAGCAGTGCTCGGCGTGCAAGAAGCCGATGCCTACGAGCGATCCCCACGAAGTGTGCCTTAAGTGCCTAGGGGAATCGCACATTAGCGACAAGTGCCGTATTTGCAAGGCTTTTAAGCCTCGCACTAAAAAGGAGAGAGACCAAAGACTTCGTGCTCTCCTTATGGAAGTGGCTCTGTCTCCGGCACCGGCGGCGCAGTCAGCCACTTCTACTCCGGCACCGGACCGCGCCGGCACCGGCAAGACTCCCCGGCACCGACCATCTCCGGCACCGGGAGCAGATCTACGTCCCTCGGCGTCTGCGACACCATCAAGGCAGGCCCGAGTGGACCGCCCGGCACCTACCTTAGCCGCGGCACCACCTGCAGGACTGCTGTCGACTCCGGGCCTGGAAGGTCCGTCGAGTCCAGCTCCACCTATCTCCCCCATAAGATCAGGGGTCGAGCTAAGGGTCCCGTCGACGCCGGAGACCTTCGCCTCGGCTCGGGACTTAATTGCACTGACGGAGCCATCTCAGCCTCAGCCGGCACCCCCGGGACGCATAACTTCCAGGGGTAAGCCGATGCTTCGAGCGCTGTCTCCCGAGTCCCGGCACCGATCACCCCGGAGGCACGAACGCTCACGCTCGGGGCGCCGCTCGGAGTCCCGGCACCGGTCGCCCAGACGGTACCGGTCGTACACGCGGCACCGATCACCATCCGCACGGTCCCAGTTGGGTTCATCTCACCACCGGCACCGAGACTCCAGGAGCCGTTCGCCTCGGCATTCGGCCCCGCGGTCGACCTCCCGGCACCGAACCGGTGGCAGGTCCCGAACCCGGTCGACCTCCCGGCACCGCGCTGGTGGTAGGTCCCGGTCTCTGCTGCCGGCCCGGCACCGCGTTCACAGAAGGTCGCGGTCCCGCTCCCGGCACCGACATCGCTCCCGATCGGGATCTCGGCACAGATCATCACGCTGTTCCCGGTCCCGATCCCGGTACCGATGTGGGTCGCAGCACCGAGCCTCAGCACCGAGGGGAGCATCAGTCACGGCGCATAGAGCTGCATACCAACCAAGCTCAGCGCCCCCGTGGCCTTCTAGAGAGCTGTCAGTCTCCTCCCACACTGACAGTGCCTATGCCACGGCACAGGACAGACACGCGGCCCTGTTCCAAGACCCTCCACAAGAACGAGGGCCTCCACAGTGGGGGTTTTGGACCCCATGGGAATACTCTCAAGTCCAGGGTCCGCAACACATTACCCCCCGCCCTGTGGCGGAGCGCAGACCACCGGAGGCGACGGTGTCTAGACCCCCTCACTCCCCGGAAACGGACGACACTCACCGGGACCCGGAGCTCCCTCCAGAAATGGAGGTGCAGCCCCTCACAGAACCCCCCGTGGACACTTTGTTGCCGGGGGTCTCCTCGTCTCCGGACGAGGCAGTGGCGGGCACCTCGTCCTCCAGTCCCCCCCCACTGGATTTGAGGGCACACCAAGACCTCCTCCGCCGAGTGGCACAGAACCTGAACTTGCAGGCGGAGGTGGTGTCGGAAATTGAGGACCCGGTGGTGAGCATCCTTTCAGCCGATGCGCCCACCAGAGTGGCCCTACCCTTCATAAAGACGATCCAGACTAATGCCACTAACATCTGGCAGTCACCGGCCTCCATCCCTCCGACCGCTCGAGGGGTGGAGCGAAAGTACCTGGCCCCCTCAAAAGGCTATGAATACTTATATGTTCACCCGACCCCCTGCTCGTTGGTGGTCCAGTCAGTGAACGATAGGGAGCGCCACGGGCAAGAGGCCCCAGCGCCCAAGTCGAAGGAGGCGAGGCGGATGGAACTCCTGGGCCGCAAGGTCTATTCGGCGGGGGCGCTGCAGCTCCGGGTCTCAAACCAACGGGCCCTCCTCAGCCGCTACTCCTTCAATTCCTGGGTAGCGGCGGGGAAGTTTGTGGAGCTCTTGCCCCAGGATGCACACCAGGAATTTTCCACCATCCTGGACGAGGGCAAGAAAGTAGCAAGAACATCGCTACAGGCCTCCCTTGATGCTGCCGACTCGGCCGCTCGGACCCTAGTTTCGGGGCTCACGATGCGCCGGATTTCTTGGCTGCAGGTCTCTGGCCTTCCGCCGGAGCTCCAGCACACAATCCAGGACCTCCCCTTCGAAGGCCAGGGCCTGTTTTCGGACAAAACAGACCCTAGATTGAAAGATCTTAAAGATAACAGGGTCATAATAAGGTCGCTGGGCATGCACACGCCGGCAACACAACGCAGGCCATTCAGGCAGCAAAACCAGCAACAGCAGCGGCGGCCATACCCTCAGTTCCGCCCGTGGCAGGACCTTTCGAGGCGCTGAGGCAGGAACAACCGCCGCAGGCAGTCTGGTGGGCAAACGAGGCAGAACCAAGGCTCCACCAAGGCCCCTCCAGGACCTAAGCCTTCATTTTGAAGGTGCGCCCGAGGGCGCAGTACCAGTTTCCCCTCTGGATCCTTCCCCGCAGTTTTCCAACCGCCTTTCCTTTTTCCTCCCGGCGTGGACCCAAATAACGTCAGACCGTTGGGTCTTGCGTACGGTGCAGGCCGGTTATCGCCTGCAGTTTTCTTCGCCCCCACCCTCCCACCCATCATCCCCGTCCCTCTTCAGGGACCCCTCTCACGAGCAACTCCTCCATCAGGAGGTGCACGCACTCCTTGCCAAGGGAGCCATAGAGGAGGTTCTGGAAAACGAGAAGGGCAAGGGGTTTTATTCCCGTTACTTTCTAATCCCCAAATCCAAGGGCGGCCTCAGGCCCATTCTCGATCTGCGGGAACTCAACAAGTATATCGTGAAGTTGAAGTTCCGCATGGTATCCCTTGGAACCATCATCCCTTCCCTGGATCCCGGAGACTGGTACGCCGCCCTCGATATGCAGGACGCCTACTTTCACATCTCTATTGCCCCCCCAACACAGGCGTTTCCTCCGCTTTGTGGCCGACCGCCAACATTACCAATTTGCGGTCCTTCCGTTTGGCCTCTCTACGGCCCCGAGAGTGTTTACAAAATGCATGGCAGTCGTCGTCGCACACCTTCGACGTTGCCGCATCCACGTCTTCCCCTACTTGAACAACTCGCTGATCCGAGGCACGTCGGAGCTGCAGGTCCGCGACAATGTCGACAGGATCAGCACCCTCTTTGCGACCTTGGGCCTCGTAATCAATGCGGACAAGTCTACTCTACTCCCCACGCAGCGGACAGAGTTTATCGGGGCCGTTCTAGATTCTACCCTGGCCAGGGCCTTGTTACCCTTGCCCAGGTTCCAGTCGTTGTCGGACATCATTCTACGTTTGCGAGCGGCCCCGCTGACCTCTCTACGAACATGCCTGGCCCTCCTAGGCCACATGGCAGCCTGCACGTTTGTAACAGCATATGCCCAACTCCGCATGAGACCTCTTCAATCATGGCTCATTGCGCAGTATCGGCCGGCCAGACAGTCGTTGGACACGGTCGTCACCGTCCCTCAGAGGGTGCTGGACTCTCTTCGCTGGTGGCTGGACCAATCCATAGTCTGTGTGGGGCTCCCGTTCCATCCGCCCCAACCTTCGGCATCCCTGACCACGGACGCCTCCGATCTGGGCTGGGGGGCTCACTGCGGCACCCAGAGAACTCAGGGCTTGTGGACACCACAAGAGATCAACCTCCATATCAACGTACGAGAGTTGAGAGCGGTCCGCCTTGCTTGTCATGCATTTGTCCATCTCCTTCAAGGTCGTTGTGTCGCGGTTTTCACCGACAACACAACGACCATGTTTTACATCAACAAGCAGGGCGGCACCAGGTCCTCTCCACTCTGTCTCGAGGCAATACGTCTCTGGGAGTTTTGCATAGCCCATTCGATTCACCTTTCCGCCTCCTATCTCCCGGGAGTGCGGAACACCCTAGCGGATCGGCTGAGCAGATCCTTCCGTTCGCACAAGTGGTCCCTCCGTCTGGACGTCGCCCTCTCACTCTTCCAGAGGTGGGGTCGTCCCCGGATGGACCTCTTCGCGTCCAGGGTGAACAGGAAGTGTCGAACATTCTGCTCCTTCCAGGGTCGGGAGCCAGGGTCTATAGCGGATGCCTTCCTGATCCCATGGACAGCCCACCTGTGTTATGCTTTCCCGCCCATCCCGCTGATTCACAGAGTTCTCATCAAGGTGTGCAGAGACAAAGCCTGAGTGATTCTCATAGCTCCAGCATAGGCCAGACAGCACTGGTACCCCATGTTGCTGGACCTCTCCGTAGCCAACCCAGTTACCCTGCCCCTTCATCGGGACCTGATCACTCAGGACCACGGCAGGCTCTGTCACCCAGACCTTCCGTCTCTTCACCTTACGGCATGGCTCCTGCGTGGTTGACAGACTCCGAGTTGCGATGTTCCACCCCGGTTCGCGAGGTTCTCATGGGCAGCAGAAAGCCTTCCACCAGAGCGACTTACACAGCTAAGTGGAAGCGTTTCTCCTGCTGGTGTTCAGAGAAAGCTCTTCGTCCTACGGAGACTCCCGTCACCACTCTTTTAGACTACATCTGGTCCCTTAAGACCCAGGGTCTGGCATTGTCGTCCCTCCGAGTCCACCTAGCCGCCATCTCCCCGTTTCATCCTGGAGTGGACGGCTGTTCTGTCTTCTCTCACCCTATGGTGGCGAGATTCCTGAAGGGGCTGGAGCGGCTCTATCCACAAATTCGCCCTCCGGCCCCTTCATGGGACCTCAACCTGGTCCTGACTCGGCTCATGGCCCCTCCATTCGAGCCATTAGCTACTTGCTCCCTGCTCTACCTCTCGTGGAAGACCGCCTTCCTTGTGGCCATTACCTCAGCTAGACGAGTGTCAGAGCTGAGGGCCCTCACGGTGGACCCACCGTATACCGTCTTCCATAAAGACAAGGTACAGCTGAGGCCTCACCCTGCCTTTCTTCCCAAGGTGGTCTCAGCTTTCCATGTGAACCAAGAGATTTTCCTCCCAGTCTTCTTCCCCAAGCCCCATTCGTCCCGCAGGGAGCAGCAGCTCCACTCGCTCGATGTCCGACGAGCACTAGCATTTTATATTGACAGGACCAAACCCTTCCGCAAGTCCCCCCAGTTATTTGTGGCAGTAGATGACCGGGTCAAGGGGCTGCCGATTTCCTCCCAAAGGTTATCTTCATGGATTACCTCCTGCATCAGGACCTGCTACGACCTGGCCCAAGTTCCGACGGGCCGTGTGACTGCTTACTCCACCAGAGCACAGGCATCATCGCTGGCTTTCCTCGCCCGCGTCCCAATCCAAGAGATCTGTAGGGCGGCAACCTGGTCATCGGTCCATACATTCGCTTCCCATTACGCTCTGGTCCAGCAGTCCAGAGATGATGCGGCCTTTGGTTCTGCAGTGCTCCAGGCCGCGACTTCTCACTCCGACCTCACCGCCTAGGTAAGGCTTGGGAATCACCTACCTGGAATGGATATGAGCAATCACTCGAAGAAGAAAAGACGGTTACTCACCTTTGTAACTGTTGTTCTTCGAGATGTGTTGCTCATATCCATTCCACACCCGCCCTCCTTCCCCACTGTCGGAGTAGCCGGCAAGAAGGAACTGAGGAGCGGGCGGGCCGGCAGGGGTATATATCTAGTGCCATAGCGGCGCCACTCTGGGGGCGACCTGCCGGCCCACTGGAGTTGCTAGGGTAAAAAGTTTCCGGCAGACGTGCACACGCGGCGCGTACACCTACCTGGAATGGATATGAGCAACACACCTTGAAGAACAACAGTTACAAAGGTGAGTAACCGTCTTTTTTGTAGACTAATAGCCATCGTTAATCAGAGCATCCTTGCTAAAGACGTGGAACTTAAGAGTGGATGGACTAGAGCTGAATCTTCCACTAAAGTATCATGAATTCTGCTCCCTTTTTAAAGAAAAATAGCTTTTGATGAATATGAGCTAGAGCCAGGGGTCGGCAGTCTTTCAGAAGTGGTGTGCCGAGTCTTCCATTTATTCACTCTGATTTAAGGTTTCACGTGCCAGTAATACATTTTAACGTTTTTAGAAAGTCTCTTTCTATAAATCTATAATATATAAGTAAACTATTGTTGTATATAAAGTAAATAAGGTTTTTAAAATGTTTAAGCAGCTTCATTTAAAATTAAATTAAAATGCAGAGCCCCCTGGACCGGTGGCCAGAAACCGGGCAGTGTGAATGCCACTGAAAATCAGCTTGCATGCCGCCTTTGGTACACATGCCATAGGTTGCCTACCCCTGAGCTAGGCCTTTCAAATTGTGACATCTACAATTCCGTTTTGAGGCAGATCTCAGATCAAGAACAAAGTATTCTCCATCTCTGCAGATGACTGAGAAATCTGTGCCTCAGCTAGAAAGGACCTAATTCTCTCTAGGGACATAAACTTTGTAGATCACTACAGTAGCATAAAATGTGTAGAAGTGGCCCTTAGAGAATATCTAATGTGTAAGGGGATGTCTCTGCTGTCAAAGCAGCTCAACACCCTTCCTCTCCCAAGCCTCTGGGTAAGGACCAGAGAATACTGGACCTTGGGAGGGGAAAAGAGAAGGGGCCATAGCACACTGCACTCCAACTATTCTTGGCTGCCTCTGACCATTGAGGCGGTTCTAATTTACATTAGGGGCTGGGTAGGCCCTTGCATAGCCTTCAAATAGACTCAGGCTGGTCTTCACTAGTCAGGTATTTCTGAGAATCAGGGTAAAATAGCCAAGCTTCCTGGAACCAGATCTTATTCAGGTGAGTTCAGCCCTTCCAAAGATGGGTCTGGATTAATGCAAAGTTACTGAAATTCCAAAATATGCACAACACCTAACCAAAGACTTCACAGTAAGTACTGCCTCAACTTTCTTCACATAAACCACAAAATGCTTCAGCAACAGAAATCTACAAATGGAGGAAGTTGCTGCAGTTTAGCAACTACACAAATGCATCTTACACATGGCTGCTAGAAAAGCAAGAAAGAAAAACTTCATCGAGCGGTGTTCTTCATAGCACCTCATACAGGTGATATTACCTTATTTCGAAACACCTCCAACCACATTAAAATGCTCCAAACAGGAGCCTGTCAAATCACCAAGGATAGGATAAAAAAAAAGAATCAAGACAAAGCTAAAAGCAAAAGCTAAAAACTAACACAAAACTCCAAACATTGCAATGAGCTTTTTAATTGCCCTCTTTAATGCACTAGGGATAACGACTTATTTTAAAACAAAAATAGCATTAACAATAACATTTGTTTGTAGTAAATTGCTGGACCAGTCAGAGTTGGATCAAAATCCTTAAATTTGTCCTATGGGACTGGATGAATATAAAGATGCTGTAATTCCAGAACATTCAACACTTGACTACGCTCATTGGTACAACACGATCCGGGGTCTGGGCTGCAACCTTAAACCCATTTATAAAAGGAAAGTTGGGACAGATGCACCTGCCGATCAGGCACCTGGGCTGGTTTCTGTTGGTTTCTGCCCCAGATGTGTTGTATTTCTACGGCATTGACTTAGGCCACCAGGAGCCACTGGTGCACAGGTTAAGAAGCCACTGTACGCTGATGAAGTGAAATGCACAAGCAACAGTATTTGCACAAGATGGAGCCTTACTGCAGTGGCGAACCACCACCAAAATCCAAAGCCAAGTGATATGCATGTGGGAACAAATTAGGAAACAGGCCTTTGAAAAAAGGACAGGCCAGACTGAAAGAGGTTGGCTCCAGGGTAAGTGCAAAAACCTGAAACAGATGCCTTTGAGTATGCAGAAGTGGTGCCATATTTCCCAGGGTGGGTGAGAAGTCCTAGAATGTGCTTCCTGAGAGGAGCTCCCCTCTGGCTGAATGCTGGGCCCTACCATGGAGAGCATTTCAGTGTGAGGTCTTTGAAGTAAAGAAAAAGCAATGCATTGCTCAGAGACAAAGCAACACTTTCAGGTCAGTGAAACAGTCTCCCTTTAGATACACCCCCATCCATCAAACTTACAATCTTCCTTTGCAGTTCTGATCTGGAAAGTTCTAACAGCAGCTGAAGAGACCCAAGATCAGCATCTCTCTGAAATACACTACCAGTTCTTTCTGGGGTGGAGGATACAGAGGATAGGGCAGAGAACATCAACCAGCACTAAAATGATGGACAATTCCAGGGACGCTGCATTTAGTGACAGCTTCTGTTCTAAAGGAATTAAGTTATGTGAATCTGAACATTAGCCCCCACCATCAGCCCCAATGAAAGAGAGAGAGAGAATGACAGGGATAGTTTGTGAGGCTCAGTAGTCTGTGGTTAGGACATAGGACGAACAGCTGGGTCAGAGAAGTGTGGGGGGGTGGGGGAGGGTTCTTTGATCATACATGAAGATTTTCACATGTTGGTGCTCATCCGGGACTGGCTGTTAGCTGGAGTAAGCTCGCCTTGGCTACCTTCTCGTGGAGGAGACTGCAATAAGAAAACAAAATACAGCCCTGGTTAGTGATGGGCTGGAACGGCCCCTGCACCAGGGCTCTAAAAAACACAGAATACTCCCAGAGAGGGCTTGCTCAGCACAGGTAAACCATACAGCAGGGTACTGGCATTCTCAGCTCAGCTTTCCGTCTTTCCCAGCAGGAATTGGGTGGAGAGTGGGCCCTACACACCAGGAGCACAAAGCTTGTTTATTTAGTTGCAAATAAATATTAAGTTTCAATCATTTTTTCTGTTCATAAAACATTCACTATTTCTGCAAAAGAATTTGTTATTCACAAATATTTGCACAACAGTTTACAGACCATGAGGTGTTTGCAAACTATTCACTTCAGCTATTCAAGGTATGTGATGGGTCATCTATCGTGAATCAAATACACATTCGGAACTTGAATGCCATTTGGCACTTAGATACCACAAGGATGAGCATACTACGACAGCATCAATAGAATCCAGTGAATACTTTATACAGCAGTTAGCCTGCTCTCTCCAGGGCACTGTCCTGCAGAACCATCTCTTGGGCAGGATTGCTCCAGTCAACATATGTATTTCAATTTCCCTCATGAAAATAAAAGTTATGAATAATTAATTCCTTTGTTGTAATTTAACCAGCCAATCACCTACTGACTAGAGTAAATAGTAACCAGGATTTGTCCTGCTAGCTACAAGCTCCATTCTCTAACATTCTCAGAAGCCATTCTCTTGTGAGGACAGCAAACCTCTTTCCCTAGAGTCCCTAGTCACCAGCTTTTACCCGTCTGCACCACATCATCCAAATGGATGCCCTTTATCTCAGATTCCAGGACAAAGGGGTCCTTTGCTCACCTTGACGTGTATCTGGTTGCGCAGGACTGCTGCCCGCAGGATCATGGCTTTGGCACGTCGCTGAAACTCTTTGCCCATTAATAAGGACTTTTCAAAGGTGGTGCTGCGCTGGTCTACATCCCGAGCATAAAGAATCTGTAACCAACAAGAAGAACTCAACACAGGAACTGGAAAAGGGCTCAATTACTAGGAAACTCCTTCCACACAACAGACCAGGAGGGATCTACAGGACTCAAACCCTTGACATATCAGCTAGGCAAACACACCCTCAATACAGGCAAATGCAGCTTCAAACAGTACTCCAAGAGCAAAGAAAGGGAGAGTGAAACTGAGTTCTTCAAGAGCTTGTCATTAAAAAGCAACGCTCCTGCTGTATTAACCAAGATGGTGGTACAGCAACAACCTAGCACTTGCCATCAGAAACAGACGGAGGTGTGAGGACACTCACTTTGCTGTGAGAGTCTATTCTGGCATTGATCAGTCCTTCCAGGATCAGCTGGGTCAGCTCATCCTCCAGTGCTGCCACGGTGGTGTTAAATGCTGTGGCCATCTTGCGCATGTCTGCTGATACGTAGGGGCTGAAATACTAAGATTAAGAAAATAGAATCAGTTTCCAGGTTCATCCACCTTCACCCCCAATCCTTTGAAACTTTATGGTGGGAGAGAGGTCCTACCTCTAACCCTTACCCGTTCCTCAGGTTTGCATGGAGCAGTTACCTGGATAAGGGCACGATTTCGGATCTGCGTGTAGAGTGTCCTCACATGAGGTGCCAGGTACATATCCAGCAGCAGATTATCCTATGCAAAAGAAAGAGCAAAATATTAGAAGCTAGAGCAGGAAGCAGGCTGGATAAAAATAATGATTTTTTTTAAATCAATTTTTAAAATTTTAACTAAAACCAAAAAAACTTAAAATTTAAAATAGTTATTTTACACGTTGCTAGACCTTTATTTTCTTCCTATTTTATAATCTTAACTTGCCACAATGAAAGTTTTGACCTTGTTTCTTAGAGGATCTGGAAAAGGGTAAAAAGTGATGTGGCAAAATTTGCAGATGATACAAAATTACTAAAGATAGTTAAGACCCAGGCAGACTGCGAAGAGCTACAAAAGGATCTCACAAAAACTGAGTGACTGGGCAACAAAATGGCAGATGAAATTTCATGTTTATAAATGCAAAGTAATGCACATTGGAAAGCATAAGCCCAACTATACATATAAAATGATGGGGTCTAAATTAGCTGTTACCACTCAAGAAAGATCTTGGAGTTATTGTGGATAGTTCTCTGAAAATATCCACTCAATGTGCAGCAGCAGTCAAAAAAGTGAACAGAATGCTGGGAATAATTAAGAAAGGGATAGATAATAGGACAGAAAATACCACGTTGCCTCTATATAAATACATGGTACGCCCACATCTTGAATACTGTGTGCAGATATGGTCGCCCCATCTCAAAAAAGATATATTGGAATTGGAAAAGGTTCAGAAAAAGGCAACAAAAATTATTAGGGGTATGGAATGGCTTCCATATGAGGAGAGATTAAGAAGAGTGGGACTTTTCAGCTTGGAAAAGAGATGACTAAGGGGAGATATGATTGAGGTCTATACAGTCATGACTAGTGTAGAGAAAGTAGATAAGGAAGTGTTTACTCCTTCTCATAACACAAGACCTAGGGTCACCAAATGAAATTAATAGGCAGCAGATTTAAAAACAAATAAAAGGAAGTATTTCTTCACACAACGCACAGTCAACCTGTGGAACTCTTTGCCAGAGGATGTTGTGAAGGCCAAGACCATAATGGGGTTCAAAAAAGAATAAATAAATTCATAGAGGATAGATCCATCAATGGCTATTAGCCAGGATGGGCAGGAATGGTGTCCCTAGCCTCTGTTTGCCAGAAGCTGGGAATGGGCGACGGGATGGATCACTTGATGATTACAGGTTCTGTTCATTCCCCCTGGGGCACCTGGCACTGTTGGAAGACAGGATACTGACCTAGATGGACCTTTGGTCTTACCCAGTAGAGCCATTCTTATGTTCTTAAGAGTTACAGATTTTACAAACATGTTTTCCTTTCTTTAAAAAGACCACCACGAATTCACACATGAAATTAATGAGCAAGTAGTTCATGTTATTTTTGGAGCCAGCACCACCTTCTGATGTACTGAAACTTCCATAAGGCAAAAAAGCTGAAATGCTTTGACTAAGCTAGACTTCATCGAGGTTTTCTGTCTAAAATCAGTAAGATTTGTGCTCCTACATCCCTTGGGTGCTGTTGAAAATCCCACCCTTAACTACTGAGATATGTTCTCACACTGCAGTTGTTGATGAGGCCACGGACTTGGTTTTTCAGCATAATTGTGCATTTTAAGTGTGAAGCTTCTTGGCAGAAAAAAGGCAATGCAAAGTCTGAAATTTTAGTAACAGTCCAGCAACTAATTAAAGGAACAAGGACAAAATATCCACTGTAACAATTTAAGTCTATAGAAAGGGAAGTAAAGAACTAGCAACATGTAAATAAAAATAAATTTTAAAAAATTAAAATCATGATTCTTATTCACTCCCATCTAGAACCAGGAAGCAGAGCAGAAGAGTCCAACATGAAACACCTACAACTTCAGCGAATTTGAACATTCACTGCTTTTCTTAAGACAAAGGAGAAGAACCCTCAGGCCCTCTGTCACCCTCTCTCCCACCCATTACATGGAACCCTGAGGTCCCACATCCCCATGCTTCCCCCCTTCCCAGGACTCACTTTCATCTCATCCAGCATCTTCAGGCATGAAGCATATTTGGATTCATAAAACTTGAAGATGATGTCACGCACCTGAGGCTCCAGCTCCAAGAACAGTTTGAAGGAGCTGTAGACACACAGCGGTAGTCAGGCCCTGGGACCAGTCATTGACACCCCACACCCCACAAACACTACCACCCCAATACCTGGCTATGAACACTCTCCTCGCTGCCCTATGATGCTTCAAGTGTTAACACTCTAGCAGCCTGGACAGCCCATTTTCTCTAGGGTTGGGGACGGGTGGATTCAGCATAGCAAAGGTGCCAGGATCAGTGAAAGCCAAGAGCCTCCTGCCAAAGCCTGTACTGGAGGTCCCCTTCCATAAAATATAGGAAAGTATGTTGAGCAGGGCAGGGCAGGACCAAGATGGCATCAGTACTGTCAGAGTTGAGCAGCACCTGTCTGCACTATGCTAACCACCGCTTGGCTTCCCTTTTGGGAATAGTACCTTTACTCACAGTGTGCTGAGAAGCAGGGTATGGCTCAGCATAACAGACTTTAATCCACAGAGGACACAGATCCTCTCCAGGGAGTCCAGCACCTCCAAAGTCCCTCCCACAAATCTCTGCATGCTGTTGACCTCTCCCTGCAAGCCACCTGCCTGTCATGCGAAGGAAGCTGGCTGGTTAGCAGAGAGAGGACAACTCCTTTACCCCCTCAATTTAGGACTGATGCACTCTTATCAGTTAGGGCAGTGGTCCCCAACCTTTTTGTCTGGCAGGCGTCAGACGAAGGACCGTGCCGGCGGTGGAGCTTCCGCCGAAATGCCGCCAAATTTCTGCGGCGTTTCTGCGACAAATGATGTCATCGAGAGGCGTCGCCACCGAAACACCGCAGAAATTTGGCAGCATTTGGGCGGATGCTCCATCACCAGCCAGGACACGGGCTCATTTAGATGCCCCTGTGGGTGCCGCGTTGGGGACCCCTGAATTAGGGGGCTATTATATTGGATATTTGTATGGCTATCATGAATATCCAGAGGTATAATTAATGACAGATTTTGGAAGGTATATTAACATCCCACTTCAAGGTTTACTAGAGACCAGGATGAGACCTAATGGGCAAGGGGGTAGATTACCCCACAACTACTACAGAGCAGTACTTACACCATCCTTTGAAGCATCTGGTGCTGGCCACTGTCACAGAAAGAGACTGAGCTAGATGGACCTTTGTCCAATCCATTCTGACAATTCTTATGTTGCTATTGTGAAAGTCTCATCTGTGACTAAACTGGTGCCTTTTCATAGAGAAATCCCAGCTAACGTTTAAGGTTTAGATACCTAAATGGGGTTCTGGAACTCATGCCTTACTTCCAACCAGAGACCATTCTTGAGCAAAGCTCCAGTACCCATCCCACAAACTCCTCCCCAGGCATCACCTACCTGCTAGAGATGACATTGCGTTGCAGTTCCTGACGGTCAAAGGTGGCCAATGCACAGAGGCCACCATACACAGCCACGTTACTAGGAGATAACAGCTACAGAGAGACAGAGATGGAGACCAGAACTGAAGCATCATTGAATGCTGTAACATGGAGCAAGGCAGAGCTAAGCCCAGACCCTCCCCTCCCACAGCAAGAATACAGGTTGACCCTTGACAAATACAGTGGGACCAAGAGAAACCATGGACACTCCCCAAACCAGGCTTCACTCAGACCCCAAAAGCTGGAATAATGCCCAGCAGCCAGCCTTTCAATTCCATTATCTGACCTCCCCTAAATTCACCTCCCTGGCTCCACCACAGACTTCCTGTGTGACCTTGAGCAGACTCCTCTAACACAGTTCCCCCATCTGTAAAATGGGAATAATCCTGTTTGCCAAATACATTACAGATTGTGGGCTCAGATACTACCGTGATGGGGGCCCATAAGTACCTTACACAGACAGATACTGAACATAGCTTCCCCTCTGACCCCTGCACACAGCCCTCTCTTGGTCCTCTTACCTCTGGGAAGTCACAGTGGTCAAATGAGGCCAACAAGAAGCACTTTGCTGCCTGCTTGTATTTCCGAGCTGCTAGTTCAGCTAAGCCTAGGAATCAGACTTAGTTAGTTCTTTGTCCACTACCATACATGTACTAGTTAGGACATAAATAAAAAATACAGAAGAATGGAGTGGGCACCAGGATCCTGAGGAGTTGCTAGAGACCCCCCAGTTTCAGGGAAGCAGACATTGTGTCAGTTAAGTAAGTGACATTCTAGAGACTGAAATGAACTGCACTAGGGAGCCCTGCCTTGGGAAGTTTGGGGAGATGCAGGAACCAGTCAGGAATGGGAATTCCAGGATGGTTCCCTGCTCAAAACTTGTATCCAGTCAACTGCGTTTGCGTCCTGCCAAGAGAACGTGAAGTACAGAGACCAGTGAGAACATTCTAAGCACTCCTTGGCTGGGTGAGGCACTCTCGACTTCAGTAAAGCCCCAGGAATGGCAAACAGGCGAGAAGACAACCTGGTGGCATCCAAGAAGCAGAGGAGCTCACTCACCTGCCGCACACTTTAGCTTGGTGAGAATCGCCTGTGTCTGGCTGTCCCTCTCTCCTCTTTGCTAGAAGGTGAAAGGAGCAGGAGTGAGTGACTAGTACAGATCCCTTCCCAGTACTTTCCTTTACCCATACTGGGGGAAGCCAATCTGCTTTGGGAGCTCCCTTTGATCTCAGCAGCAGAATCCCCAGATAGCCCTAGGGATACTAAAACCCAGGAACCCATTTGGGAAGGTAGGCAGCATTCTCAATAGGAAGGCCACAAGGACACCATTCACACAGTGCCCAGCCTTTTATGGCTAATGGCAAACACAGGACAGAGGTGGTCAGAGGACTTGGTCCTACTCCATTCAATGAGAGGTAAAGTGCTCCAGGCACAAGTCATTGTGGAGATAAAAGGGGCGATGGAGCCCAGAGAGGAGAGTATACCAAGCATCAGGATGAACTGACAGTCTGATTAGCTGAAGAACACTGGGTTGTGTGTGAGTTTGTGCAATGAGGGAAGGAAAGATGCATGGAGCAAGTCCAATAAAGAGTGAGGGAAGGGAGAGGGGAGGTCTGGCCAACCCTGACTGAAGAGGTACAGCGCAGATAGAGGAAACATCTGAGATCTGTAAGGGAAAGAAACCTCTTACCTCTGCAATTTCTGGGGTGGACTCTGCCTTGCTTACGTAGCTCAGAACGTGGGACCAATTCTGAAGGTAAACACTAACCTGCAAGGGGACAATCAGACATACAACAGTGCAATGAAAGCAAATCAAAGAATAAGCAAATGGTGCAACCTGCTGGCTGACCGACGTCATTTCAGAGATAGAAAGGTGTAACTCATCTATGCTAGAGGGACTCCTCTGCAGATTGTACGATTCTCTCGCTGCATGGCTCCCTACCTTGATGACATTGAGACACATGTTAATGACGTGCTTAGCGCTGGTACAGTAATCACGGGCTCGTGAGTAACACTTGAGGGCATTGCTGAGGTCCCCACAGTCAAGGTAGTGATCACCCAGGTCATCGTGGCCTCTCCTGGAGAGAAGGATGAGAAGAGCAGTGATCTGCATACTCAGGCAGAAAATCTCAGAAAAGTGCAGGGTTCCTATTGACTGTGGGGAGGAGAGGCACAAAGCTTGCTCATGCTACTCAAATGGACACTGCACCCAGCCCCATCTAATGCAACCCGGGCGCTGAGCTGTAGTCTCCCGGGGGAGCAGAATGCTCTTTCCCACTCCAATCAAGCATTTCCCTCCTCACCTGATGCTCTCCTTAATTGAATTTCCTTTGTAGTTTTTCAGATCTGTATCCAGCTTTTCCAGTTTGAGAAGGGCTTTCTTCCGTGTGGCCTCAACCCACGCTGTATCAAGAGGAGGAGGCTCAATCCCACCATCAGGGACAGCATCAGGGGTGTTCTGCAGCTCTCTGAAAGTCAAGCCAATAAGAGTCTGAATTGGGCTGTTAAACTATAACCTCTCCAAGGCAGGGGCCTGCTATTTATGTGGCACAGGTCCCCTGGCAGACAGCATCATGCATTACAAGAGCAGCCATCTAAACCAGGGGTCGGCAACCTTTCAGAAGTGGTGTGCTGAGTCTTTATTTATTCACTTTAATTTAAGATTTCACATGCCAGTAATACATTTTAACGTTTGTAGAAGTCTCTTTCTATAAGTCTATAATATATAACTAAACTATTGTTGTATGTAAAGTAAATAAGGTTTTTAAAATGTTTAAGATGCTTCATTTAAAATTAAATTAAAATGCAGAGTCCCCCGGACCGGTGGCCAGGACCCGGTCAGTGTGAGTGTCACTGAAAAATCAGCTCGCGTGCCGCCTTTGGCATGCATGCCATAGGTTGCTTACTCCTGATCTAAACAATAAGGAGGCAAGAGGAAAAGGAAAGTTCATAGTCAGTAGTGAAAATCTGCATTCTAATTGGATTTTTAAAGTTGCCTTGTTTTTTGTCACAGCCAGTTAAAAATCCTTTTCCTCAAAAAAGTGTTCCTTTTACAGATATGTTCTGAATACGCAGGTTCCTGACTAACTGAAAAACAGGGTGAGCCTATTCCATAAAGCTGATTCCAGTGAGACAATAATGGTCCTGTGAGCCACTAACCCACTTCACGAGCATCAAGAGTCACCAAACCTACTTCAAGCACCTCCATAAAAGATACCAAGCATGCACACTTCCCTACACTTTCCTCTCTTCCTAAGTGATTTCAATCAGTTCGACAGCAACATGCAAATGAACTTCAGAATCAGACCAGGCTAAAGAAGGGAAGTCACAATACCCCCAGTCTTTAAATGAAGTGCCCATAGCTCAGCCACAAATGGAAAAGCAGCTCCAGAGAATGGCCTAATTTCACCTATCTCAGGTCAGTCCTTCCTGCTTGAATTGAATTCCTGTCTCCCAATATTTTTGTCAGTTAAATTATGTCTCTACCTCAGGTAAACCAGTTTAAAATCCATTTTGTTCCACTGACATTTACTCCCAAAGTCACAAGAAACCAATAAGGATCAATACATTGCCATGCAAGGCAGTAAGATTCTACACACAATAGAAGGGTTCCATCCAATGCAGATTAATCAAGAAATCATCTCATGTGCATCATAACTGCACAGTAAGGATCAAGATGGGAACGGTGAATAAATAAGGAAATTATCAAGGCTAATCGCTAACAACCAAAGCCTCATCATTTTAAATGAAGCTTCTTAAATGTTTTAAAAATCTTATTTACTTTATATACAACAATATTTTAGTTATGTATTACAGACTTACAAAAAGAGACTTTCTAAAAATGTTAAAATGTATTACCGGCACGCAAAACCTTAAATCAGAGTGAATAAATGAAGACTTGGCATATCTTCTGAAAGGTTGCCGACCCCTGGTCTAGCCTGTCCTCAACATCCATGTTTAAGCTTTACTAATGTGAAAGCTCAGAGAGAGAACAGACCCTTCTGTGTATTTCATCTCTAAGAAAGCACTGAGCCCAAGATGTAGGCAGGGTCAGTTCACTGCAATCTGATGTCAGATTCCCATCCAATCTCCATGAGGAGCATTTTGCTGTTACACACAATCTCCTCTTTCACAGAGGTTTTCCTGTGCTACATTTGCCCTGATATGGTCAAAGCAGTTCCAGATTCCCACCATCTCCTGGTACCTGGTGGCCTCTGACAGTTTTCGGTGGATTTCCTCATACACATCAACGTTGAAAGTTCTTTGGACAAATGACAGCGCCATCTTGAGGGCCTCCACCCGCAGCTGTGGACAGTGGTCAGCGATGAACTGCAACCGCTCTATCCGCATCAGGCCACTGTAACTAGATGCATATTGCTCCAAATCCTGCAAACAAAACGCAGGCCCAGAAAGAGTATCACTAACACAAATACCTGAGTGGCCCACAAGCCCCCCTCCCTGTCCTGCAGAGTCTGTTCCTGCAGCCCAATCCCACTGGAAAACATTAAACCACTCAGCAGAACATAAAAATTATTCATTTTCCATTTCTGCTTCCCTCAGGGTTTGAGAGATACAATGGCGGGTGGGGGGCGGCAGCTGGGCTCGGGCAGTGATTTAAAGGGCCCGGGGTTCCCCGCAGCAGCTGGAGTGTCTGGCCCTTTAAATCCCCGCCCGAGGCCTGAGCTCCAGCTGCTGTGGGGAGCCCTGGGCCCTTTAAATCCCAGCCAGAGCTCTGGCAGCGGGGCTTCAGTGGGGATTTAAAGGTCCTGGGGCTCCCCACAGCGGCTAGAGCCTCTGCCCTTTAAATCCCGGCCCGAGCCCAGCTGCCGGAGCCTCGGCAGGGATTTAAAGGGCCCAGGGCTCCAGCTGCTGTGGGGAGCCTCCGTCTCTTTAAATCACCGCTGGAGCTCTGGCAGCTGGGCTTAGGCAGTGATTTAAAGGGCCTGGGGCTCCACACAAATTTGAATATAACACGGTAAAGCAGCGGGGTTCAGGTGGCACTTTAAAGGGCCTGGGGCTCCCCGCTGCTTTACCATGTTATATCCGAATTTGTGTTATATTGGGTCACATTCTATGGGGGTAGAGGTGTACTTCTGAAAGTGTGCCCAAATTTGGCTAGAATTTGAGCCCCCTTTTTTGGAGGGTGGGGGGAGAGGTCACAGTTTGCACATGCTCAGAAGACTTGCCAGAACTTCACAGCTATTTTCCCCAAACAGTCTGCCTACACTGAGTATGCTTTAGCCCAAGACTGAGCAGGATCCCCAGTCCATGATGCCATCTGATATACTGGAGTCCCACTGAGCCCACCCATTCCAACCTGGGCTTCCTCACCCTGTCCTTGCTGGGCCAGGCCTTCAGGTCTTCTCTAGCACACACACAGAGGTAAGGCCATACCCAGCTGCAGAGACAGACTGAAATCACCTCCATGTGGGAGGATTCAGCTCAGCCATTTACCCAGCACTCACGTACACACCTCCTTTGGGGTGCAAACCCAAAATAATACTGTCTTGCACTGTAGAGAGAGATTTGTACAGTGCAAGCTCATAAAAATCACCAGCTCTCTCACTGTGAAGGGAGATATGCACAGCTCCCTGCCCCCCCACACCCCGCTCCAGATATGAATTGTACAAACTGGTTTATAGAAAACAAAGAAAAGTTTAACTACAAAATACAGATTTTAAGTGATAAGGGATAGCAAACAGATCAAAGCAGATAACTGAGCAAATAAAACAAAACACACAAACTAGACTTTATTCATACATTAAAGAAATTGGCGACAAATAGTAATTTCTCACCCTAAATGTTGTGTCATGCAGATTGCAGCATTTCTTGAAAATAAGCTGCATTGCCTGCAGCTTAAATGTTCAGCTATACCCTTCCCAGTCTGACCTTTCTCAACCTGGGTCCCAGTCCTTCTCCCCAGATCAGTCTTAAGTATTTCCAGTAGTCATCCTGGGCGGGGATTCAGTGAAGGACCAGAGACATTGACTGACTCATGTCATAAACAGATAGTTAAGGGTTAATGTCTCTTACCCGTAAAGGGTTAAGAAGCTCAGTAAACCTGGCTGACACCTGACCAGAGGACCAATAGGGGGACAAGATACTTTCAAATCTTGGTGGAGGGAAGTCTTTGTTTGTGCTCTTTGTGTTGTGGTTGTTCACTCTCGGGGCTGAGAGGGACAGGACATCAATCCAGGCTCTCCAAATCTTTCTGAATCAGTCTCTCATGTTTCGAACTTGTAAGTAATTAGCCAGGCAAGGCGTGTTAGTCTTATGTTTGTTTTCTCAACTTGTAAATGTTTCTTTTTTGCTGAAAGGATTTTACCTCTGTTTGCTGTAACTTTGAACCTAAGGCTAGGGGGGGTATCCATCTGGTCTATAGGAATCTGATTACCCTGTAAAGCATTTTCCATCCTGATTTTAAAGAGCTAATTTTTACCTTTTCTTTCTTTAATTAAAAGCTTTCTTTTTAA
The DNA here is from genome assembly GCF_025201925.1 of Gopherus flavomarginatus. Classification (NCBI taxonomy): domain Eukaryota; kingdom Metazoa; phylum Chordata; order Testudines; family Testudinidae; genus Gopherus; species Gopherus flavomarginatus. The sequence goes on along the minus strand of NC_066628.1, from coordinate 52,575,588 downwards.
GAACCTGATTGATTTTTCCTTGTTTTAAGATCCAAGGGGTTTGGATCTGTGTTCACCAGGGAATTGGTGAAGTCCCTCAAGGCAACCCGGGGGAAACAGAGAGTGCCCCAGACACCGTAATTCTGGGTGGTGGCAGGGTTACCAGATCTAAGCTAGTAATTAGGCTTAGAAGTGTTCATGCAGGTCCCCACATTTGTACCCTAAAGTTCTGAGTGAGGAAAGAAACCTTGACAACTCATTTCTCAGCCTTAAACAGGATTTACATACAGTCGGATCCCCATCCCCCTTCAGTGGAAAAGTACCAGGGTCACTTGCTGGAGGATTCTCTGCAGCTTGAGGTCTTCAAACCACAATTTGAGGACTTTAATAACTTAGACATAGGTTAGGGGTTTGTTACAGGAGTGGGTGGGTGAGATTCTGTGGCCTGCATTGTGCAGGAGGTCAGACTAGATGATCATAATGGTCCCTTCTGACCTTAAAATCTATAAGTCCATGAGATGATGTCTTGTCCCAGGGGACATGTTCACATGACCTTGACGTGTCAAAGCAACCATGAGACAAGGTTTATTTGTAATGTCCACAGGAAAGAACTCCAGGAATATGGGAGACCAGCATCTTCAAAAACCCATTGCATGGTCTTTCCTCATGGCCCAATGAGCCTGATTGCATCTGGGAAATGCTCACCAGACAGTAGGCAAACACTTTTGCAATTGATACAGAGCTTATATTCCTAACTTCAGATATAGCAATGATACATGCATACAAATAGGGTAATCATATTCAGTAAACCATAACCTTCCCAATGATCTCACAAGACCTCTCTCGCATAAAACGTATCTTAGTTATGCCATTCATATTATAACAATATTTGTATGAAGAATATGGGGTCCAGCCTCACACTTCCCCTGAAACAGCTGCAGCTCTGGATACTGCAGGGCAGGTAGAGTTCAAGTCTGGGTTCAGGCACTAGAAGAGAAATGCAGAGAAACTCTCTCTCCTTATGCTTTCAGTGCTCCCTCTGCAGACACCCAGGCAGTTGAAAGCTGCCTGAACCAAAAAATGAGGAGGGGACAAGAGCCAGGAGGGGAGGGGGCCTGGGAGCCAAGGAGGGAAATGAGCAGATGGTTAGGGATGGCAGCGCTAAGGAACTGGGAATCAACTGAGAGAGGTTTGACAAGGAACCAGTATGTAGAGGAGAACTGGGACAGAGAGAAGAAGCCTGAGGACTAAAGACTGGCATTGCCTAGGACCAGTGAAGAGAATGGGACTTGGGGAAGAAACAAGACTGGGACAGGGCTGAAAGGGTCAAGCCAGCAGTAGAACAAGCAGAAAGGTCTTTGACTCCTGGAGCACACTCCCCCCCCCCCCCGAGCCTGGAATTGAACCCATCATTCTGTCACCGTCTGCAATTATCTGTGAAACCCATTGCCAAAGTGTGTTGCACTGCGTTCTAGTGAGGATACATATAGAGTAGGACAACCTACTACTGCTATCTGTTACTCCATTACCGCTAAAGGTTCAAATCATCTGATTACCTGTGTGGGTGTCAATGTTACCACACATAAGATTGCCAAGTCAAGCACTCAAACATCCAGAAATGTCAAAATTAAGGTTTCCCTTGTGTTTATTAGTTATGACCGTCTTAATTACACAATCACATCTGTGTCCTCTCCCCCCCCCCCCCCCCCCCCCCCCGCAACAGGACCCCTGCCTAATAAATGCACAGGATGAATCTGCTCTAGATTGTGTAAGATGACTCCCACTTCACTTGCTGCATAAGTTGGAAGTAGTACTTGTGGTTGCCAGGACAGCTAAAAGCCCTCCCTCAACTGAGTGGGAGGGGCCAGTGGACCCAGGCCACATTGAAAGACCTGTACCTAGGACACTTCTGGGAAAACAGGGTCTAAGCCTGCCCATAGCTAATGGAAGAAGGGTGATGAACACATCAGGGGACTGCAGGAAGAAAAGGATGGTCTCATGGTTAAGACAGCTGAATGCTGCCCTGGAGAACTGCATTCTATCAGTACCTCTTTGCCAGACAGCCTATGTGATGCCAGGAAAGTCACTTAAAGCAAACTTTTCACAGCTGGCTAGTAACTGTTTTATAGATGCCAGTCTTGGTCTGATTTTGCAGAAGAGCTGAGCAATCACATCTGCAACTGAAACCAATGGGTGACGTGCTTTGAACATATGAAGCACCATATAATGCTACATACACTGAAAAATCAGGTCCTAGATCTCTCAAATTGGGAACTCAAAGTTAATAGAGAGATTAAGGTCAAACATGTCCGTCTCTGTTCCCTATCTATAAAATGACAATACAACTACCCCCTCATCTCACAGGTGTTGAAAAAAACATTTCTGAAGCACTCCAGTACTGGAGTGATAATACCAAATTCATGAGGAAATTAATAATTCTGTCTTCAGAGCAGAGTTTGAACAGTCGGCAGACAATAAGCATTGGGGCCACACACTGAAGAACGAGGAAGAAACAAAATAATGAATAGTTGTTCATTAAGTGAGCACTATTCATTTTGTGCCTTGAATGAGGCTGGGGCCCCGTGTGAAAAATTGGATGTGATCATGTAATTAAAGACTACCGTAACGCACACTCATAAGGACAACCTTAATTTTGGCATTTCCGGATGTCTGAGTGCTTGACTTCGCAACCTTAATAGTGTTCTTTTAATGCCATTTTTGTTTGGAATGCTTGATGCCATTTTAATGCCATTTTCTAACTTTGGAATGCTTGACTTTGCAACCTTCATTTTTTTTAATATTATATTTTGACTGCTTATTTGTATCCTCTGCAGGGGCTGGGCCTTATCCACCATCCTTGCAAAGTTAATAAAATACACTGAAGTTGGTCAGTATCTCGGAAAAAAAGAGGAGTGGCTGTTGAAGGCTCTACCGGAAATGGTACAGGATCAGAATGTTCTGCCTTCTGACATGCGGAGACTGCAGCCCTTCCAAACTCTTTAGCTTTGACAATTCCAGATGAGTCTCAAGCTTCCCAGCTGAGACTCAAGAATAAAAACCCCATTATAATTATACCCTTAAAGAAACATGGCTATAAACTCCTCAGAGTAAAGCGTAAGCCTGAGAAAAAAGGCAGATTCACCTACTGGTATCAGAGGGATGCACTAAGCCAGCGTTTCTCAAATGAAGCCACTGTGGCTACCAGCGGTTTTCCTGTGGCCCCAACAGTCTCCTGGGCAGAGATGGGGAAGACGGCAAAGCAGTGCCTCCTCCCTACAGTGCTCAGGGGCAGGCTTCAGCCCTCCCTCCCCAACTTCAGCTACACATACACCTTCAGCCATGGGGTTCTGGGGGTGGGCTTAATCCTCCTCCCCCAGCTGTGAGGCTCTTGCTTCAGCCCCCCTCCAGCTTCAGGGCTTCAGCCCCCCACACCCTGAATCCAGCTGTGGGGTTCCAGCTCTTGGCTTCAGTCCACAGCAGTTGGGCTTCAGCAGGGCCAACCTTACAGGGTCCAGTGGTAAAGAGGCAAGGAGCGGGATGAGAGGCTATGGAAGGACGCTTGGGGCGATGGGGGAGACGCAATGGGGGATGGGGAAAGGCAGCAGGGGCCAAGGGCACCAAAATACAACTGTACGTTCTTTTAATTATTGAGTCTGAAAAAATCCTACATTAATAAATGACAATGATTTGGACATGTATATGATCATATCTGTTTTCCCTGAAGTCTTTCAGGAAAGTTTGTCAGAACAGCCACTAGCAAGAGTTGGCAACTGCACTCTGAGGCCATCAAAAATTTGTTGTGAGACACCTGCACTAAGCCATCTCAGAACAGAAGTTACATCAAGGCTATATATAACGCACTATCAGTATGACGACTTTTAGCCCTGCCCCAGGAAATGCAAGGAAGATTAGCACAGGAAAAGAGGCTATGGGAGAGCTCATTGTTACTCTATCACCTCCCACACAGGAGCTGCTGTCAGACTGCTGTGTAAATATTTACAGGCGGGAAGTGAGAGTGGAGTACTCTAGAGAGTCTTCAAGGGGAGAGGCCAAGCACAAACATCTCTCTGCCTCTCAATCAGTACATACCAGAGTTGGGTTTTCCACCACATAGTTGATATCAGGTGCATTCTGCTGATCCTCTTGTGGGTCTACGTCAATCTGCATAGGCTCCACTGCACCCTGCGACAGCAAATATGGGGTCAGATATGGTTCTTCTACATCCGCACAGGAAACAGCTTGCTGAAAGATGGGCTCACAATCAAGACAGACTCCATTTAAACACACATGTAATGGAGAAATGAAGACACTGCTCTTGACAAATCTTCTCTTTAGGATCCTACCTCCCACACAATCCCATTCCTCAGAATGAAAGGCTCCTCCTGAGTGAGCTGCTCACTACCATTCACGCACAACTCTTTCCTCCTTCAGTGGCTTTTCAAGCAAGAAAATGCAGGAGCATGAGAATATCTTCTAAACATGTCACAGCATCATAGAGATGCATGGCATATTCCAAAAAACATCTTTTCTGAGCAGGGTCAGGCAGGTCATCAGCTGAGGGACAGCACTACAAGTGGCGCTTGGAAATACCCAATGCGCACCTATACACCACACCTGCAACTCTCTGAAACTAATACCTTTCTCTCTGGGATCTTATTTAAAAACAAAAAACCCACAACAAAAAACCTGTTCAGGAAAAAAAAAATCATAAAAACCATGAACAAAGTAAGCTGTAGACAGGGTCTGCAGAAAACCTAGAACAGTAGCTGTGGGAGGTGTGAACTGCCCCATTCATCTCTATGAAGAATTAACACATGCTTCAGGCAAAGGCTTGTCTACACAGGGAAATTTACTGCTATATAGTTATAATGACCTGTGTGCAAATTTATTCTGGAACAAGAGTGCCTTTTTCCAGCATAGCATGTCACTTTGAAAACAACAAACTATACTGGAAAAAGGCATGCTTATTCTGGAATAAGTGTGCCCAGCTGAGGTGTTATACTGGTGTAGCTATACAGTGGTATAATTATATCACTATAGTTCTATTTGTAAATTTCCCTGTGCAGACAAGCCCTTGGACTGGAAAGAGTCAAAGATGTGGAGAATGTATTGCAAGCAATGACCCTTTGACTCCATAAGTCGATAATGCTTCAGAGATAAACACTATATTCCCCTACCCCAGGGTCATATTCAAGCTTCACCTGGGAGACCCAAGCTCAAGGAGGCCAGCAAAAGCAAAAAGCACTGAGAATAGGATTCTACATAAAGACAGGAACACTGGGTCAGACCAAAGGTCCATCTAACCCAGTATCCTGTCTGCCAACAGTGGCCAACACCAGGTGCCCCTGAGACAACGAACGGAACAGATGATCATCAAGTGATCCATCCTCTGTCGCCGATTTCCAGCTTCCAGCAAACAAACAAACATGCACAATCTACTGCAAGTAATGTCTCATTCTGATGATTTACATGGGCAGAGTTTAGCGTACCACCATCTTTTCTTCCCAATAATCTGACCTGATTAGAAATTTATCCCATATTTTCATAGACTCTGCTCTCCCCCAGGAACCAAGGGTAAAAAGTGAAATTTTTTTGAGAGGGGTCATGGAAGTTCCAGAATTCCTAGTTCTAAAACAGAGAACCCACTGGCTCCCTCCCCCTCCCCCACCCCATTTGCCCTCACATATTGCACAACTCCGAAGTACACAATGCTGACATGACTTGAGTGAGGAGAAGATTTAAGTGAACTCTGTCAAGGCCCAAAGTAAAAGCAAGCCAAGATAAGTATACAGAGGAGTGTTTTCCAGTTGCCATAGTTTGTTATTCTCTCTCTGGAGAGAGACACTGTCAGTGATTATATACACCAGTGCTCAGGACAACAATAATGTACAAATCCAGCTGGGAAAAGCCCAGATACAGAACAGGAACAGTCCTCTTCCATCACTATAAGGGGCAATATCCTGCATCACCCTCACCCATGAGATTCTTCTCCCCAAACCCTCAGCTTCCACCCCCAAGACAAGGAAAAATGCCTTCACCACAGTAACTTTGAATTAGGATTCTGAAGAGAATGCACACAATCAGTTGTTCTCAAATTGGTTATTCATTTTTCAGGTAGTCAGTTTTTGCACAAACATTCACTGTCACAGAGTAGTTAAAACTCAATTCACGCTCACTCACTCCCCAAGTTTTTCTGAACCCACATGAGTGCCCTCTTTGTTAAGGTACCTCATTAAGCAGTGTACAAGCTGACAAGCTGGCACTCAAGCTGAAGTCTCCTGCTGTACTCGGAAGGAAGAGGTCTGACCTACTGCTGTGGGGTGTGCAGTACAGATCTGTCACTGATGAAGAAGCTGAGCTATCCCTCATCCTGTCCTGACTCTCTGCACCCCCTCTCCCTGACACAGAACTTGCCGGCTGCTAAAGGGAAGAAAGACAGTTAACTTGTGGAGGGATTCACAGGGCAGTCCCCTGACATTCCTATGCTTAGCATTCCTACTCCCTTTGGGGTTTGAACAGTGGCTTATAGGTTTTTACATTCTTACCTCTTCCCTGAAAGCCTTCACCTCCTCTCTACCTGCTGATTTACTGGGCCACACTCGCTCACCTCAAGAACTTACATGTAACTGGCACACAGTGAATATTGCTTTAGAAACAAATAGATCTGAAAGCAGCCCAGCAAAACTGCTATAATTATTGGGAATACTGTCCCTTCCTTCAACATATTTGTTTGCATGTTGTTCATGTAATGAGTGGTATAAGCAAACTAGATTAATCTCCCTGAATTTTCTGCTAACCAGTTGTTTCAAAACACCTGGTCCAGCTCTGTTGGCAGGTATGTACAACTCCTATAGAAAGATCAGCAGACAGGAGAAGTTTAACATCACAGCCCAATAAAATAAAAGTAGCTAAAGCATAGTTCTCAAGAAGTAGAATAAAGTAACCAGTAGCTATTGTAATGTACATGGTATGTTGCAGAGTGGAGCCAGCAGTAGCTATTGTAGTATATAATAGGGGAGGACAAACTGTGGCTCAGGAGCCACATGTGGCTTTTACCATTAAAGTGCAATTCCTCCCCCCCCCGCCCCCCATTCTCCACCAACCAGACTGGCAGAAGGGGAGCTAAGGACCTCTGCCTTGCAGCAGAGTGGTAGAGTAGGGGCTTCTTCCCAGGGGAGAAGGGAGTCTCAGGGTTTCTGCCCCATATGGCACACCTGCTGGGGCAAGGGGCTTCAACAGGAGTGGGACTGAAGCTGCTGGGACAGTCAGCTCCCACGGGGATGAAGCCCCAAGCCCCAGCTCTCAAACGTCTGAGGATTGTCATATGTGGTTTGGAGGATCAGTAAGTTTGGCCACCCCAGTATATAAAGTCACTAGAATAGCACCAGAATATTCTGCAACTAATTTTGTTTAGGGAGCTTAGAAGTCAGCAGCTATACGTTGTAAAGGAAAAAGCATGAGGCATAAACAGCTACAGATAATACTACAAAACACCGTTTTCAACAGGCCAAGGCTACGCACACAGAGGCAGGGCTAAAGAGAGCCCGCAATCCAGTGTGCACAGTGAAACAAACACCGCCCCAGTCGGCCCAAACAGCTCCGGATTATGGCAGAGCCGCCCCGACCAGAGCCCCTGGAAGCTGCGCCCGGGAGCAGCTGGGCCCCGTGAGAACGAAACACCGGGAAAAGCCCGAGGCCGTCAGCCGCCTCTTGCGCAGAGCCCCGGGAGCTGCCAGCCCCGGGTCCCGATCACAGCAGCCAGCGCGGACCCGCGGGCCGCCCCGCTGCCAAGCCGGGGGCTCGGAGCGGACCCCGGAGGGACATGAAACCGGCTCCGCCGCGCGGGGGCCGGGGCCGGGGCCGAGCCACAAGCCAGCGAGCGTCCGGCAACGCGGCGCCCGCAACCCCGGCCCGGCCCGCGGGAGACTTTTTACCTGTAAATTAAAGACCTGGACGGGCAGCGGCATCCTCCCCCACAGCCTTCACTTCCGGATCACCTCCTGCTCCGTGCCTTCCGGTTAACTTTCACTTCCGGGTCACACAGCCCGGCCGTGGGCTCTGGCAGGTGAAGCCCTTAAAGGGCCCGCGGCCCCTCTGCCGCTCGGGAGGTATCGGACTCTGAGCCGACCGGCGGGGGTAAGGGAAGCGACCCGCACCCCCGAGGGCGCCGCGGGGAGAAGCCACGGTCTGGCCCAGAGTGACCATCGGAGGTGAGGGACTCTCCTGGTACCTGCAAGCCTGCAGCGCCCTCCTGGGTACCCACGAGACCCACGTGTGCAGTGCCCCCCCACGCCCAGGTCATTCCCCACCCCATGTGCAGTGCCCCCCGTGACATCCCGCACCCCACGTGCAGTGCCGCCCACGTCCAGGCTATCCCCCACCCCGCGTGATCCCCTTGTGCAGTGCCCCCCAGGGACATACCCCACCCCAGCCCACGTGCAGTGCCCCCCGAGCCCAGGTCATCCCCCACCCCACGCAATCCCCCATGTGAAATGCCCCCTGAGACATTCCCCACCCCACGTGCAGTGCCCCCTGAGCCCACAGCACCTTCCCCAGAGCACCGAGGGTGACCTGCATCATTGTTCCATGTTCTATCGGTCTGGGTGCTTCCTGTGCCCATCCTGGACAGCAAGAGCACGGGGAGCGCCCTGTAATGCACAGGCCAAGGCTGCAGCTGCAGCCCCGAGGAGCCCACGGGTTCTCAGAGACACAGATCTGACCCCAGAGCAGAAGACGCTTGTCCCGAGGTCAGTGTCCCAGGCCACCCAAACAGATGAAAGGTAAAATGAGTCCAGCTCAGACTCTTCTGTAATATTTATAGATCAAGCAAAAAGTGAAACAAAAAGACTGACACAGCCTGAATGTGTTTAATGGGGGGGGGGGGTTGACACTTTTGGGGAGGTCTCAAGTTGGCATAACAACCAGCTGAAGTAGTCTAGAAATAGAAGGAAACATGAGGAAAACAGTTTATAGTTGGAATCACTGTAAATATGTTTTAACTGGGTAATTTTAATGAGGAAAGGTTGCTGCACCCTTTCTGGATGATGCTTTTCTAGGGGTCACTTGACAACTTGTTTAGGAACCTGTGGCTGGAACAGCTTGCAGGTGAAGAGCAAGGTTTACAGTCATGGCTGTTGCCACCTGCTTCGGGCTATAACATATACCTTGAAAAAGAGGAAATCAGTGACATCAGCACCTACATCTGGTTCTGCTGAAACCTGAACTCCACATGGGATGTGAAACAGAACTGCTTGTTGCCACACCATCTCTTGGGTGACATCTTCCTTCTTCATCTTTTTTCTTTCCTATCATTTCCTTTTGGTCTTCTGTCTAATAAGAGTCAGGTTTAGCCAGCCAAGATAAATCCATCTTTTGCAACACCGCTGCAATGAAAAGGCAAACTGTAAACAATGTTCTTAGCCCAACTAGTAAAAGTTTGCTAAATCTGACAGTCTAATAAGACAGTACGCTGTGACTATAACTTTCCAGCAACTGATTTACAAACAAAAAACTCCACTGAAATAGAAGCTGCACTTTCTACCTTTGCTAGTTTTTCTTTCTCCCTTCTTGTGTGTTTTGTCCTGAAGGAAACAGCAACAACTTTAAGTGAAGACTGGATGTCTTTCTGAAACATGTGCTATGACTCAAATAAAAGCTATGATCTTGATGCAGAAATTAGTAGGTGTGGTTTTTTTGCCTATGTTGTGCAGATCAAACTAGACTCAGAGGATTATAATGGCTCCTTCTGGCCTTAAAATGTTTGACTATGAACAAGTCAAGACAGTCTAAACTGATTTTTTTTTCACTTGTCCCCAACAGGGACAGTTAAAATCATCTTTAATACCACTTAAAAAGATGATCAAACAGGGACTTCCCCCCTTTTAAACTATACACAGAAAGAGAATAAGTGAAGTTCTTTAAATACAGATTTTACTTAACTCCTTAAATTTCAAATGCTTTGACTGTTTTTTCTTTTTCTGTGTGTTTAATAAAAAGTTAAGTTTTTAATGATAGCTGTTACAGTGGAAGTGAATAATAACTTGATACAAACCCCCAAAACACAATTAATTGTCTACTGTTGTAGCAGCAAGCAAGGGACTTGAAACAAGGTCAGAGTGACAGAGATACCATTATCAATATAGCAATACGTATAACTGAGAGTAGGTTTTGGTGTTAGTATAACTGGGGTGGTGCTAGGGCTATGGTGAGTAGGGACAGCAATGTATGTGCACTGGGGAAAGGGTGGTTAGGGAAAAAGAAGTGTTTTGAGGTAGGATGTAAAAGAGGAAAGTGAGGTTTCGTGGGACAGAGCCAAGCAGATGTTCCAGGCATAGAACACACCTAGCTCTGCAAAATATAGCAAGACTGTGATGCAAGTCTGTCCCACACAGCCCTCAACCTCTCCTGTTTTCTCCTGCAGAGCTGGGATCCATTCTATGTGACGGAATGTCCCAACTGTACAACATGGCAGGAGCCCTGGGGGCTGAAGAATGACACTTTCCTGCATTGGTCTCAGTAAAATCTGCTTCCTGCTGTCTGTGACCTTCTGTGCTTTCCTTCTCTTGCTAATCCCCAAATTCCAGACTACCTGGAGACACAGGGGCTATCCACAACCCCGTCCACCACCTCCTTTTAATGCTTCCTGCAAAAGTGAGTTCCACCACCCGCAGGCAGAGCCCAGCTCAACAGGCCATTTGGACAGTGAAGAAACTGATATTACACACAGTGTGAAAGATGAAACTGTAGAAAAATGGGGGGATTACAGCCTACGGGCTGGGGGATCCAGCCTGAAACTTGAGGAGCAGGATTGGAGCCCCACCAGTCCTCTTCAAACTATGTTGAAGGACCACCGTGGACCTGCAGATGATTTCATTAAGGAGAATCTGGAGCTGCAGGATATTTTTATTGCTGTGAAAACTACAAGAAAGTATCATAAAAGTAGGCTGGACTTGCTCTTCGAAACCTGGATTTCGCAGGCCAAAAGACAGGTGAGAGATCTTCCTCACAGGGATAGGACAGTTATAGTGGGAGCCCCTCCCTCTGTGACTGCAGGTTCAAGATCTGCCATAATCCCAATGCCCTCCATGGTCATGCTGCAATTTCACTCTGTGTATTCCTTACCAGTTCATTAAACATGTTCTTCCTGCAAGATTAGGAACTGAGTTGCTGTAAATAGTCCATCTGACCAAAAGCCTAAGATGAGCTGCTACTGGGTGGTAGAACATTAGTCTGGATGCACAATCTGTCTTCTTGCGGCCTGGGTCTGTAACTTGTGCAGGAGTGTTCCTGGGATTGATTTATGCTTGGATAATTATAACCTTGCAAGGCAGACTCTGTTGAGCTTGAAACTAGCAACCAGAGCTGAATCCACAGTGGTGTAAAATAACATCTCTAAATTCACTTAAAATAAAAGGCTGCAGGTCCAGAGAGATGCTGCAGCTGGAGAAAATGTGCCAAGCTTAGTATAATGGAGGGAGCCATTGCATAGTCATCCACAATTCCTGATGCTAGTGTTGATGTGTCTGAGCCAATGCTTTCAGATGATATGCTCTTCAGTACAGTGACTGGATCTTTGTATGCTGTCCCTTAATGTAGAAGTTTCAATGCATTTGTGGAGATTAACAAAATCCTATCCAGATGTTATGAATCTTCTCCACCTGTCTGGGGCAGGATATTGCTACCAACTGGATCTTTTTTTCCCCTTAAATTTCATTCTTCCCAGAATTCTGTTGATTCCTCTAAGCCCATTGACTATCTGGGGCAATATCCAGCCAAGCGAGTGTGCTATCTTTTAGGATGGGGTGAAAGAGGAAATTGCAGAGGAAGAAACTCATAGACTCTAGGACTAGAAGGGACCTCGAGAGGTCATCGAGTCCAGTCCCCTGCCCTCATGGCAGGACCAAATACTGTCTAGACCATCCCTAATAGACATTTATCTAATCTACTCTTAAATATCTCCAGAGATGTAGATTCCACAACTTCCCTAGGCAATCTATTCCAGTGTTTAACTACCCTGATAGTTAGGAACTTTTTCCTAATGTCCAACCTAAATCTCCCTTGCTGCAGTTTAAGCCCATTGCTTCTTGTTCTATCATTGGAGGCTAACGTGAACAAGTTTTCTCCCTCCTCCTGATGACACCCTTTTAGATACCTGAAAACTGCTATCATGCCCCCTCTGAGTCTTCTCTTTTCCAAACTAAACAAACACAATTGTTTCAGCCTTCCTTCATAGGTCATGTTCTCAAGACCTTTAATCATTCTTGTTGCTCTTCTCTGGACCCTCTCCAATTTCTCCACATCTTTCTTGAAATGCGGTGCCCAGAACTGGACACAATACTCCAGTTGAGGCCTAACCAGCACAGAGTAAAGCGGAAGAATGACTTCTCGTGTCTTGTTTACAACACACCTGTTAATGCATCCCAGAATCATGTTTGCTTTTTTTGCAACAGTATCACACTGTTGACTCATATTAAGCTTGTGGTCCACTATGACCCCTAGATCTCTTTCTGCCATACTCCTTCCTAGACAGTCCCTTCCCATTCTGTATGTGTGAAACTGACTGTTCCTTCCTAAGTGGAGCCCTTCCTAAGTGGAGCACTTTGCATTTATCTTTATTGAACTTCATCCTGTTTACCTCAGACCACTTCTCCAACTTGTCCAGATCATTTTGAATTTTGACCCTGTCCTCCAAAGCAGTTGCAATCCCTCCCAGTTTGGTATCGTCTGCAAACTTAATAAGCGTACTTTCTATGCCAACATCTAAATCGTTGATGAAGATATTGAACAGAGCCGGTCCCAAAACAGACCCCTGCGAAACCCCACTTGTTATACCTTTCCAGCAGGATTGGGAGCCATTAATAACTACTCTCTGAGTACGGTTATCCAGCCAGTTATGCACCCACCTTATAGTAGCCCCATCTAAATTGTACTTTCCTAGTTTATCTATATATTTATTCTGTCTTGGATGTTCTCCTAAAATTGCCAGTGAGGGATCCAGTCAATACTGAATGTGTTGGTGGTTTTTCTGATGTAGAAACCAATCCAATAGGCAACAGACTAAGTTAATACCAGTTCTTTTCACAATGGCCACTGAAACATAACTAGATAAATTACTAGCAATTCTAATTGGGGACTGAGTGAAGCTAAAATTAATTGGTCCATTTCTGAAATCTTTGGAAAGGGAAGCCCCTTTTTTCTTAATGTCTTTGTGTCTCCCACAGACGTTTATATTCACAGATTGGGAAGACCATGAACTGCGCCTAAGAGCAGGTAAGCCGTGTAGTTCAAATGCACACTTGCTCCTCTGACTATGGATGCTGACTTGCTGCAATCCTCTCCCTCGAGGGGCTCATTCTGTGCTGTGCATGTGATTGGTGAAAGGGAGCTGGAAGCTCAGAGGGGGAAAATGCTGTTTCCTTCTTTCCTAATTTGGATTTGTAGGACCTTCATCAACATCATTCACTGGGTTAATTGTCACATTTACTTTTTTTCTTTCTGTTTGTAAGTTTCAGTGTAGCTGTTTGAGGGTTAATGTACACGATCCCCCTTGTGCACTGTCCCTGTACATGACTCATCTTCCCTGCTGTCTGGCTCCATATTCACATGCTCTTCACCCTATGTGCTACATGCTCACTCTGCAAGCACCACTCACCCTACATGCCGCTCTCTACATGTGCATTGCATGTGAACCATGACCATGCTTCAGGTTCATGCTCCAGAGGTGCACATGCTCTCTCTCCCAGATTATGCATTCACCCCAACCTTGACCATTTTGACCTTCATTTCTGTAGGAGATCACATGATCAACACCAACTGCTCTGCTGTTCACACCCGCCAGGCACTCTGCTGCAAGATGTCTGTGGAATACGATAAATTCCTCGAATCTGGGAGAAAGTATGTGAGACTCATTGTTCCAACTGTTACTTTGTTCACTCCAATTCTGAGTCCCAGGGAGGTCCTAACATTCTCCTTTCTAGTTCCAGTAATGAGTGAGCATGATCCAGGCTGTGATCCCAGAGGGTGGTGGTGATGAGCATAGAGAAAGTGTAGCAGCAGAAAGAGAAGCACTTGTAGACAAGAGTCAGGTGAAAGGCTATAGGGAGGAAGAGCTCACAAGCGGCCTACTGACTTCAGCCTCTCTCCTAGAGTTGAGAAGTATTGACAGCTTTGGCTTGTAACTCCTGTGTTTTCAGTTTGAGGGCCTCTTTTTTCCAGTTACTTTGCCCCAAATCTGAGAGACTAAGATCTTCACTGTAGAGAACTCAGTACATAGAAACTTTACATCGTTTCCTGAGTGCCTCGGCTGTATGATTGTGTCTGGCCTGCTTTGTCTGCAGATGGTTTTGCCATGTGGATGATGACAACTATGTGAATCCACAGAATCTCCTGCGCCTCTTGTCTGCCTTCTCACATAGCCAGGATGTATATGTGGGGAGGCCAAGCCTGGACCACCCCATTGAGGCAGCTGACCATGTCCGGAATGATGAATCAGTAAGCATGCTCTGTAACTGTCCCTTCTGCCCCCCTCCCCGAGCCTCTGAGCTTTTATGAAGGTGAACAGTTCACAAGATCCCATGTACAAAAAACCTCTGAGTTAATTTGCAATTTACAAATGGTCTTATGAGCTGAACAGGGATTCTTGTCCCTTCATGGGTAGCTGCGGGAGAACAGGCTCTCCCTACTTCAACATTTGGGTGTGAGGAATGCTCCCTTAGCACCCCTCAGAGCCAGGTCAGTTTCTGCAGTTATTGCCATTCAGTTCTGGGAGCCTTCATTTTGATCCTCTTTTACTCATGATTATTAATCACATTTTTACAGTAATGCCTAAATACCAAGAATAGGACTCCGTTGTGCTACGCACTGTACAAACACAGCAGTAGTAGCCAGCCCCCACCCCCAAAGAACTTACAGTCAAAACAGACGAGACAGACAGGGTGGGGAAGGGGTAGAACACAGAAGTAAAGTGAACAACGTGGTGGCAGCAAACATCATGTCAGTTCAATGGCTTTTTGGGGGGAGGTAGTGAGGAGGGGACCTGTGAAAAGGAAATAAAAGTGAAGGGAGTGGGAATATTGAAGGGCAGGGAAAAGGAAGGGAACAGGTCAGGGGAGAAGAGGGTAAGAGGCACAACTGTGGTATGAAGCTAATATGAGGAGATTAAGGGAGGAGAAGGGGGGAGGGAGAGAGCCAGAGCAGACAGCCAATCAGCATAGGCAGAAAAAGGCCTGTCAAAACTGTAGAGTCCTCTGAATGTCAGGCTCTCCTGCCTAGAAAGTAACATTTCAGTACTTCATCTGCTGCCATCCTGCGCTAACCTCAGAAGATTATACAATCGCTCTGTGACTTGTTTGGGAATGGTCACTTCTAGTATTGAGCAATCATTTTCCTGGAGCCCCAGTGTGTCTCAGTCACAAGATACATGAGCATCTCTATCTTGAGGAGCAAGTACCAAGTTGCCAGGCCAGCAGATAAATTCCCTGGCAATGCATCCAGCCGAACTGGCCTGTTATGAAAAACCCTGCATGATTAAGTAGTCTCCTCAGCCTTAATCACTTGACTCTAGCAGGACTCCTCTGATTTCCCCAGAGAAGCTTATTCCAGGCTGACTATGACTCTGGAGGGCAGAGGACCATACAGAGGGTTGCACAGGGGAGTTGGGCTTTTCTTCAGTTTTCCACTGGGACTCTGGTTTTCCATTCCCTGTATGCTCCCTGTTTCACTGAGGCTCCACTGGCCCTGTGGTGGCAGCTGCAAGGTGATGAGTTGCCTGATGAGACAATGTCTAGCTTCCAGGAGTTCAAAGAGGCAGGGGTAGCCCAAAGTCCAGATATTTGCTCAGATCATGTGTCCAATGTGCTGCAGAGCAGAAGATCCTTTTCCCTACCCAGGCAGATGGGAAAAGCTGAGTATCATTAACAAGTGTCTCTTTTTTTTCTTGTTGCTTTTGCTGTTCACTAGACAACCGTGAAGTTCTGGTTTGCCACAGGTGGAGCAGGGTTCTGTATCAGCAGAGGCCTTGCCCTGAAGATGAGTCCCTGGGCCAGGTAAATGCACCTCAGTAGTAGAGACCCCATGGCTTTGATAGGATTAAGGGTGCATTTTACTCTCCAACTTCATCCTCTCTCCTGACAGCTTGGGTAACTTCATCAGCACTGCAGAGAGGGTGCGTCTTCCTGATGACTGCACCATTGGTTACATCATCGAGGGGATGCTGGAGGTGAAGCTGCTGCACAGCCCCTTGTTCCATTCCCATCTGGAAAATCTACAGAGACTACGAGGCGAGTCAGTGCTGCAGCAGGTAAGGCGAAGCCTCGTGCCTTGCTCAAAACGGGCCCTGGCCTTTGAGACACTCCTCAGTCTGATCAAAAGAAATCATCTCTGCAGGTGCAGCTACCTTCTCCCTGGTTTTCAGGAAAGGCAGATGGTATCAGGCCTGTAACTTCACCATTACTCCAAGCTGCTTATGTAGTTGACCAGGGCAGTCCCATGTCCACCTCCTGCATTTGGATAACAGGCACATTTCTGTCCTGGCCAGCTGGGTCACCTTTAGTTCTCCCTTGTTCTGACTGTCCCTTCCAGCACCAGCCATGCTGTTACCTTGCCACCTCTGTCTTCTTCCTTTCCATTCCTGAGGCACATGAAATTACAGTACACCTACGAAAGCAAGAGATTTGCATTTTTTCCTGGCAAAGTGATTCAGCCTGCTTTAATTCATACCAATAATGGGGACATCATTAAATGTCTGTCTGATTATTTATTAAATTATATGGAATCTCTTAAGAGAGTGACTTGTCTGCATATCAAGTGTTAAGGTGCTAAAGAGTTTCTTCAGTATTGGTTGTGAGTATTGAAATACATAAGTTTGTTTAAAAATAATTACTTCTGCAGCATCTTCTTTGATGGACAATAGGTGGTGCTGTAAAGCTGCCCCAAATTAAAATTCCTCCACTGCTTATCTACGTACACCCTAAACAAGAACACAGGTTCCCACCCACAGAATACCCATTCAAATTGTTCTAACAATTTTATTAGGCAATAAAAATGCACTGTCAGAGCCACATTCAGATCTGGTGTAATCACACCAGAAGTAAGCAGTGGTGAATCTGGCCCTCCCTTTGTGATCGCCCTTTCTCCTGAGATTAACTTTAACAGCTAATCAGAAAATCTTGTTGCTCCTAAAGATTATCAGAGAACTGAACTCTTAGGCTTTAGATTTAGGAAGTATGTAATGCAGCCTCCATATGGAAGAATGGTTTTATTGTTATGACACTGGACTCAGGCTTCAGAGATCTGTTGCCAGCTGTGCCATACTCGCAGTGTGACCTTGTGCAAGTCACTTAACTTCTCCATGCCTTCATTTTCCCACTGTAAAATGAGGATAATATGACTGATCTAACAGGAGTGTCTGTGAGGATGAATTTATTATTGTTTTGTTAGGCATTCAGACATTATGGTAATGGGTGCCACACTAAAGATTACACGTAAAGTTGATTAGGTGGTATCTTCTCCACCATGGCTGCTTATCTAAGCTTTTCTTGTCTCCCTCACTCTGTTTGATTTCTTCTTCCTGTTCTGCTTTGGATGGTCAGCAAGTTCTCTCAAAAGGCTTCTATCCTAAGTTAACCATTATGACAAAGCGAACTATCACCTTTTATGTGTAACTTCTGACACCCAGATCACATAGGATGTCTCTTTCCCTTTAGATTCTCCTCATAAGACCTCTTCCACTCAGTCACTCTCTGCTATGTTGCAGGTTCTGACTTTACGTTTGCTTTTTCAGGTCACCCTGAGTTATGGGGGCCCTGAGAACAAACATAATGTTGTGAGTGTGGCAGGAGTGTTTGGCTTGCAGCAAGATCCAACCCGGTGAGTACCTCCTTCCAAAACAAATTCTGCTTGCCCTGTTTATACCTACAGACTGCAGAAAACTCAAGCACACAAGCTGGGTCAGCATTTCTTATATTGCCTCCACACTCCAGTTGGGTTATGGCCAATTTCCCTGCAGTTTTGGGATGCGTGAACATTCCAAGAGTTTTGGCTGAGGTGTCCCCAAACGGATGAGCTCATGTTGTCTTCTCATCTTTCTCTTTTCACAGATTCAGATCTGTCCATTGTCTTCTCTATCCTGACACTACCTGGTGTCCCACTAAAAATATACTGTGACCTCAGACCTAACCTTGACAATTGGTATCTTACCTGCACAAGATTGGACAGGGTGCTTTTCTTGGAGATGAACAAGAAAAATCTACAAAAGTAAGATCCCCGATCACTTCATTCCCATGGCAGGAGTGTGAGGCCTCATCAGCTGCTGTCTTGAAACATCCCAAGGAAGAAACTCTCCTTCGCTTTGCACTCTGGTCTTCCAGCAATTCATATGTCTTTAAGGTTAAGCATAGGCCCCCTCCTACTTCCTGTCTGGTTTTATCCATGCTTTGCTAGTTGAAAGCTCTGTGGCTATCACAGTTTGTACCTAAAAAATACAGAGTGGAATGCAGTGCCTGGAATCATAGCACTGGAACTAGTGTTCTGAATAGGGCTTCTAGAGAGCAGTCCTCCTGCTGCTGAGATTCCAGGGCAGAGTGCAGAGCCCATGGTGGGGAGGGAGGGATTTTTAATTTGGCTCCCTTGGAAGCAGAATGATTCAAGAACTTCTCTAGTTTATTTTTTCTTGTCCCAATGTCTGAGCTGTGCGGGAATCTAGCTGAAACATCTGCACTTCCAGTGAGGCATAGATGTGTTAACCAAGAACAAATTATGCCAGTCTGCCCTGCATGACAGGCTGAGGACCACATCTCCTTTAGCTCCTTCTGGTCACCTGAGTCTGGTTTCCATGAGGGTGGCACACTTGACTCTCTTTCTGGTTGAAAGATGGTGGTGATTTTCCATGATGGGCTGCAGATCCAAAGGTGCTTGGTCTTGGCTCATACTATTTCCTGGCAGTTTGATACTGAGAGAGATGTCTGTGGGAATGCTATTAGGTCCCTCCTCCCAGTGTAATCCACAGCATGGTCCCTGGTTGGCATCTGATCCTGGGTTGCTAAAACAGCCTGCAGCCTCCTTCCTGCTTCTGTAGTCTTGTTGCATCCCAAAGCCTATGTGGGAGGAGAAACCTGGGTTAGCTGCAGTGCCCTGAGGTGTTGTCATTTAGGACCTTTGACAGGACTGGTGTGACCACCCAGGCCAGCTACATAAATGGACCTTTGAGCTTCAGGCCTGGGGAAGATCTATGTTCACTTTTCCTCTGCAAGCTAGCGAGGAAGAGATGCTCCAGAAGAAAGGCTTGCACACTCCCTCCAAGTGAGGGGCTCAGCCTGTTGTCTGCAGAGCTTCTGCTGTAGGATTTGCGAGTGCTCTGTAAAGGAAAAGGAGTTTGGTTTTCACGTGGGAAAAGAAGGAATTCCAAAAGTCTCTTGTTTTTCTCTTAGTCCACACTGAGGCTTGCACACTCCATTGCTGGCATGGTTAGGAAGAGCAGTGTCTAGATCTTCACTGGTTCCTGGTCCTAATGACTAACACTGAAATGGGGGGAAAGCAGCAGAATTACATATTGGCAAGTTGTAATTCCAAGCACTGTGACCTGAGCATGAAGCTGTCGGGAAGGAACTCTTAGTTTCTAATTCTGTCTCTGCCACCAATGCACTGTGAGGCCGTGGGTGAGTCATGTGACCTCTCCCATTTGTAAAGTGGGTAGAGTATATAGGCACACCTCTAAGGTATGCAGTCATGAGGCTTCATGGAGTTGTGTAATTCTTTCTGAAGAGGATTATTCCCATTGCTCTCTAACAAAGACCCTTTAGGGTTTAGCCATGCATATTTTGCTGCTTTCTAAAGAGACTTCTTTGCCCTCCTTCATGCTTCCTGATGTGGCACTAACTCCATTCTTTGGCCAAGAGGCCAGACTGGGAACATCAGTGGTCCATCTAGCCCAGGCTCCTTTCTCAGACAGTGGCCAGAACCAAATGCTACAGAAGATGCCGTAAGAACCCTGAAGTAGGCATATGTGGAATAACCTGTCTGCACCTTAGGTGTCCTACTGATCCCTTAAGCCTGAAGTCTAATATCCCTTCCAAAAATGTTGTCATTAATTACAACTGGATATTCTTGATAGCCATATAAATATCCAGTCCTTTTTGAATCTTAAGTACTTGGCCTCAACGCCTGTCTTCCTGTGGCAAAGAATTCCATAAATTAATGAGTCATTAATGGGACTCTGTGCCTCTGAACACTGATTAACTGCTTCTTTACTGCAGCGTCTGTTCCTGGTCCATGGACTGCCCTGGAATTGCATCTTGCCAGATATGCATGTGACAGATCAGTTAAGACTAAGGCCTGATCCTACTACTATTCAAGTCAATGGCAAAACTCATACTGATTTCAGTAGCACCAGGACAGAGTCTTAAAAGTTTGGTCCAGTACTCTTCCTAATTCCCAGGGCTGAGCATGCTACCTCTTTGGCATGCCCATAACTGAAAGGCCTATAGGCTGGGCTTGGAAAAGAAATGCATGCCTCCCGTATGGCAGTGCAGAGCACTGGCCTTTAACAAGCCCTTGTTTGGGCTCCTTTTAAGGTTTTTCATAAATGTTCCTAATATGGTAGCCGCTGCTGCCATAAGATGGGAGTGTTCCAGGCAAACTGGTGTTTCTCATCTAAAGTGTTTTCTTTTAATTAAATAAATATTTAAAGGTGGGCCAGGTTTTCAGTGTCCTCTGTTAAGTTCCCTGACATCAGTAGCAATATATGCAGTAAATCTCTAACACTCAACACCAGCAATCCGCCCTGAGCCTCGCACGCCCCACAACTATTGCCTTGTGTCAAACTTAGTCCCTACCCAACATCCACCAGCCCTCAAAACGTCTGCCAATGCAAAAGCCACGTGTGAGTTCTTGTTTCAGCCCTCAAAGGGCTGCAAAGAACTGTGGGATTTAGGCAGTGTTGGGGTCCTGTGAGGGAGGAATAGGGTTGAGAAGCAGTGCAGTAAATGGTGTTCCCAGACCTGCACTCGCATTACTGCTAGATAAAAATAAACTTGAGTGAGCAGAGGGGCTTAAAAATACTAGAGCATCCTCTTGCCTTCCCATTTAGTTTGTGCAGTGTTGCCAAACACTTGTTTGAAGCATTGACCAAAATGTAGAGCAGCTCTGATTCTCCTCAGGAGCCAGTAGCTGAGTTAGACAGGATCAGAAAAGGCCCTTTATTTCTAGCAATAAATTAAAAGCAAAGCTAGCTGCATGTGCATTAATCAGTAACCGAACAGTCCCTGTGCCACAGTGTGTGGAAGTAGCACCAGCACTGCCTGTCAGAGGCAGATGCTGGACTCCTCCCTGGAACGGTCACCCCTCACCATATCGCATGGAGCAGTTCACAGTGCAGCAGCTGACAGGCTGTGGTTCTGTTACCTTCTCCCTATGAGCCTCTGCTTGCTGAGGCTGTTGACCATTGGCCCAGTGTATTATATTGTCCTGCGGGTGTTGCATGATGCCTGTGGAGTCCACCCCTCCCACAATGGAGCTGTTAGCTCCTGCTTTATGGCCTCATAGTAGGCCTGTGCTTGCTGTCTGCTTCCCTTCATCCTGTGCTGTGAGTGCTTCAGCTGCCACTAGGCAGCGCCCATTCAGCCAGCAGGAGGCTCTCTCTATGGGAGATGTGCTCCTTCCATTCCATCATCATCAGCCATGTCCTTCTGTCCGCTGACTGCACCACCCGCTTACTCCTCCCCATCTACAACAAAGGGAAGAGTCAGGCAGGAGCAATGGTCTGGATGTGGGACATACAGAAAGCCCTACTTGCGTATGGCAGTGGATGGGAACCCCAAAGATGGAAATTGGCCTCCTAGTCCAGTCCCAGTGTCCTGGTCATGACAGCAGTGGCCTGTAAGACCTACTTTCTGCATTGCCCATGGGTCAAGTTAGCTCAGGCAACAGTCCTGAACTGCCAGCCTCGCCACCAGCATGAAGCCCTGTGAAAAAAACTGCCAATGCAACAGTCAGGCTGCAAAGTGAAAAACCCAAGGAGGGGTAGGGGGGCTACCAGCACCCAAGCGCCACTTGCAAGTGCAGTATTGCCTCAAATGGCCACACCCCTTGCTCTGCTTCCCTATCACTCTGGGCTGGCTGTTCCACTTAATCAGCCCTCCTACAGGCATGGTATCACCCCAGGCGGCCGTGCCCCTCACTCTGCCCCCCCCCCCCACCTTATGTTGCAGAATCAGCCCGGTTGGTTGCACCCCTTCCACCATCCCTGCCATGATGCGGTATCATCCCAGGCTGCCAGGCCCCTCACTCTGCCCACTCCCCTCCATGGTGTGGTATCACCCCTCTGCTGCCTGTACCACTGGCAATGAACCCTACCAACACAGTACCACCCTGGGCTGGGTGTGCCCCCTCCCTCCATCCCCACCATGGCCCAGTATTGCCCCTCACTCTCCCCCCCCGGATGGTCTCGCCCCAGGCCAGCTGAACCCCTCACCCCCCCCCACAGCATGGTCTCGCCCCAGGCCAGCTGAACCCCTCACTCCCCCCCCCCGATGGTCTCACCCCAGGCTGGCTGACCCCCTCACTCCCCCCCCCCACAGCATGGTCTCGCCCCAGGCCAGCTGACCCCCTCACTCCCCCCACAGCATGGTCTCGCCCCAGGCCAGCTGACCCCCTCACTCCCCCCACAGCATGGTCTCGCCCCAGGCCGGTGTAACCTGCTGCATGGGCCTATGGCCGGGGCGGCGTGGCCTAAGGTGCTGGGGGGAGGGGGCGTCGCCCCGGGATGTCCCGTGTCCGGGGCAGGGACCCGCGCTCGCCGGGCTCACGTGACCCCAGCACAGGGCTGGCCGCGCTCAGTCCCCGCCCGCCGGGAATGGAGCCGGATCGGAGCTTCTCGGGCCGCCGGGCCCTGGTGACCGGGGCGGGCAAAGGTAAGAAGGGCCCTGGTGGGCGGGCGGCGCGGCCCGGCCCGGCCCGGCCCTGACCGCCTCTCGCCCCGCAGGGATCGGTCGGGCCGCGGCCCTGGCGCTGAGCAGAGCCGGGGCCCAGGTGATCGCGCTGAGCCGAACGCAGGCGGACCTGCAGAGCCTGGAGCGGGAGGTAACGGACCGGACCCCGCCGCGCCCGCGGGACTGCACCGCCCTGGCGCTCCCGCCAGGCCTTCCCCGGGGGCCACCCCCCTCCCAGGATCCTCCCACTGCCCCGGACACACACAGCTCAGATCCCCACAGCGGCCCAGACACCCCCCCCGAATCCCTCCAGCGGCTGGGACACCCCCCCCCCCCAGCGAGCCAGACACCTTCCCACTGGCCCAGATACCCCCCCCCCAGGGTCCTCGCAGCGGCCCAGACACCCCCCCCAATCCCTCCAGCGGCTGGGACACCCCCCCCAGCGAGCCAGACACCTTCCCACTGGCCCAGATACCCCCCCCCAGGGTCCTCGCAGCGGCCCAGACACCCCCCCCCCAATCCCTCCAGCGGCTGGGACACCCCCCCAGCGAGCCAGACACCTTCCCACTGGCCCAGATACCCCCCCAAGATCCTCGCAGCGGCCCAGACACCCCCCCAATCCCTCCAGCGGCTGGGACCCCCCCCCCAGCGAGCCAGACACCTTCCCACTGGCCCAGATACCCCCCCCAGGATCCTCGCAGCGGCCCAGACACCCCCCCCAATCCCTCCAGCGGCTGGGACACCCCCCCAGCGAGCCAGACACCTTCCCACTGGCCCAGACACACCCCCCCAGGATCCTCGCAGCGGCCCAGACACCCCCCCTCGAATCCCTCCAGCGGCTGGGACACCCCCCCCCCCCAGCGAGCCAGACACCTTCCCACTGGCCCAGATACCCCCCCAGGATCCTCGCAGCGGCCCAGACACCCCCCCTCGAATCCCTCCAGCGGCTGGGACACCCCCCCCCCAGCGAGCCAGACACCTTCCCACTGGCCCAGATACCCCCCCCAGGATCCTCGCAGCGGCCCAGACACCCCCCCCTGAATCCCTCCAGCGGCTGGGACACCCCCCCCCCAGTGAGCCAGACACCTTTCCACTGGCCCAGATACTCTCCCAGGATCCTCGCAGCAGCCCAGACGTCCCTCACCACCACAGACACGCACTCCCAGGGTCCCCTCGCTGACTCCCCCCCAGTGGCCCAGACACCTCCCACCCTCAGAGGACCCACCCGACCTGGACCCCCCCCCTCCTGTCAGGTGGGCCCCCAACCTCCTCTTCCCAAGGGGGTCAGTTCTCACATACCCTTCCCTCCATGACCCAGACACCCACCATTCCCTCAAGGGTCCCCCAGGCCACAACCATCATGCTCCAACAACACAGCCTCTGAAGGCCCAACCAACCCGCCCTGCCTCAGTGATGGGCCTAGATCTCCCTGAGGGCAGTCTTACACCACAGGGGCAGCCTCCTACCCTCCCTGGTGCACTATTGTCTTTGGTCCCTCTGCTGTGTCCTCCAGGGCACTGGTATTGAGACACTCTGTGTAGACCTGGGTGATTGGGACGCCACCGAGGCAGCACTGAGCAAGGTGGGCGCTATTGACCTGCTGGTAAATAATGCAGCTGTGGCTGTGCTACAGCCCTTCCTGGAGGTGACCAAGGAGGCCTTCGACAGGTAAGGTCTGGCACAAAGCTAATAGCAGCTCTAGGGACCTAAGCATGTTGTAGGGAATGGAGGGAGGCTGGGCAGTACTAAGGGAAAGACTGGACTCTGCTCTAATAAACACAAAGGCTGCTGGAGGACAGATAGCCTGTGGTTCTCTCTGGCTTTCCAGTCCCTGCAGTCTGGGGTCAGCACACAGTGGGGACGTGGCCATGTCACACAATAGCCCTCTCTCTCTCTGGTGTAGCGGACCTGCAGAGCCACTGCCCCCACCCCAGAGTCCTCAGCACTGGGAGTACGTCAAGGACATTTTGGAAGTGCCAGGGCAAATTTATGTCCCAGCTGTTCTGCAGAACTGAAAGTCAAGGCAGCTATCAAGGCACTTCTACCCTTTGCCAGGGGCAGAGCTTGCTCATCTGATTGTAAGAAATGAGCTGATGTTCACTCCTCTCTTTGGCAGGCTGGGAGATAAAAAATTCTTTCTGGCAGCTCCCAGAGTACTTTTCTCACTTTGGCACATTGGGTATATCTCCACTGGGAAAATGCATTGGGCACAGGGGTCAGTACTGACACAAAGGGAAAAAAAAACCCTATTTAGTCACCCAGACAGTCTCTTAGCACTCGGCTAAGGCAGTATAGTCAGAACCAACCCAGAGGGGAAGAGTGCCCCCTACTGTTGAACCACACTATTCCCTACAGCCTCTTTCCCTAGGTCTCACGCTCAAACTTGCCTTAAACTGAGTCTCAGCTTAAGATGGCCCAGGTATGGAGAGGAAGGAGGATAGGGGAATTCAAGGACATCTTACCTGGGTGAGGAATAGAAATGGCTTATTCTTCAGTACATTCAAGAGCAAAAAATTGTTCTTCAGAAGATTCTCTCTCTCATCCCTTTTTCAAACTGGGTGTGAGCTCTCGCAGATGTAGAGGTACATTTCCTCTCTTCTTGGAGGAAACACTTTGGTGGGTAGTACCTTATTCCCAAAGTAAAGAAGAAAAGGTTGTGCAAATGCAGCACCCCTAATGATTAATTGATGGCTAATAGCTGGAGTATGAAACAGCCAGGCACTTGCTAGTTCAGTCACACCATCTGAGGGCTAAGAGGGTGAAATTCTGGACTGAGGAAGGAGCAGCATCTCACTGAGGCAAATACAAGAAAATGCTGTTATTAAATGTTTTGTTGGAGGTTTCTTTGGTATTTTGGTGGCACATGCATGTAATCCCACCTATGTGGGAGGCTGAGGCTGGTGGATCGCTCGAGCTCAGGGGTTCTGGGCTGCAGTGTGCAATGCCTGGCCAGCAAGCGGCTGAAGGAACAATGTGCTGTGATCAGCATAGACGCAGACTCCATTAGAAGTTGGCACCTATGGGATCAGTACTCGCTCTGTGACGGGTGATGGATTGATTGGACAAGGTAAAGATTTGACTGGGCTAGGAGGGGCCACTGGCCGAGACGCTTCTGTTTAAATTTTAATAAATGTACCAGATTAGAAGAGGGTCCCATGGGAAACAACTCCAGGAAGTCTTGGTGATGGCTCTTTTCTCTACTACATGGGGGAGATGCCAACCAGACAGCTGATTTCATCTCCTGTGAATGGCCATTGCTGGATGTACGGCATGCAGGGGCTCTGTAAAGCGAACAGGTTGTCTTTAGATAAGAAGACGAGTTCCATGGGGTGAATTTCTCTAGCTAGTTGGACTGGAGTTTACACCCAGTTCCTTTCACAGGTTGATCAGTGTTTGAGGCACTGGCAGCACCCAGCCTCCTATTTCCACCCCACCTCCAGGGCTGCCGCTAGGTTGTGA
This sequence comes from Gopherus flavomarginatus, assembly GCF_025201925.1. NCBI lineage: Eukaryota > Metazoa > Chordata > Testudines > Testudinidae > Gopherus > Gopherus flavomarginatus. The sequence goes on along the minus strand of NC_066628.1, from coordinate 52,549,228 downwards.
TTTTCTTTCTCTCTGACTTTGACAATTTTTTTCTTTTTACAGGTCTTTCGATGTGAATCTTCGGGCCGTGTTTCATGTTTCCCAGGTGAGAAGGGACTGTGAATCGGAGTGGGATGGAGCCAGGGACAAGCTAATGAGTTTCAGCTTCCCTGAAGCCATGTGTGCAATGGAAATAGAAGTCTTCATTAGGAGCTGTGCTGCATCTCAGCTCCTTGTGGGGATCCACAAGAGACTGACCTTGTTTGTGTATGTTGAACAGGCTGTGCTTGGTATAGCTGATCCTGCAGCACCCCCTAGTTCTGACCATGTTTCTTAGTTCAGAGCTGGGAGGCAACTGGGGTTACTGCTCTGGCAAGCTCTTCTAATCCCCCAAGAAGGCACCAACAGCTTGGGCTGGCTGAGTCCCCCACACTTGTTCTCTTGTGCTGTGTTTCAGATCATTTCCCAGCAGATGATTGCACGGGGAGTGCAAGGAGCGATAGTGAACATCTCAAGCCAGGCATCTCAGCGGGCTCTACAGGATCATGCTGTCTACTGTGAGTGTCTCAGCTTCAGCATGCTCCATACCTGCCCATTAATCCATTCATGACCTGTGGTAGCTGGAAGCCACAAGCACAGGACCTGGGTTTGGATGCAGTGAATATGTTGACCTAGTTCAGGCCACAAATGTGTGTGACCCAGCCCAGGTGCTGTGCACTCAGCTTCTTCCTTCTGTTGGGTTTTATTGAAGGTTCTACAAAAAGTGCCTTAGATATGCTGACCAAGGTGATGGCTCTGGAGTTGGGACCCCACAAGGTAAGACCCAGTCTATGCCAGAGAGCAGGGAAGGGGCAATCTCTGAGATGGGATGGGGGTGAGCAAGTGGAGGTAGTTTCTCTCAGGGTAGTTCAGTTACCTAATGTACTCTTGTTGGTGACAGATCCGGGTGAACAGCGTGAACCCCACTGTGGTTATGACCGACATGGGGCGAATTAATTGGAGTGAGCCTCAGAAAGCTGCTGCCATGATCAGTCGAATTCCTCTGCAGAAGTTTGCAGGTCAGTGGAGGGGATTTGCTGCTGGGGCTGGCTCCATATTCAGCTCATCTGCACCCTTAGTGTTTCCTTCTAACTGGCTGCTCAGCCATGTGTATCTGCCTCTCTCTGGCTCATGCCCTCCAGACCCAGGAACAGCGATGATACAGCTCTGCTCAGAGTTTGTCAGAGTCCTTGAAGCAGCTGCAGTGTTTCCACTTGGAGCAAGCAAGAACCAGTCAAGGTTCTCCCCTCCTCCAAAACCTTCCCAACGTGGGTTTGTTTTAGGGTGGGCAGGGGACATTTTTACCCTCCTCACTAGCAATAGGATTGAGCACTGGAGGGTAACAACACTCAATGCTATGACCCTGTCATCAGCCAACCATCCATCCTGGGAACACAGCAAGGACTTCTGAATGCCAAGGGACCAGCCACCCTGTCTCATTCACTGCACCAGACACAGCCCAGTGCAGGAAGGGGGAAATCTCTCCTTATTGGCCAAGAGGACACAGTTGCAAGGCGGGATGATGGCAGACTCTTGGAAGTTGTGTCGGTTTCTTTTCCTGCTGCTAGTGCAATTTGTGGGGGACTCAGCTGTTGCCCTCTTTCTATGTCCTATTCCAGAGGTAGATGATGTGGTGAACAGCATCCTCTTCCTGCTGAGTGACAAGAGCGCTATGACAACAGGTGTCTCACTGCCGGTTGATGGGGGTTTTCTCGTCTCCTAAGATGATACATCTGCGTTGGCACTCCAAGGAGAGAATCATTCCTTAGTTTTCATGCTATTGTTACTAGTGACTCTAAACATGATGGAGAGACAGTGAGTGACTCAGATCACAAGCCATGAGGGGAGGGGCAGACAGATATTAGCAGGGTTGGGACCTGTCAGAAAAGTGACAGGTCATTCCACTGTTGGAAGCATGGCTGTTCTCTGAACAAAGCCTACGCACTCCTTCATGGAGAATGTTTATTATACCAAAATAAGAGGTGTTTATCTTGTCACTCTACATGATGATTAGAAACAGGACCTGTCTTTATTCTGACCCTCTTCTCCCAAAACCCTTCAGCATTCCCTGCTCCATCCAAACCAATAAAGTCCATCACCATAGTCCCAGCAGGAAAGGGAAGGAGTAGCTACCAGACTCCTCACTGCCTCTTTTATGGCTTTTGATAGAAAAAAGAGGCAACAACCTCGGCCCTGCTCTGCAGAGACTGGCTGGGGGAGGAGAGGCCCCCTGCTAAACATCCTTCTGCCATGACTGATGGGCAGGGAACAGCACCCAAGGTAGTGCCCTAAAAGGCACTAAGTGCACAGGACTGTTTCACTCACTGAGCTTGACTAGTGATTAGTACTCAATAAAGCTAATAGTTATTCCTTCAGCCTCTGTCTTCTGTTTATTTTCACCACTCTTGGAGTTAGTTATTTGACTCCTATAAGCCTCTGGCACATCTCCTTAGAGCACCGGTTAGTTAGGTATCACCAGCAATATGCTGGGGTGAGGAGGCCCCACTACCCTTCCAGCTGGTCTTGTCGTTCACAGACTATCACACAATGGTCCCTACCCACCCTCTTAGGGATTCTTCCACCTGTCTCCCCCTGTTCACTGCAAGCAGAGGTGTTCCATCACAGAATGGGTGTCTTGGCCTCTTCAACTTGAAGTTAAGGAGAACTGCACCTCACTGTCCCAGGGAGCTACCCTGCTCCTCCCCGAGGGGCTGCACAGCATCCACCTAACCTCCCGCCCCCACTGCCCCTTCACATCAACACTGACGTTAAATCAAAGAGACATTTAAAAAACACTGATTTCGTACATGATGAAGGGCCACACATCACAGCCCCCTCCAGCAAACACTCAATCTGTTGGAGGAGGAGGACAAGGACATGCTGAGTCAGCACCTTGCCAACATCCTTAGAACACAGTGCACTTCTTCCCAGGCTTCTTCACAGGTGGGGGGCACAAGACAGCACGGATAGCTTCGTCAAACACTGTCTTCAAGCCCCGCTGTGTCAGGGCTGAGCACTCAAGATACTTCACTGACCCTGTGGGAAGAGAGATCTGTCTCAACCACTCCAAACCTAGCAAGACCTGGCTTAGACTGTAAATTCTTTGGCGCACGGACTCCTTTTGTTCTGTATTTCTACAGTGCTTGGCACAGTAGCGTCCTGGTCCTCAACTAGGGCTCCCAGGTGTTATGATAAAAATTCCCCCCTTGGAAATGACAATCCAGGCCCAATGAGGGGCTCCACCTCTCGCCAGAATAGGTACCCAAGACTTACCAATCTCCCGTGCCATGGCCAGGCCCTGGGGATAGGTGATGGGGGCAAGTTTCTTATCACGCAGCCTTTCAATGGTGTCCTTGTCATCCCTCAAGTCCAGCTTGGTGCCCACCAGGATAATGGGAGTATTAGGGCAGTGGTGCCGGACCTCCGGGTACCACTAAAACAGAGTAGTTCACTGAGAATTGGCAGAGACAGTAGGGGAAAGAATCTTGAAGCATAATTAACCAATTGCTCATTTATTAGGTATATAGTGTCCAAAGGCACCTGAAATACTAGTAACAGTCAGCAAAGAAGACAGTTTTATATGTAGCACTTAAACCATTTTATAAAGAGAAGTCAATACAACTGGGGAAACTGAGGCACAGAGGGACAGCTGCACAGCAAGTCAGTAACACAGCTGGGAATAGTAGACAGGTCTCCTGCCCCATTTGCTGTACCATGTTGCCTCCCTTTGCCTCATGTTTGTTCCTAGGACTCACACTGCTTTATCTAAATCTCAGATTTCAGAAGGTAGGGACATAGCCAAAGAAAGAGAGGCTGATGTGGCTCAGGCCCCTCCTCCACTCTGCAGGCTGCAGCTGCCTCCTCTCCTCTGGTTTTCATAGGAGGGCTTGAGAACACTCCATTCTGAGATTTCGGCTTTATCTCCGAGGGGCAGGGACTGTTGTTTATGCACATCCAACTATGCTGACCTTGGCCTCTCCACACTCTATGCTTGTGCCAAGGCCCAGTGCTCCCAGTGACACGATTACATGGTACAGCAGTGGGTTTGTCTGGCCCTCAGGGGGAAGGGACCGTGCCATTCCTCCTCCCTCCCCAAAAAGAAGAAAGCGAGTTACCTTGGCTCGGACATTCTCAAATGAGGCCGGACTGACCAGGGAGAAGCAGATCAAGAAGACATCCTGTGAGGGGACAATAGCATTAGCCAGTAGGAAAGGATCCAACAGTAATAGCCAAGGACTGGTGAGGCATCAGTCAGGGACGGTTAGCCCCTCCCCTTGCAAGGCACTTGAGAGGGCTAAGTAAAATCCTCCATTGAAGGATGAAAAACAAATGACATTTCTGTGGGGGCAGCTCCTCAGCTACCAATCAAAGAGCGCCATGCTGTACTCTCTCTCTCTCTCCCACGTGCCCCCCAGCACATTAGTGGTCTGCAAAAGCCCCCAAACAAACTAGGCTTCTGCACTTCAAACGGCTCTTGGAAAGCAACTGGAACCACCTGGCTGGTCTGTGAGGGGAAAGAGACACCTGTTCTCCTTACCCTACGCAACCTCAGGGTAGCATCTCTAGTGATGCAAACACAAACTCCCAGCTTCAGAAACTGAGACCCTGTCAAAGAGAAGCAAAGGGCTGTACCAGAGACCACCCCGCCCACAATGTAGGGCGCAGAACAAGGCCAGCCCAGTCTGTTCACTCACTGTCTGAGGGTAGGAGAGGGGCCGCAGTCGGTCATAATCCTCTTGCCCTGCTGTATCCCAGAGACCCAGGTTCACTGGCTTCCCATCCACCATGACGTTGGCAGAGTAATTATCAAACCTGCCACAGGAAGAATCCGTGTTAGTGTCAATGAGGGAACCCACTACAGAAACACAATACCAGGGTGGGGTAGAAGGGAATCATCCAGTGCTTAAGTTTTAATGAAAGAAGTGCTGGGGCTCAAGCAATTTTTTTACATCCATAATTGATTCGGCAAGCCCAGAGGTGCCAGGGCTCTGAACCGCCAGGCCCAGAGATTCCAGGGCTCTGAACCGCCAGGCCAGAGGGGCTGGGCTCTGAAGTGCCAGCCCGGCAGTGCCGGTCTCTGAACCACCAGGCCCGGAGGGGCTGGGGCTCTGAACCACCAGACCCAGAGAGACCGGGCTCTGAACCGCCAGGCCCAGCAGTGCCAGGGCTCTGGACCGCCAGGCCCAGAGGGGCTGGGGCTCTGAACCACCAGGCCCAGAGATTCCAGGGCTCTGAACCGCCAGGCCAGGTGGTGCCGGGCTCTGAACCGCCAGGCCAGGTGGTGCCGGGCTCTGAACTGCCAGGCCCAGAGGGGCTGGGGCTCTGAACCGCAAGACCCGGAGGGGCCGGGCTCTGAACCGCCAGGCCTGGAGGTGCCAGGGCTCTGGACTGCCATGCCCGGAGGGGCCAGGGCTCTGAACTGCCAGACCCGGAGGTGCCGGGCTCTGGACCGCCAGGCCCGGCAGTGCCAGGGCTCTGGACTGCCAGGCCTGCCGGTGCCGGGGCTCTGGACTGCCAGGCCCAGCGGCGCCGGACTCTGAACCACCTGGCCCGGACAGGCCGGGGCTCTGAACCGCCAGGCCAGGCGGTGCTGGGCTCTGAACCACCAGGCCCGGAGGCGCCGGGGTTCTGAACCACCAGGCTCGGCAGTGCCGGGGCTCTGGACCGCCAGGCCCGGAGGGGCCGGGGCTCTGGACCGCCAGGCCCAGCGGTGCCAGGGCTCTGAACCACCAGGCCCAGAGGTCTCGGGGCCCTGAAACCACCAGGCCTGGAAGGGCCAGGCTCTGAACCATCAGGCCCGGCAAGGCCGGGGCTCTGAACCGCAGTGCCGAGGCTCTGAGTCGCCAGGCCCAGAGGGGCCGGGGCTCTGAACCACCAGACCCGGAGGGGCCAGGGCTCTGAACCGCCAGGCCTCGTGGTGCCGGGCTCTGAACCGCCAGGCCCAGAGGGGTCGAGCTCTGAACCGCCAGGCCCAGAGGGGCCGGGGCTCTGAACCGCCAGGCCCGGAGATGCCGGGGCTCTGAACCACTAGGCCCGGAGATGCTGGGCTCTGAACCACCAGGCCCAGCGGTGCCAGGGCTCTGAACCACCAGGGCCAGAGGTCTCGGGACTGAACCGCCAGGCCTGGAGCTCTGAACTGCCATGCCTAGAGGTGCTGGGGCTAAGCGCTGGCACAGAATAAGCACTAGAATCGTCACATGATCATAATTCTCCCCGCACACACACACACACACGCCTCTTAACAACTGTGCAAAGAGCACAGTGCCAATACTCACACAGTGGGGATATACTCTCCAGGGAAGGCATTAGTGGTGTAACTGATCAGCAGGCAGGTCTTCCCCACAGCCCTGCAGGGGGGAAAAGGCAGAGTATGATGCAGTGGAATAGGAGAGGCCACAAAAGAAAAGGGCAGAAGCAGCAAGTTGGAGCTTTAGTCAGTGAAAAAGCAGAGCTGTGCCACCCAGAATCTCCAGCACTCTAAGGTCCAGAACCAGGCCTGAACACACCAAATGCTGCGTCCTAGCACACATCTGACCATGCTCCAACAGGGAGCCATTCCTGACTAGAGCACCACTTTCAAAGATTGCTACCCCTCACTCAAACGTATTTATTGGCATGACCAGTGATGTGTGCTGACATGCTGCAAAGGCACCAGCCTCCAAGACCCTGGCCCAAGCAGCTACAGCATCACAGGCCCCAACCAGAATGGGGCTTTAAATCATGTGACTTCCCATGCCTGCCTTCCCTGACAAAACACTTTGCGCTGGCCACGGGTCAACTTTTCCTTGTTGCTCCTTTATGGAAAGCATTTCTGATAAGTCAAGGCAGGCTTGCTGAAACAATGTGTATAGTGGGGGTGCTGAGAGCCATTGAACCAAACTGTAAACCCTGGATAGGATGGAACCACTTCAAGCTAGGGGGTGTGGCAGCACCCCCAGCACCCCTAGTTCCAGCACCTATGGGTCAAGGGAATCACTTTCTCATCCCACTTAGTGATTTGAACACTGAAGCAGAACGGCTCTCCACATCATAGGGATGAAATGCGGGCATTATTGTATCAGATAAGACCAAGGTCCAGGGGACAAAGATTTGAACAGGGAGTCAGGAGGCCTTGGTTATCTTCTTGGCTGCTGTGGACAAGTCACTTCCCCTCTCTTGGCCTGTTTCCCTGCCAACTCTCTGTAAGACTGTCAGCTCTCTGGGGCACAGCTTCCCACCTACTATATATTTGTACAATGGTTGGGGCCCCTGAGAGTTATTGTACTACAAGTACCAACAATAAGAATCCAGCCCCATCTCCAGTCTCCAGCAGTGGCCAGTACCAGTTGCTTCAGAGGAAGGTGCTAAATTATATTTTCTTGACTAATGGCTGCTGGGGGGGTAGGGCATGAAATAAATGACAACCCCAAAGAACTCACCCGCTCATTTTTATGGCCTTTCTCAGAGCATCTCATCCCAATTTCTACAGAGTTAAGGTGCCCAAAATTGACTGCAGATGTTCTTCTTCAGGCCTGCCTAGCACTTTGTCTGCCTGGATCCCTTCTACTGTTTACAGACACAATTTGGCCAGTCTTCCTGCATTTTGCATTTCACGCCGTGGCATGATATGCTAAGATGCGAGGTCTCCCACATAATTCGGATCTTGTTGTTGGGGCTACTCCATTGGTGCTAGTGTTGCTGACAGGATGAGGGGCAAAGCACCAGGGTGAGTCAGTATGGGAGTACCCCAGGGGTGGGCTACAGGGAGGGGTGTCCAATGGGTCGACATACAGCAATGACACAGGGCTGGGTGGGAGTGTCCAGTGGGACAAGAGAAAGACACAGCTGAAGGGTGAGTCAGGCGGATGGTCTGAGATATGGAGATGGCACCAGGGCAAGCCAGGTGGAGGAGGGAGGGCACAACAGGAGAAGGGGAGGCGCTGGGATGAGCTAGGGGTAGGGCAGGGCAGGCTGGGATATAGAGGTGGCACCAGGGTGAGGCGGATCCTGTGGGATGGATACGGGGCTAGCACAGGAGTGAGCCATGAGGGAGGGAGTATCTGCTGGAATATGATTAAGGAGACGGAACAGGGGTGGGTAGCAGACTGGTCCCCGAATTCTCCCTTCACTGCCAATGACATTTAACCAATTTCCTGAGGCTGCATCAAAATGGGGGAGATGGCAGGGGGCCTGCACAGCTGGAGGGATACCGTGGCCTGAGGGGGGATGGCTGGGAGGGCACACTGCTGAGAGGGGGACACCCATGGCTATGGGGGTCATGCTGCTGAGGGGGGAAGAAACACCACCGGGACGGGTGCACTGCCGGGACAAGGAAGACACAGGGCTTGGGGGGCGCTGCAGGGGAGGGAGATACAAGGCCAGGAGACGCTGTATGGGGGAGATGGGGGGAACACAGGCCCAGAGGGCGCTGCAGAGTAGGAGTGGAAGGCCGGGGAGGGGAGACACAGGGCTGGGAGGCACTGCAGGGGGGAGGGGACACAGGCCCAAGGGGGCAGGCTGGGGAGGGGAGAGACAGGGCCAGGGGGCGCTGCAGCAGGGGAAAGCCGGTGGGGTGCTGCGGGCAGGGGGAGACACAGGGCTGGGAGGGCACTGCAGAGGGGGAAGGCCGGGGGAAAGACACAGAGCTGAGGGGGGGCACTGTGAGGCGATACAGGACCAGGGGCCACTGCAGGGAGGAGGGACATACAGGGCCGGGGGGAGTGCAGCCGGGGGAAGGCCGGGGAGGGATGAGACAATGCCAGGGGGCAGTGCTGGGGGGCAGCTGTGGGTGGGAAGGCCAGGAGGGCACTGCAGGGGGGCACAACTGGGGGGACACAGGGCCAAGAGGGTGCTATGGGAGGTGCTGTGGGGGGAGGACACACAGGACCGGGGGACGCTGCGAGGAGGGGAAATAAAGGGCCAGGGCACACTGCAGGGGTAGATGAGACACAGGGCCAGGAAGGGGGGTGCTGCAGGGGGGAGGGAGGTCAGGGAGGCACTGCGGGGTGAGAAAGGTGGGGGGGAGACACAGGGCCAGAGGGGTGCGACGAGGTGGGGGGCAACCATTCAGCAGATATCAGGGGCACGGTAGAGAGGGGCTGTGGGGGGGATCTGGAGGGGATTCCGTGGGGGGCCCTGCGGGTAGGGACTACAAGGGGGGATCGGCAGGGCAGCCGGGGGGACAAGGCGGGGACGGACGGGGAGCCCCGTGGGGAGGGGTTGCGGGGGGATCCGGGGGGCGGCTGGAGGTGCTGAGGGGGGCCCTGTGGGGAGGGGCTGTGGGGAGGTTCTGGGGGGCGGCAACCGGGGGTCGCTGCAGGGAAACACTATAGGGGGTGGCGGGGGGGGGGTCCGTTCAGCAGACATCAGGGGCACGGTAGGGAGGACAGCTGGGGGGGGCCCTGTGAGAAGGGGCTGCGGGGGGTCCCAGGGGGCGCTGCGGGGGGGCCCTGTGGGGACGGGCTGTGGGGGGGATTCAGGGGGGAGGCCGGGGGTCACTGCAGGGGGACTGCGGGGAGACGCTGCAGGGGGGTGACTAGGGGCGTCCGTTCCGCAGCATCAGGGGCACGGCGGGGAGGGCAGCCAGGGGGGCCCTGTGAGGAGGGGCTGCAGGGGGATCCGGGGGGGCGACCGGGGGTCACTGTGGAGAGGGCTGCGGGGAGACGCTGTAGAGGTCTGGCCGGGGGTGGGTCCGTTCAGCAGACATCAGGGGTGCAGCAGGGAGGGCAGATGTGGGGGCCCTGTGGGGAGGGGCTGCGGGAGGGATCCGGAGGGGGGGTATGGGCCCTGTGGGAAGGGGCTTCGGGGAGACGCTGCAGAGGGGTGGCCGGGGGGGGGGTCCGTTCAGCAGACATCAGGGGCGCGGCGGGGAGGGCAGCCGGGGGGGCCATGTGGGGAGACGCTGGGGGGGGGATCCAGGGGGCGGCCGGGGGCGCTGCGGGGGGGCCCTGTGGGGAGAGCCTGGGGGGGAGGGATTCGGGGGGCGGCCAGGGACGCTGCGGGGGGGCCCTGTGGGGAGGGGCTGCAGGGGGATCCGGAGGGGCGGCCGGGGGGGTCACTGTGGGGAAGGAGCCGTGGGAGGGTTCCAGGGCAGGCGGCTGGGGGTCGCTGCGGGGAGACGCTGCAGGAGGGTGGCCAGGGAGGCACAGCTGGGGGGGGGGTCCATTCAGGAGGCATCAGGGGCGCGGCGGGGAGGGCAGCCAGGGGAGCCCTGTGGGGAGAGGCTGTGGGGGGGATCCGGGGGTGCTGCAGGGGGGCCCTGTGGGGAGAGGCTGTGGGGGGCATCCGGGGGCGCTGCGGGGGGGCCCTGTGGGGAGAGGCTGTGGGGGGCATCCGGGGGGCGCTGCGGGGGGGGCCCTGTGGGGAAAGGCTGTGGGGGGGATCCGGGGGGCGGCCGGGGGCGCTGCGGGGGGGCCCTGTGGGGAGAGGCTGTGGGGGGGATCTGGGGGGTGCTGCGGGGGGGCCCTGTGGGGAGAGGCTGTGGGGGGGATCCGGGGGGCGCTGCGGGGGGGCCCTGTGGGGAGAAGCTGTGGGAGGGATCCGGGGTGCGGCCGGGGGGCCCTGTGGGGAGAGGCTGTGGGGGAGATCCGGGGGGCGCTGTGGGGGGGCCCTGTGGGGAGAGGCTGTGGGGGGCATCCGGGGGGCGGCCGGGGAGCCCTGTAGGGAGAGGCTGTGGGGGGGATCCGGAGGGAGGCCAGGGGCGCTGCGGGGGGGCTCTGTGGGGAGAGGCTGTGGGGGGTATCCGGGGGGCGCTGGGGGGGGATCCGGGGGGCAGCCGGGGAGCCCTGTGGGGAGAGACTGTGGGGGGGATCCGGGGGGTGGCCGGGGGCGCTGTGGGGAGGCGCTGCGGGGGGGCCCTGTGGGGAGAGGCTGTGGGGGGGATCCGGGGGGCGCTGCGGGGGGGCCCTGTGGGGAGAGGCTGTGGGGTGGATCCGGGAGGCGGCCGGGGGGCCCTGTGGGGAGAGGCTGTGGGGGGGATCCGGGGGGTGGCCGGGGGCGCTGCGGGGGGGCCCTGTGGGGAGAGGCTGTGGGGGGGATCCGGGGGGCGGCTGGGAGGCCCTGTGGGGAGAGGCTGTGGGGGGGAACCGGGGGGCGGCCAGGGGGCCCTGTGGGGAGAGGCTGTGGGGGGGATCCGGGGGGTGGCCGGGGGCGTTGCGGGGGGGCCCTGTGGGGAGAGGCTGTGGGGGGGATCCAGGGGGTGGCCAGGGGCGTTGCGGGGGGGCCCTGTGGGGAGAGGCTGTGGGGGGGATCCGGGGGGCGGCCGGGGAGCCCTGTGGGGAGAGGCTGTGGGGGGGATCCGGGGGGTGGCCGGGGGCGTTGCAGGGGGGCCCTGTGGGGAGAGGCTGTGGGGGGGATCCGGGGGGCGCTGCGGGGGGCCCTGTGGGGAGAGGCTGTGGGGGGGATCTGGGGGATGGCCGGGGGCACTGCGGGGGGGCCCTGAGGGGAAAGGCTGTGGGGGGCCAGGGGGCGCTGCGGGGGGGCCCTGTGGGGAGAGGCTGGGGGGGGGAACCGGGGGGCGGCCGGGGGCGCTGCGGGGGAGCCCTGTGGGGAGAGGCTGTGGAGGGCCGGGGGGTGCTGCGGGGGGGCCCTGAGGGGAGAGGCTGTGGGGGGGATCCGGGGGGCGCTGCGGGGGGGCCCTGTGGGGAGAGGCTGTGGGGGGGATCCGGGGGGCGGCCAGGGGCGCTGCGGGGGGGCCCTGTGGGGAGAGGCTGTGGGGGGTATCCGGGGGGCGCTGGGGGGGGATCCGGGGGGCAGCCGGGGAGCCCTGTGGGGAGAGGCTGGGGGGGGGGATCCGGGGGGCGGCCGGGGGCGCTGCGGGGGGGCCTGTGGGGAGAGGCTGGGGGGGTCCGGGGGGGTCCGTTCAGCAGACATCACGGCGCGCCGCTGCCGGGAGCTGGGGACCAAGCCGGGGCGGTTTGGTCTTTCAGGCCCGGCCCGGCCCGGCCCCGGCTCTCGCTCTCCGGCCCCCATCGCCCCGCGGTCCGGCCCATGGTCCCTCCCGGGGCCCGGCGCTCACCCGTCTCCCACCACCACACACTTGATCGCCTGCATCTGCCCCGGGATGGCGGCGCCTCTGCGATTCCGCCGCAGTGACGGGCCGGAGCCGGGCGGGGCCGACGAGCCGAGCGCAGCCGAGCCCCGGCGGGGGGAGCCGAAGCCGGGCGGCGGCAGCCACAGCCCCGTGCCGGGATTTCCCCGGCCGCCCCCAGCTCCGCTCCTGCTGCCCGGGGCTTCCCCGCCTGCAGGAACGTTCCCTGGGTGGCGCCCCCCTCCCGCTGCTGGGCCACGGGTAGAGCGCGTGGTGCAAGTCGGGGTCCTTTGGGCAAGGGGATCCCCACAGGTATAAGAAGCTGATTTTAATAAAAAGTGTTTTAAAATCCGCCTGCAACGGCACAGTGTGTGATAGAGCCGGTGTAACCACCAGGCAAACTAGGCAGCCGCCTAGGGCGCCAACATTTGCGGGCACCAAAAAGGGATGTGCCCAATTTTTTTTTATACTATTACTTAGTGGCAGGTACCTGTCAGTCTCCAGCACTTGGACCATGCCGGTAGCCTCTTCACCTCGGAGTCTCCCCTGCTTGCCTGGCAGCCACTCCTCCTCTCAGGCTCCCCTGCCGCTGTGACCACAGCCCCCTGGGGAGGACATGGGCGGGGGGCACCACCGCAGAGGCAAGACAAGGGGCCAGACTCCGCCTGGGCCCTGCACCTGCCAGACAAGAGCAGCAGGAACTGGGCACTGCTCATGGGGCGACAGGCAGCCCGAGCCCAGGGCGGCAGCAGCCTCTGCCACACCAGGGAGCATAGCCCACCATGGGGCTGGAGAGGCCTCACTGCTGCTTCACGGCCCTGTTGCATGGCGCAGAAGAAAGACGGCTACCCCCACCCCAATGAGTGTTACCTGCCCACCAGCCTCAGTGCCCTGCCCCATACTGTCAACCACCCCAAGCTCACTATGACACAGCACCCCTTGGTAAAAGGCCCCCTGATCTTCACAAACAGCTGTCACCACAGTCCTGACAAACTCACTGCACCCCACATGTGTCTTACAGGGCACTTACCCACAAAGAGGAACATGGAAGGGATCTACACAAGGCTGGTAACTTGTCAAGAGTGAGAATCTTTGTGAGATGTGTGCATGGGTAATATTGAAGGAATAATGTATTTACCTTAAAAGTCTGCTTTATAGACTTAGCATAGAAATTAGTCACCAGGGCATACTGGCCCTTTGGGGCAAGGGGGATTTGTCACGTTGCCTAACCTGGCTGGTGATGCAATGCAAGGCTCAATTGTTTAGCTTTGCCCAATAGTAAGACTTTGAATGGGACACTATCAGAAGCAACGGCAAACAGCTGAAACACCTTAAAGGTAAAAAAAAGAAACATTACAAAGCCCTTAGCATTATAAACAGCCTGTCCAAATGGGTAAGTTTACTAGTTTTTGGAGGTTGTCGAGTGAGGATGGGCACAAGGTGGAAGTTTTGCCTAGGGAGCAAAATATCCTTGCACCAGCCCTTTGCATGATTAATAGGTAGGCCTCAACAGCAGTGGGGGCAGAATTTAGGGTGGAATATTGGGTTTTCCAATACTGTGAGCTTTTTTAACTTTCAAAATGCTCTAAAATCCACATGCATAATTAAATTGTCTTGAATATTGATATGCTTCTACCTCTCCATCTCACAGTGAGCTGTGGCTATCCGCTGCAAGAAATCAGTCAATACAGCTGTCCCTAATACAAGTGGTGGGCAGCTGTGTCTTTGCCACAGGGTGACTGTTCACAGGGCACTGATCATTCTAGACCACAGGTTCTCAAAATGGGGAGCACACCCCCGGAGGGGCACAGAATGTATTCTGGGGGTAGCTTGAGAAGCTTTAGGAGAAAAAAAAACATATTGCACATTCAGAGCTGTGTGGTTGGAGAGCAGTGGTTGCTGGCCCGGCACCCTGCTCTGAAGCCAGTGCTGCTGCCTGCAGCTGCGGAGAAGTAAAAATGGCATGGTATGGTATTGCCACCCTTCTGCACAGCTGCTGGTGACTGTGCTGCCTTCAGAGCTCAGCACCTGGCTTGCAGTCACTGCTCTCCAGCTGCCCAGCTCTGAAGGCAGGTGTGGGGGGGGGAGGAGAAATAAACTACTACAGACACACACAAGTTTGAGAATCGCTGCTCTACAGGTATGAGAGCAATACAAGAGATCACTTTGTTAGGATGCTAGTGGCCTGAGGCCAGGATACGAGAACCAATTCACACAAGATTTTGAAAGAGAAAGGGTTTTGCCCTACCCCTTAGCCCCAACACTCCAGTCCTCTCCAATACACCAATCCCCTCAAGGTTTCCATTGCCCACCAGTCACTTCTAGTAATATAGGACAAACAGATAAAGTTACCTCTAATTCTGCTTGGGAGGACCATGTAAGGGTGCTGCACTGCAGTTGGCCTGGTTCATTTTCTGTTTTGCTACTAATGGCCTCAAGGGTCAGGAAATCTTAAAAGATAGTAACAATGTAACCTCCACTGGGGAGCTGCTCCTGCAGTTTCCCCCTATTGTGCATGGCTGGAGAAGTTCCAGCCATCTTGTGCTCAGCAGCGAAGATGCAGGAGTGAGAATCCGCCACAGATGAGACTTTTAGATTCCTCTAGATCCAACAATATTTTGCCATGAACTTAGGGTACATCTGCACTTCAATAAAAAAACCACGGCACTGAGTTTCAGACCCCAGGTCAATTGACTTCGGCTCATAGGGCTTGGGCTGTGAGGTTAAAAACTATATTGTAGACATTCGGGTTCATGCTGGAGCCTGGGCTCTGAAACATCCCCTCCCAACACAGGGTTTTCACAACCCAGGTGGCAGCTGGAACCTGAGCATCTACACTGAAATGTTTAACCTCGCAGCCCAAGTCCCATGAGCCAAGTCAGCTGAGCTGGGCCAGCCGTGGCCATGGGTCTTTTATTATAGAGTAGACATACCCTGAGAAGCATCATGTGGGGAGGCCACCCCCAAAGGGCTTCTCCATTAATCTGCCCATTTAAGAGAACTCTCAGAAACCAGTTTTTCCATTTTGAGCAGCTGAGGCTCTGGCCTCTCACCCTATTACAGCTACTGTACAGCTGCAGTCCATAGGCCTCTCCTGGGTCTCAAGGAAAGACTTGGAAGCTGAGCAACCACCCTGGGGGTTTAATTCCAGACCCCTTCTGTTTTTAGCTGTGCTTAAAATCTCTAACCTCTAGATGCCCTCAGCTAGTTCTGCATACAGCTGCCCCGTTTATTGGCCAGCCCCAGAGGGTCTCCTTGCAGAAAGCACATCACAGAGATCAACACAACAATTAAAAACAAACATTAGTGTTCCCAAATTTGTTAAAGCATGCACAGATGACTGCTCAGTGTTATAACAAAATGCAAAAGCTCTTTATTTTAAAATAAACCCTGCAAAACAAACCATGAAAACAAATCAACCCCTAGGCCCAGAGAGAAGGGCACATATTTCACTTTCATCTTCGTTTAAAAGATATGCATTAAAAATTAATATAAAATAATTCGCCATCTCCTACACATTATTTTCTGAAATTCTGTAGACAGGGAAAGAGAACAACTTATGCTCTCTCCACCAGTTCAAAGCCAAGGAAATAGGCACTGCACAGGTCAGGGACCTTGGAGAGCCAGGAGATCATTCTTTGCAGTTTGTCACTTTAGTAGGATCCAGTGTGACCCTCCCACCAACGTGGAATTAAATGCTGTTCTCTGCCACTGTCTTGTTAAAGAGCATCCAGCTTAGGGCAGTGGTCCATAATGAGCAAGGACAGGATCTTCCCTACTTTTCAGTATCAACTAGGACTGTAGGGGCTTCAGCCATAGTTAACAATTCATTATCCAGTCTGGTTCTGCAGTCACCTGCCAGCATAGCTGATTTTATTTATTACAAGTATGTCTGTGTTACCCATCACCATAGTATCTGGGCTCACTGTACCTTGCCTAGAGTGACACAGATGGCTCCCAAGCATGGGAGCTGTTTTTGATAGTTCCCCTTTCGAGAGTTGACAAGACTTACTTTGTGAACAGCCATGGCATCCAAATCAGTGCTGGAGGGTGACACCTCTCTCCCAGGATCCTACAACATGGTTAGTATCGGTGTGTGGGGCAGACACAGGTAGACTTAAGCTGTGTGACAGGACATAAAAACAATTTCAAAGGCTGTTACAAGCTCTAGTGTAGACAAGACCTAACACGGTGAAGTGGGAGAACTCAGTCCTGGCTATTCCTACCCCGGCTTGGCTAGTTGCTTTCTTCAGACCTCATTTCTGTCAGCAGAAGAATTTCTGAGTGGCCTGAGGAATTCTGTGTCTGTGACCCCCTCGTGCTTCAGAGACGAGTAACACCACTCTCCTGAGAAACCAGGCCTGCTCCGGAAGAAGGAGCTGCACACAGATCATGCCCCTCTATTCCTGACAGCAGGCACCTGAGATTCCTTAGGACATGCTCATTTCCTAGGGCTGAGGGGTCCAAGGGCGGAGCCCTGCACATAGGCCATGATGGCGTTTTGCAGAAAACTAGCTCGTTGGGCCTCCTCTTCCCTCATCCTGGAGATCTCAGCCTCTTTCATCCTCAGCTTCTCCTGGAGAGTAGAGATTTCACTCTCTTTATCCAGCAGAGCCTCCCGATGGTTACTTGATAACACTGTGCAAGAAGAACCATGTTACCATAGGGAGTGGGTGTGTCCTTTGGCTCATGGGGTCAGTACCAGGGAACAACCTGCTGTAGTGGGAGTATGCCTTGGAGTCAGAATGGTAACAGACACATACAGCGCAGACTGCTGGAGGCCTTTACCTCTAGCTTTACCTAGTGGGCCCAACGAGACACTGATGGGGGGATGCACATTTGCGTGCAGGTGTGGCATCATGCTCACAGGACTGAGGGTCAAGAGACCTGGGTTCTATGCCCCCTACCCTTCATGTGAACTTAAGCAGGGCACTTCACTTCTGAACCACAGCCTCCCATCTGTAAAATGGGGATAAGAATCCTAAGGCACTTCCAGGGGCTCCTGTGCAGTTTAATTCATTGCTGTCTGTAGAGTAACTGGAAGGCATGAAAGGAATATGAGGTGGTATTGTCAAGGGTAGTAGCTGGTACCATTCAACCTCAGACTCTCTAGACCATGGGGGCAGGACTAGTGATCACATGACACCTCATACTACTCCCTGCAATCTGTAAGGAAGGTGCTGTACGTAGTCCCCCAACCCCCACATCCAACACCTTTCAATTGCCTCTCCAGGGCAGCAATCTTCTCTTTCAGCCCTTCCTGTGCTGTCCTTTCAGCCTGCAGGTGTCCAATCTGCTCCTGCAGCTCAACTCTCACTTTGTTCACCTCAGCCACCTTCTCCTGCTCCTTGCCGCTCAGGTCCTAGCATACACAGGACATGAGAGACCAGCAACTGCAGCATCCAGCTGTGCATCAATCATTAGAATTCCCCCTGCCCTAGTACCTGTTGTAGTTCCTCCACGCGCCTCTTGAGCCCTTCGGTTTGCAGGGTCAGCTGGCTGACCTTGGCCTTTGCCTCTCCCACTGCCTGCTTCTGCTGAAGGCAGTAGTTCTGAGCTTCATCACGTGACTGTGTCATCAGCCGTAGCTTCTCTTCCAAGTGATCCAGGTGCTGTTGCTGTAAAACAAGCACATATTGCACCATAACCACTAATTCTGTATGTAACAAGTTGGAAGGTGCTGGGCTGCTGGGCACAGGGGTGATGGTTTTGAGACACCTTGGTACAGAAAGTGCTGATATATCTTGATGCAGACATCTCGGGGTTACTCACCCTCACGAGTCAGTCAATATTTAAGATAACGAGACCAAGAAGAACAAGTTACTGATCAGTTATCGGAGAAAGACACATGCTAGAAAGACAAATCTGCTCCCACCTCCACAGACAGGGCCCAGCAGCTGGGTCACGGTCTTACCTCTTCCAGCCTGGCTTGGCCCCGGACTTTGATTAACTCCTCCTCTGCCTGATCTCGCTCAGCAAATGCCGCTGCTTTGACTCGGCTCAGCTCCTGTCACAAACACACACATTCCAGCCACGTTACCATGCAGTTTCAGGCCACGGATGGGTCAGGCCTAAAAGAGATGCAGCCACTTAGGGGCAGGGAACAAACGGCTTTCCCCATTCTACGGCTGCCTGGGTCAGTCATTTGATTCACAGACTAAGCTTCAGGTGCAGGTGGGAATGCACCAGACACATAGTTCCAGGGCTGGGGAGCCACAGCCAGGAGGGACACGGGGGCTGAAAAACCTGTTCTCCATGGGCCTTACCCCCTAGGCAAATACATCACTGCTGCAGGCAATGTTTAATGCCTCTGACTGCATGCCCAAGCCCTGCTATCTTACCCAGCTTCTGATCCAGGACTGTGTTTGACCTCGCTCTACCACTATCCAGTAGAAAGAGTTTTTGTTTAAATAGGAAACCAAATCAACAGATGCCTCAGTCCCCCTGTCTTCCCATCTCTACCTCAGCCCTCATGCCCCACAGCACACAGGGAGTCTCACAGGCCAGCAGTGGAAAATTTTGTAAAGTCCCTTGTTAAAATAAACAGCCAATGACTCCCAGACACACAGGCACCCAGACCACTCACTCTCACCTCCTCCAGCCCAATCCGGATGGCTTCCAGCCTCTGGATTCTCTCCTGCATGGAGCGTTCACTTGACTCCATGTGATGTGTCATGTGATCCACCTGCAAAGCAGCAGGAGCCATTTCAGTGGGTTTCTGGCACCTTATTATTCCTGAGACACAGCAGTCACCCAGCATTGGGAATAGCACACTCCTCTCTAGCCAGCTACTGGCAAGAGACAACAAAGCTTCCTCCTCCCTCAACACAACTCTTCTGTGAGGCTCCAACACAACTGAGCAGCAATGCCTTTAAATAGGAAGCCAGAGCCTTGCATACAAATTCCCCCACATTTTTGAAGAAAGGGGGTTGGAATCAACTCCCAGGAGCTCAGGCCACCTTGTAGTTTGGTCTTGGACCGGAGCCAAACACTGGGAAAGGCCCAGGCTTTGGGATGTGGGATGAGGTCTTCCTGAAACAGATCTCTCATGAGATGTCCATACGCACCCAAGAACAGTTTGGGAGGTTTTGGTTTTGACAGTTTTGAGAGACCCAAATCCAATCCAGATCTGATCACAGCCTCCTCAAAGCAATGTGTGCTTACCTCAATTTACATATAGGTAGTAAACAGAACCTTCAAGGGGCGGGGTAGGGGGTGATAAAAATGCAAATTGTTTGGTTTCCTGCAAACAGGAGCAGGGTTTTAAAACAAAACACAACAATAAAACATGGGGCCTCCTTCACTACCAGACTGCATGTCACCTCCTCACCACTTAAATAAACTTTACTTTGAGGGGTAACCTTGAGAAGAATCCATTTAAAATGTTCACTGGACTACAAAAGAAAAAGGCAGAAAATTCAAGTTCTCTCTTTCAGCCAAGAAGCCAAAGAAAATCAGCATCTTTGGGCCTCTGGAAGAGATCCTGACCAAGAAGGTCAGCCACTGTGGAAGACGGTGGGTGAGAAAAGCTTCTTGAACAATGCCTTGACCCAAACTGTCAATAACCTAATCCCAGATTTGGACCTTAGCGTCCAAAATATGGGGGTTAGCATGAAAACCTCCAAGCTTAGTTACCAGTTTGGACCTGGTACTGCTGCCACCACCCAAAAAATTAGAGTGTTTTGGGGCACTCTGGTCCCCCCAAAAACCATCCCTGGGGACCCCAAGACCCAAATCCCTTGAGTCTCACAACAAAGGGAAATAACTCTTTTCCCTTCCCCCCTCCAGGTGCTCCTGGAGAGATACACAGAAGCAACCTCCGTGAATCTAAACAGAGGGAGTCCACCCTCTCTATTTCCAGTCCTGAAAACAAAAGCACTTCCCTCTTCACCCAGAGGGAATGCAAAGTCAGGCTAGTAAATCTAACACACTCAGATTTCCCCCCTGACTTCTTCCTCCCACCAATTCCTTGGTGAGCTGCAGACTCAATTTCCTGAAGTTCCCCACTAAAGAAAAACTCCAACAGGTCTTAAAAGAAAGCTTTATATAAAAAGAAAGAAAAATACATAAAACTGGTCTCTCTGTATTAAGGTGACAAATACAGGGTCAATTGCTTAAAAGAATATTGAATAAACAGCCTTATTCAAAAAGAATACAATTCCAAGCACTCCAGCAACTACAGACATGTAAATACAAAAGAAAAAAAAAACCATATAACTCACTATTTGATCTCTTTGTACTTACAACTGGGAAACAGAAGATTAGAAAAGCAGGAAATAGAAAAATCCTTCTCATAGCTGAGAGAGAGTCAGGCAGAAGACAAAGAACTCAGACACAAACTTCCCTCCACCCAGAGTTGAAAAAATCCAGTTTCCTGATTGGTCCTCTGGTCAGGTGCTTCAGGTTACTTTTTTTTTTTCAGGTGAAAGAGACATTAACCCTTAGCTATCTGTTTATGACACAAACCTTGCTAGATTCTGTTTTAGACTCATAGATGTGTGTTTTCACTTTTATTTTCTTGTAACCATTTCTAACTTTATCTCTTACACTTGAATTCACTTAAAATCCTGTCTTCTTTTGTTTTACTATTAATCTAAACCAACTGTGTTTGTACTACAGTGAATATGAACTTTGGGTAATTTGGCAAGCTGGTGGGTTTGGTTTCCTTCAAAGAGCAGATGGATCATATTATTCCTCTGAACGTTGCAGAAGAGGGCTGGACATTTCAGAGCACAACGGTCTGGGGAAGTTCAGGACTGGGGGTGGTGTTGGGGTCACCTGCTAACATTAAATAAGTCTGATAAAGACAAAAGCGTGCCTGTGATAACTGCAGGCAGGCTGTTGGATTCAAAGTGGTTGAATCAGAGCTCCACAGCATATAGAACACTAAGTGCATTCTGGCTGTGTGCATGTCCCAGACAGGGAGCCACAAGCAGCAGAAACAATTTGAGGCACTCAGTTTATATA
The DNA here is from genome assembly GCF_025201925.1 of Gopherus flavomarginatus. Taxonomy (NCBI): domain Eukaryota; kingdom Metazoa; phylum Chordata; order Testudines; family Testudinidae; genus Gopherus; species Gopherus flavomarginatus. The sequence continues at coordinate 52,528,236 of NC_066628.1, read as the reverse complement.
CAATACAACCTCTCACTGATGTGAACTGCACCCTAGAACGAGACAAGAGCTGAGCCCCAATCACTAGCCCTGAATTGCCTAAATGGGTTTTTGAGACATTTTGTTGTTTGCTCAAGCAAAACAGCCTTTTCAGGATAAAAATGATGACACCACCTGTTCAGTTACTGCCCTCTGGGGACAGTAGTGTACCTGGCGGGATTCCACGGAAGCAGCCGCTTCCCGTCAGGCTGGCAGGCGCGGAAGCGGCACCTGCTGGCCGGTGCTGCCCACCACACAGCTGGAGAAGCCACGGGACGGCAGGCCGGCGTGGAAGCTGCGCCTGCCGGACGGTGCTGCCCACCACACGGCTGGAGGAGCCACGGGGCAGCAGGCCAGCGTGGAAGCCGCGCCTGCCGGCCAGCGCTGCCAACCACACAGCTGGAGGAGCCACGGGGCAGCAGGCCGGCGTGGAAGCCATGCCTGTGGTGCGGCAGCCTGGCGCGGAAGCTGCGCCTGCAGGCCAGTGCAGGCACAGCCGAGCGCTGGACCAGGAGTCGGGGACAGGCAGCAGCGCAGAAGGGAAGGTGAGCGGGGGTGGAGGGGTGGGTCGGTCAGGTCTAGGGGCATGGCCAGAGGGGGAGCCAAGAGAGGGGGACCCTTTTTATGTTTTTGCTCCCCCCTATGCTGAAAACGTGGCTACGCCACTGTCTGGGGACAGGATCAAAAGATAAATATCTTTGACACCCAAGTATGCTCCTGAGGGCTGCAAAACCTTGCTGGATGGCCTAGCAGCAGGGTGCCCTGCAATCTCTCCAGCCAGGCTCAGGCCAGCGGGAAAGAGTTTCTATTTTTATAAATGGCCTTTTGTTCCCATGGATGAAACAGAGGCTGCTGGATCCTCACCTGACATCAACAAACAGTCCCAGTAACTAAACCAAAGGGGTCAGTAGCCCAGAGGCTAGCGGGGAGACTTGGTTCAGTTGCTGCTGTGGCCCTGTCCTTACCTCTTTCAGTCGAAGGGATTCCACATCTTCCAGGCCCTGTTTAAATCTCTTCTTCTCCATTTCTAGGCGTTCTGGAGGTTAAAAGAGAACGGATTATCAACCAAGATCTCCCCCTGGTACTCCACACTCTTCACCTCACACTACATCTCACCATAAATCTTTATGCTCAGACTGCAGGGTCTGGCTCCCCAATAACTCAATTCTCTGATTCGCCCCAGGCCTAGCTGCCCAGCTCCTCCACTCACCCTCTGCCTGCACGGCTCGCAGTTTCAGCTCCGCTGTTGTGTTTGTCAAATCTTGCTTCACCTGGAAGAGCTGGTCCTGCTGAGCTTTGCACCTTCTCTCTAGCTCATCCACCTGAATGGAAATCACCACCATGAAGTGAAGACAAACAGAGCTTCTGCTTCCACTAGCACTGGGATGGGTGGCTGGCTGTGCATGGCCACTAGCCAGTGGGAGCCATAGGAAAGAGTCTGGAAACCTACACACAGTTAGCAAAGCAAAAAGTATGTTGGGAATTCCTAAGGCCCATTCCATGTTTCAGTCTAGGCTTGCTCTCCTACCTGGTTTCTTAGAAGCAGGTTTTTCTCATTGGCAGCAGATAGGTCCCGGAGAAGCTTTGTTTCTCGACCAGCAGCTTCCTGCAAACCGAGCCCAGGATTAGGAAAGCCCATCCCTGACCTCCTGAGGCCCCACACCCCCATCCAATACCACTTCAAAATAACCTAAGTCCCCAACACCATAACTTTCTCCCACCCACAGTACAGATCATTCTCCACAGTCATTATTTTGTACTTCACAGTTCATATATGCAACCACCTGACTTCTCATCCCATCCAGCATCCCCTGACACCCCAGACCAGAATGCCACCCAGAATCAAATATCAACCAGCCCCATCCAACCCCCAATCCAGCCCACCTGTTTTTGCTGCCGGAGCTCCATCAATTGGCACTCGGTCATGCTGGCTTGCTCCTGCTTTGTGGAACTCAGCAGCTCTCCCAGGTTCTGCACTTTCTGCTCAGACAGAGCCAATGCAGCTTCAGTCATCTGCAGTCTACACAGTAGAAGGCACAGCTGAGATTTTAATCTTTGTCCCTCCCAAAAATATATCATACTCCCAATGAATTTTCTACACTGGACAGCACTGGATATGCAGCAAGACAACCTCACAGCAACATAGGAAGAGCCAGAGGATCAGCTTGGGGTCCTCCCAGCTCCGTCTCTTGCCTCAGACAATGGTCAGTACCAGCTGCTTCAGAGGAAGGTGCAAGAAACTCTGGAATTTGCAGTTACAGAATAATTTGCTCATTGGGGCAGTTCCTTCCCACTCCTCATCAGTTATGGTTAGCTCAGATCTTGAAGCACAAGAACTTGTATTCCCTAATGTATCTGTATCACATCTAATGTTACTGTGGGTGCTCTCATTATCAAGAGATATTGGATCCTTTTTGGAATCCTACTACGCTCCTGGCTGTAATGAAAACTTGTGGCAAGAAATTGAGCACACTAATTTTACATTGCATAACAAAGATTTTTTATCAGTTATAAATTTGTTGCCTTTCAATTTTGCTCTTGTAAAAAAGGCTGAACAGAAGCATCTGATTGTGATCGCTGAGCTGTTTACAGGACACTTAGATAACTTTTCCTTCAGTTGTTACAGTTAATTTATACATCAGTAAGGGGCCTGAGTAGCTCCACTTATTCCTTCAATGTCCTGCCCCTTATATTGCATTTCTCAACAGTGAATTTAATGTGCCCACTCCCCAAGGTATTGGGTCCCTCTTCACTGTCTGTGAGAATCACACCTCACCACACCCCTGCTCTGCTGGCAGAAGTCTGTAGTATAGCACTGGCCTTAAACACACACAGCAAATGGGCCTATTCCCTCCCGCTCTGCAAAGAGAGGCTGCTTGCCCCAACCCCTGGATAACCAAGCCCATGTCCTCTCCTCCATAACAGCCCTACACAGCCCATCTCTTGCCTTCTGTCAGCTCTGCATGGTTTAGCTTCCCATCTACTTAACCACTCTCCAGTAATACCAGGTCTTGCAGCTCATTTCTCAGCTTCTCCCACAAATGCATAGAATGCCCCTATTGCATCACTGTCTGGCCCCAAGCCGCCCTCCCTCAAAACCCCATACAAGATCCACTTCCACAGGGATCAAGGCTAATTGAAAATTGCCAATTGACAGCAGTGAGGCAGCTGGCCAGTGGGGATCACTGACATGATTGTTGGATTCTCCCATCACTTCGACAGCTGAGAGTTCAGCTGACACTGACTTAAGTTTTGGGCTTATTTGTTTTTATGGCTTCTCATGTGGGAAGCAAGTCCGGTCCCCGATTTGCAAATGCAGTTGCATGCCTTGCAAGTGTAGTCGTGGTTGGGCGGAGGGCTTCAGGCATTGGCCTTACGATGTGCTCTCTTCTCCTGCAGAGACCTCACACACCACTCCTCAAAAGTGGACACAGCCTCACAGCACAGACCTCTCCATCTAGGTCTGTCCAGTGCAACAAATTCCCAGGTGCCCTGGAAACTGACATAATTAGTGTCCATTTATCTCTCCAGCCTGAAGACTGCTGGGAGCCCATCCCCACAATGGGTTGCCTTGTCACTGTCCCCATCAACCCACTCCTAAGCCCACCTGCTTGTCTGTTATTTCTTCTAGCATGCAAGCTCTTTGGGGCAGTCACTGTGTTTACTACATTTGTGCAGCACCCAGTACAATGGGCCCTGATCCTGCCTGGGACCTCTAGGTGCTAACAAAACACTGACTGAAATAGTAAGCCAGCTACTCCCTCCTCTCTCCACAGCTCTGATCAGTACAGCCTACTTCTCAGCCAAGGGCATGACTGGGCAGATGCTTTCCTCCATACTTGGCTTTTAATGAATTCATGACAGACTGCCGCTCATTCAGGGCTTCTTGTAACTGGCCAACTCGTGCTGCTGATGTCCTGAATTGGGAAAAGAAAAACATTAACCACTCAAAATGAAGACTTCCATCTCAGACTTCCTTCTGAGAACCCGATCTTTCCCCCTATGCAAGGAGGGAGCCAAGAGATTCACTGACCTGCTGCTCCTGGTTATTTCTTCTCTCTGTTTATCAATAGTATCCATCAAATCCAGGAACTGAGAATGAGACAAACACCAGTGACACTGTGAACTGCAGGAGTTTGTGGCACTCCTGTGGGGAGTGGGGACATATAGCTGCACAGTGTCCCAATGCTGAGGAGCCTATGCAGTGTAACCTGGGGAACTGGGCAGACCCATGCTCCCTAATCCACCTTGTGGGGGTCTCACTAACCCCACATATGTACACCAAACCAGTAAAGCTAAATGGGGTAGAGACCACAGCACTGGTTGACTCGGGGAGTGCTATCACGCTTGTCTCGGGGAAGCTTGTGAAGTGTAGTCAGCTGCTGCGGGCTAAGCATACGGGGATAACATGCGTCCATGGGACATTTGGTTATTACCGCCCATCCCAGTAAAAATTGAGATTCAGGGAAACACTACTGAGGTAGCAGCAGGTGCAGTCCCTAAACTCCCATACCTGGTGCTCATAGGGAGGGACTTCCCACGGTTTGGAGACTTACTCCCAGTAGGAGGATTGGAGAAAGAGGGGAATCCTGAAGTTAGTGAGGCATCCACAGTAGACTGTCAACCCCTAGTCTTCTCTGAAATATCCCCAGATTTATTTTCCATTCCCAGACATGGTAGAAAGTCAAAAAGGGAAAGAAGGGCAGCTAAGGCCTTGGGAACCCGAATACTGGCCCAAAGCCAGAGGGTCACCCTCGTAGGTAGGCGGACCCGAGCAGCTGAAAAGGAGGCCACCCAGGAGGGAGAAGCTCCTGAGTCTGACCCCCACCCTAACGCTTCTGAACCAGTAGAGGCAACAGAGACTGGGCCCCTAGATCTTGGGCAGATTAGCCCCGGAAAAGGAAATTTTGGACGGGATCAGGCTGAAGACCCAAGGTACAACAACATTAGAAAGGAGGTGACTGAAATAGATGGGGTCCCCGTGGAAGGGAGAACACAGGGACCAGGACCCTACTTCATAAAGAAGAAGAATCTCTTATACCGAGTTGCATCAGTACAGGGGCAGAAGGTACAGCAGATCTTAGTACCTCAAAAACACCAGAATGCTGTATTAAGTCTTGTGCATAGTCATCTTTTTGGGGGGCACTTGGGGGTAGAGAAGACCCTGGCACGAGTCCTACAACGGTTCTTCTGGCCCGGAGTACATGAAGAAGTGCGAAGGTACTGTGCATCCTGTCTGGAGTGTCAGCTGCATAGTCCCCGTCCCCACCTGAGGGCACCTTTAGTACCCCATCCCATCATAGAGGTCCCCTTTGAGCGAATAGCCATGGACCTAGTGGGACCCCTGGAGAAGACGGCTCGGGGCCACCAATATATACTTGCTGTTTTGGACTATGCTACTCACTACCCAGAAGCCGTCCCCCTGCGAAACACAGCCTCTAAAACGATAGCCAAAGAGCTGGTGAGGATCTTTGCTACCAAAGGAGATATTAACAGACCAAGGAACCCCATTTATGTCAAAGCTAATGAAGGACTTCTGTACGCTGCTCCATATACATACCCTGAGAACTTCAGTTTACTATCCGCAGACTGATGGGTTGGTAGAAAGGTTTAATCGAACCCTCAAGGCTATGATAAGGAAGGTGGTAAGTCGGGACGGGAAGGACTGGGACACCCTACTGCCCTACCATATGTTCGCTACTCGGGAGATACCTCAGGCCTCAACTGGGTTTTCCCCATTCGAGTTATTATACAGGCGTCACCCCAGTGGCATAGTAGATATCGCCAAAGAGATCTGGGAAGAGGAACCCAATAAGGGGAGAAATATAATAGAACATGTAATACAGATGCGAGACCAGATAGCCCATGTTACCCCTATTGTACGGGAACATTTGCAAAAGGCACAGGAGGCCCAGAGAACCTATTACAATCGCCAAGCAAAAGTCTGACTGTTCCAACCAGGGGATCGGGTGATGGTGTTGGTACCCATGGCAGAAAGTAAGCTTCTGGCCCAATGGCAGGGGCCCTATGAGGTGGTTGAACCCGTGGGGGAAGTAACCTACAAGGTGCGGGAGCCAGGATGCCGAAAATAAGAACAGATTTATCACATCAACCTTCTGAAACCCTGGCATGCACAAGAGGCATGCATAACTATCCGAAAAGACCTAACCCAGGAAAACAAGCCTTCCAAACAGGTGAGTGGTCTCCCAGTTTAACACCAGACCAGAAGAATGAGGTGTCTGAGATGATCTTCCAGAACCAAGATGTGTTCTCGACAAAACCAGGTCGAACAACCGAGACATATCACCACATTGTCACGAACCCTGAGGCCAGAATAACAATGAGGCCCTATCGGGTGCCAGTGGCCAAAAGAGGAAATAAAACCAGAAGTAACAAAAAAATGCTGGAGTTGGGGATCATCGAAGAATCCCACAGTCAGTGGTCCAGCCCAATCATGCTGGTGTCCAAACCTGATGGCACCACAAGATTTTGCAATGACTTCCGGCGACTAAATGAAGTATCCCAGTTTGATGCGTACCCCATACCTCGCATAGATGAGCTAGTGGACCGTCTGGAGAATGCCCGGTATGTGACTACCCTAGACTTGACAAAGAGGTACTGGCAGATTCCCCTTGCGGAAGACGCAAAGGAAAAGACTGCGTTCTCTACACCACAGGGTCTTTTTCAATATACTGTCCTCCCTTTTGGACTACTTTCCAGCGCCTCATGGACAAGCTATTACGCCCGCATAACAGTTATGCTGCTGCCTACTTGGACGATGTGGTCATTCATACCCCAGACTGGAAAACCCACCTAGAGAAGATGGAGGCAGTCCTTGATACCTTCAGGCAAGCTGGCCTTACAGCAAACCCTGCCAAGTGCGCTGTAGGGTTTACAGAGGCCAAATATCTTAGCTATATTGTGGGGAAAAGTCTGGTAAAACCCCAAGTGGACAAGTTGGAGGCCATCCAAAATTGGCCCCGACCGCATCGCAAGAAACAAGTCTGGGCATTCCTAGGTGTAGTGAGGTATTACCGAAAATTTATCCCCCACTTTGCCACAACAGCAAGCCCCCTGACAGACCTAGTGAAAGCCCGTGAACCTGATCTGGTGAGATGGTCTGACGCAGCAGAGGAAGCATTCACAGACCTACGGACTGCCCTCTGCAGTAACCCCGTACTGATAGCCCCTGATTTCACCAAGGAATTTATCCTGCAGACAGATGCGTCAGAAGTAGGGTTGCGGGCCATCCTATCACAGATGGTCGGGGAGGAGGAACACCCAATTCTCTACCTCAACAGGAAACTCCTTCCAAGGGAACAAAAATATGCAGTGGTGGAGAGGAAGTTCCTTGCCATAAAATGAGCCATGGAAGCATTGCGCTACTACTTGCTCAAGCGCAGATTTGTCATCGTGACCGACCATGCCCCTCTCCAATGGACGCAGCGGAACAAGGAGAAGAACACAAGGGTGACCAGGTGGTTCTTATCCCTCCAACCTTTCCAGTTCCGTGTGCAACACAGAGCAGGGAGCCGTCACGGTAATGCCGATGGCTTGTCACATGTCCACTGTCTGGCATCCCAAGCTGCCCAACCCCTTGGTGTTGAGCATGGGGGAGGGATGTGTGACAGACCCAGGCAGTGTGGTACAGGAGTCTGACAGAGGGCAAATATACTGGTCACTAGCTGAGTAGTTTTCTGTTCCCTGAGTGCCTTATAAATCGTGTCAAACTAATCTGATAGCGTTCTTTGATAGGATAACGAGCCTTGTGGATAAGGGAGAAGCGGTGGATGTGATATACCTAGACTTTAGTAAGGCATTTGATACAGTCTCGCATGATGTTCTTATAGATAAGCTAGGAAAGTACAATTTAGATGGGGCTACTATAAGGTGGGTGCATAACTGGCTGGATAACCGTACTCAGAGAGTAGTTGTTAATGGCTCCCAATCCTGCTGGAAAGGTATAATAAGTGGGGTTCCGCAGGGTTCTGTTTTGGGACCGGTTCTGTTCAATATCTTCATCAACGATTTAGATGTTGGCACAGAAAGTACACTTATTAAGTTTGCGGACGATACCAAACTGGGAGGGATTGCAACTGCTTTGGAGGACAGGGTCAAAATTCAAAATGATCTGGACAAGTTGGAGAAATGGTCTGAGGTAAACAGGATGAAGTTCAATAAAGATAAATGCAAAGTGCTCCACTTAGGAAGGAACAATCAGTTTCACACATACAGAATGGGAAGAGACTGTCTAGGAAGGAGTATGGCAGAAAGATCTAGGGGTCATAGTGGACCACAAGCTTAATATGAGTCAACAGTGTGATACTGTTGCAAAAAAAGCAAACGTGATTCTGGGATGCATTAACAGGTGTGTTGTAAACAAGACATGAGAAGTCATTCTTCCGCTTTACTCTGCGCTGGTTAGGCCTCAACTGGAGTATTGTGTCCAGTTCCGGGCACCGCATTTCAAGAAAGATGTGGAGAAATTGGAGAGGGTCCAGAGAAGAGCAACAAGAATGATTAAAGGTCTTGAGAACATGACCTATGAAGGAAGGCTGAAGGAATTGGGTTTGTTTAGTTTGGAAAAGAGAAGACTGAGAGGGGACATGATAGCAGTTTTCAGGTATCTAAAAGGGTGTCATCAGGAGGAGGGAGAAAACTTGTTCACCTTAGCCTCCAATGATAGAACAAGAAGCAATGGGCTTAAACTGCAGCAAGGGAGATTTAGGTTGGACATTAGGAAAAAGTTCCTAACTGTCAGGGTAGTTAAACACTGGATTAGATTGCCTAGGGAAGTTGTGGAATCTCCATCTCTGGAGATATTTAAGAGTAGGTTAGATAAATGTCTATCAGGGACGGTCTAGACAGTGTTTGGTCCTGCCATGAGGGCAGGGGACTGGACTCGATGACCTCTCGAGGTCCCTTCCAGTCCTAGAGTCTATGAGTCTATGAGTGACTAGAGCAGGGACTGCACTGGAGTAATCAGGAACCTGCTAGAATCAATTAAGGCAGACAGGCTGATTAGAACACCTGCAGCCAATCAAGGCAGGCTAATCAGGGCACCTGGGTTTAAAAAGGAGCTCACTCCAGTCAGGGAGGAAGGAGCTAGAGGAGAGGAAGTGTGTGTGAGGAGCTGGGAGCAAGAGGCACAAGGAGCTGAGAGTGAGAGGCTGTGCTGCTGGAGGACTACGGACTACAAGTGTTATCAGACACCAGGAGGAAGGTCCTTTGGTGAGGATAAAGAAGGTGTTTGGAGGAGGCCATGGGGAAGTAGCCCAGGGAGTTGTAACTGTCATGCAGCTGTTACAAGAGGCACTATAGACAGCCGCAATCCACAGGGCCCTGGGCTGGAACCCGGAGTAGAGTGCAGGCCCGGGTTCCCCCCAAACCTCCCAAATCCTGATCAGACACAGGAGGAGTTGATCCAGACTGTGGGGAAGATCACTGAGGTGAGCAAATCTGCCAATAAGCGCAGGACCCACCAAGGTAGAGGAGGAACTTTGTCACAGGTCATTGACCAAAGCTAGTGTTCTGTCTCAGAGACTTTGTACCAAAGGGAGGGAGAGGATGTGGAAATCCTATGTATTAACTTCATAAACTGGAAAGTACTGAACTGTCCCAGTAAGAGAGAGAACAGGATGAATGAAAATGAAACCACTGAAATCCTTTGGCTCACAGAGTCAAGTGTTTCAGCCAGGGGATGTTTCCAATGCAACATTTCTGCTGGCGGATCTGCTCCCAAGGGCAACCTAGCCCCAATCTGCTGTATAATGCTGTGTGCCTACTGCAAGTACTAATGCAGCATGTCAGCATTTGCAAGTGGCTCCTTGGGCCAGGACTCCCGGTACTGTGCTACTTTACAAAGACAATTCACAGGAAAGCCAGCGTTCATGGCTGCCCCATTCAAGCTGCTGAAGCATTAGTAGGCCACTCACCTGCTTAGCCTTCTCCTCCTTCAGACTAAACACCTCCTTACTGAGTACGCGTGTCCGGCTGTGGTTCTCAGCAAGAATGGTCTGGCGATCCTGGTTGTGATCCATGGCTTGTTCTGACACAGAAACACATTTCCACAACAATAGAGCAGAGAGCGGTTCTACAGCAGGATGATACCCAGACCCCTGTGGCCTCCCCATGGACCCCTTTTAGGGAGGCTGTTCCTACAATATGGATGCAATGGATAGAGTGAAGGAAGTGTTGTTTTAAAGAAATAGCTTCCAAAACCCACAACAGTAATGCAGCTCAGTGCGGGCTGCTTTTGGCAACTTCCAAACTGTACCACAGCCACTAAGGGACAATACAAAGCCCCACTGAAGGGGAGTCCTTCTCTGTTTACATGACACTCCAAGACTGCACTCAATCAAACCCAACCATCTCCTCCCTAGCTGGTCTCTGCAGGGAGAAACTGGGAAAATTCCAGCATCTCTCTCCTTAGCACAGTACAGCTCCCTGCAGTACCTGAGTTCAGCACAACTCCTCCCTTACCAGCCGACAGGGCCCTAAATGGCTCCTGTCAGGGAGTGGGAGACATGGGGCTCCTCTGAGATAGCAGCAGCCCCATCACCATCCATGTACCTGTGGTGAGAAAAAGAATGCACACGTCTTGCCCACACAACATTGGCCACATACCCACAGCCTTCAGGATGTCACTCGGGACGTTGTTCCCAGCCAGCTCCAGTCTCCTCAAGGTCTTGTTGCTGTGCAGACAGCTCAGTAACGCTCGGCCCCCCAGGAGCCCAATGTTATTCCAACGCAAATCTAGAGGGGCAACAAACCATCACCCTGGCAGCAGCAGTAGCACCATCAGGCCATATTGAATATATTCCTCACACATGGCACCCCTGCACAGTGGGTCAGCTCCCCCTAGAAGCCTCAGCATAAACCACCAGTGCGTGCAGTTCACCATCTGAGAGTGATAGAATGAGAAAGTGACGGACAATGCAAACTTATAGCAAATGCAGCTTCGTCTACTCTCTCAGCATCCTGCAGAAGGACCTGCAATAAACGCTGCACATACTGCAAAGTCTGCGCAAGGAACCATTCCAGCCAGATAGACCTGCAGGATGTTCCCATCACGTCATTATTCAACAAACCCAACTTCCTTAGAGAGGCTGCCCAGCCCAGAAGCTTGCTTCTAGTCTGAAAGAAAATAATCTCCCTGCAGGGAGACAGCACAGCAGCAACCTCTGCCCACTTAGGGAGGGGAAGGGAAATTCTATCAAGGCTTCTATTTGGGGCAGCAGAGCATCTGCACAAAGAAACCTCAGGGCCTGGGATGAGATGCATGAGTCTCAAACCAACAGGACAGTCATAAGCTGGGGGAATTCCTCTTCTCATCAACCCAAAGGGAGGTGCTTCTGCACCAGGTAGCCAGATTTGGACTCTGTGTTTCCGTTCCACAGTTTCTGGTTAACCCCTGCTTATCTAAGTCATGAAATCTCTAGAGGCTGCCAGGGCTGCCACTGGCATAGAGTCTCTGGAGCAGCTCTGGAGTGACTGGAAATGGGAAGGCAATGCCACAGGCAGTGTTCCCTCTAATTTTTCCCATGCATATACAGAATGAATTACACATCACCTCCATATTGGTGCACATAACAAAATTCACACGGTGAGGCTGAATGGCTCGGAAGGTGGAGGTGAGTTCTGGGCTAGGGCAGAGAACTGAGGTGCAGGGGAGGTGAGGGCTCTGGCTCGGGGGCAGGGATGAGAGGTTTGGGGTGCATGCTGCCTCGGGGCTACAGCGGGAAGAGAGGACTCCCCCAGCAGCACCTGGACTGTGGTGGGGGAGAGGCTCCTCTCCCCCGGCCACAGCAGGTCCACGCTGGGGCTAGGTTGGGGCCAGGGGAGGGGCACCTCTCCCCAGCCCCGGCAAGTCCAAGGTAGGTGTGTGCTGGAGCCAGTGGGAAAAGACGCCTCTCCCCGCTGTGGTAGGTTCATGCTGGAAGAGAGGCATCTCTCCCTGCTGCAGCCCCAAGCCCCTGTGCAGGGCTTAACAGGCAGCTGCGCGAGACCAAGCAGCTTGGAGGGAACTTAGGCCAAAGGTACGACCTGAAAGTGATAACATCCTGATGAAGGGGAGTTGCTCTTACCCAGCTCCTGTAGGCTGGAATTGCATTTCAGGGCCATGGCCAGCTCTCCTGCTCCCTGGTGATTAATCTGGTTATTGCGCAGATCCAGCCACTGGAGGAAGCGGTTGGCTCCTAGTCCCTGGCAGAAAAGGGAAAAGCCCTCTTCCCACATGCCCAGGCTGTTCCATTCCAAGGTGAGGCTGAGGAGAAAGTTAAACAGGAGTTGCAGGTTAATCTACATCTCTAGGAAAAAGGAACAGCAAGAGGCTGAAGGGGATGCCTCAGCCTAGCTCCTGTGGGGACCCAATCACAGGCTCACCCTAGCCAACAAAGGCCAGACTCCAAAGAAAAGGGAGCTCTCCAGTGTCCACCCCAGCTCTGGTCCAGCAGAGAAACCCCTGACCCTTGCACCCACTCACCCAGCACACAATGGACAGACGGGTGGAAGTGACTTTACACCTCACCTTCTGATGGATTTGTTCTGCCTGAGGAGTTTCCCCAAAGCCTCAGCACCCAGAGCTCGCAGGTTATTCCCCTGAAACAAATACCACAGGTGAATGGCTTAAGGTGTCCCGTTTCATCCCGTCTGATACACTGGGTGGTGCCAAGGTCGAGTTGTGGTTATGATTTATCACATGTAGGTAACACTGGTCCCAGGCACATTGCCCACTAAACCCGGGCTCTCCAGCCCTTGTGTGGAAATGCACAGATCCTGCTGGTGACAGTGTCAAATAGAAACATGCTGCCTGGCCTCACTGTGCCAAGAAACACTTTCCAAATGGAGAAGCCTAATATCTCCCACATGGAAACAGTAGTGTCATCATTTGCCTGTGATAAGAAGGGAGCCTCAGACTCTTGGCATCTGGTGGGCATTTTGACTTTTCACCAGGAAGGGCTCATCTGACAGCAGAGTGAGGCATGATGGATGGGTCTGGGAACTAATTCAGAATGATATTATGTACTAGCAGAAGGCTGTCTTTATGGTTATTTATTATTATTATTTTTAATAAATAAATTTTTTGTTACACTCTCCCCTGAGGATCTGTGGCAAGCGTGACCTACCCAGGGGCTCCAGATCCCACTGTACTGCATACACACACACCCATAACTTGAGCTTGGTTGTCAGTGTTGCAATGCATATTTTTAGGTAGTATTCAGTCAGAACCCAGATTCGGCTTTGCTAGTATTTTTTAACACAGTTTTGGGCCGTATACATAAAGGCAACATATGACAGACCCGGGGCAGACAGTCCTTTTCACATGCAATTCTAGTGTAATAATGTGTTCAGTTCTCCATAACATGTTAACAGAAAGATACTGATAAATAGGAGGGACTTCACAGAAGAGCAATTCAGATAACCAGGGGACTCCCTCACTGATGTTGAAACATTAAAAGACCTAAATATGTCTAGCTTGACCAAGCAGTAGCTAAGAGGGACACACATAGTAATAATTGCCCATGAGTAAGTAAAGATGGACTGATCTATATGAGAAAGTTGAACCAGTTGTAGGCAGTGTCTACACAATGAGCACCAGAGCTGTACTGCCATAGTGCACACACTTTCTACACTGATGGAAGGGTTTGTTCGTCAATGTAGTTAATCCACCTCCCAAGAAGCAGTTGCTAGGTCAACAGAAGAATCTGCATCTACACTGAGGATTAGGTCAATTTAACTGCAGCACTGAGGGGTGTGAGAATTTCCACTCCCCTGAGCAATATATCTAGGTGGTCTAAATGTTAAGTATAGATCAGAGTATAGTTAATGTGTGACTTTAAAGAGATTTAGTTAAACTAGTGCAAGAGGCTGTGCGGACACACTTCAGATTAAAACAGATGTAATTCATTATAGCTTCAGTCAATTAGGAACAGTTTTAAACTAAACTGAACCAAGTCATTATTAAACCAAAATAAGTGTGTCCACAGGAGTTTGCACCAGTTTAAATGAATCAGTTTAAAAAACAATTTTATATTAAAAGTATGTAGACAAGGCCTTAGCAACGGATTACTAGGAAAACCTTCCCACCAGTGAGTTCTACCAAGCAGTCTCCCTAAGAGAAGGGCTGGGAGTCCCATCAAGTGAGGCAATTACAGTGGACAGGACACCGCATTAGGAAGTGTGCGAAAGGGAACAAGCCTGCACTGGTCCCTTCAGTTGGTGGCCTGCATGGGACCATCGGATCTTTCCATCCCCAATTCCCATGAGAGCTGCACCTCTGAAACCTCCTCAATTGCTTTTGCGGTGTTGAAGGCCAAGGCTTGCTCAGAGTTGCTCAAGTCAAGTCAAACAAACTCACCTTCAAGCCCAAAGATTTTACTACAGTGTTGGAGCAAAGTCCATTCAGCAGATATCTGACCCCTGTGAAAGAGAAAAGAAGGATATTTATATTTCACACAGGACTTCAACCCTCTCCTGGACCTGAACACGAGGTGTCAGTAAACACCTCTTTACCCCACCAGGCTCAATCAAGGAGACGTAGCTACAGGGACAAACTATTTCATTAGCAAGAAACTTTAGTGCTGCTGGAAAATGCCAACCTGACCTGGAGACCTCTCTGCACACAGACCAGCTAGAGCCTGGGTACAGGCTTCTCACAAGCCCTGCCGCTATGATCACAGCCTTGGTCTGGAGAACCCTCTTCCAGCAGTGAGGGGGGACTTCAGACTTTATGGCTTATGCAGCCCTTGCTCTCTGCTGATAGGGTGGTTTGTGTGGTGCAGACGCTTCTCCTCTAGGATCTGGACAGATTGCACACAACATTTGGCTGCTACTGACTTGGCCCACTCTGAAACTAGTGATCTGTTCGTTCCCTCGGAGCACCTGGCATTGGCCACTGTCGGAAGACAGGACACTAGGCTAGATGGACCTTTGGTCTGACCCACTGTGGCCATTCTTATGTAGAGGGTAAAGGCTCCAAGTCTCGTTTCCAGTCCCCTGAGCCGCCAGAAAGTAAATTCAGCAACTGCAGCTGCCAATAATTCCTCTTGCTGCTATAGGGCTAACTTCCAGCTTGGGTAGATGCACACTTGCTAGCTTTGATCAAGCTATACTAAAAGTATTAGCAAAGTTGCAGCAGCACTGGTGGCAGCACAGGCTAGCTGCCCGAGTCCAGTCCTATACAGAACTTAGGTATGAACTCAGGTGGCTAGTCCAAGCCACTACCCATGCTGCCCCAATTATACTACTATTTTTAGCACATAAACTCCATCAAAACTACCTCACATATGCCTACTGGAAATTACACCACCAGATGCAGTGGAAACATGCCCTATGAGTGAAAATGTACAACAGACAAGTCCTCTCAGGCAGAGAGAATGTGCTTCTGGCATATGCAGCAGGGCACCAAAGGAATCATCAAAGCACACAATCAGTTTCAAGCAACTCTGTGGCCTCATTAGTCCAGCACAGCTAGAGTCACACCTCATGTTCTAACTGCAAACAGCTTCGTTCCAATACCCCCTAGTCCTTCCTCTTACTAATGTGGGCTCCTGAAGATCTCTGATCACTGTATTGTTCTCTCTTATTTTTCTAAAGTAGCTGTACTCTACAGGGACAATGCAGTGGCAGAAACCCTGTTTTAGACTGTTAAATGGTTGAGGCAGAGTATTTCCCGTGGTGGGTCCCCTTTCTGGAGATAGCAGATTGAGCCCAAGCCTGACTGTACAGATCTATATTTAAGACATAGTTTTCCAATAAAGCCTTTGCCCAACAGCAACACCCATTAAAATTAAAAGCTCTGCATATGCATTCATACACCCTGGAAAGAGGGATTGGAGAGTCAAAATATTGTCCGTTTGAGATTTGAAAGCTTCATCCTAATTGTGTTCAGCATGTCCATTTAACCCTCACTAAGCATGCAAGCAGTGCAGGGAGTTTCTGGGGCTCAGATCTTTTATTCATGCTCACAAAATAGTTTGTATGTTGTCCCAGTAAGCGTCTCAGACCCAGGTCCTGAACAGAATGAGACCCACCACCCACCTTGGCATTACTGGTTGAAACATATGAAGGAGTTTTGCTTTTGTGATAAGTTTAGTTAAATAAGAAAATATATCAGCTTTCAAAGCTCAGACAACTTGGTGAGGTAAAAAAGTAAAAAACGCAAACAGAATGGGTGGGTTCATTTGGGCTTAGATAATATTCTCTCTGAGACAGATTAGTTCATAGAGTAAATGTAAGGCCAGGAGATTCAAACACACAAATTCCTATTAGCAAGAATCCTGGATCTAATTCCCTGCACATGGGGCTGCAGTTTTGCCCATAAGCACACATTTATTCACTCTTCAGAGCAACTCCCTTAAGATTAAGGATTTGACTTTCAGCGTGAGCCTGACTCCCAGATCTCACAGTTCAGAGGCATAGCACACATGCAAGTGTCTCCCTGTGGGCAAAGAGTCCCACCTTCTTCATTCAGCATGCAGTCACTCAGCATGATCTTCGTAAACAGGATCTCGTCCTGTAAAAGCTTCCCTAGGACTCTGCATGTATCCACAGAAAGGCTCTGGGTGGCAAAATCCAAGCAGCTGTGTCCTGGCCCCTCCTGGAGCTCATGTAGCTGCTGCAGGACTGTCTCCTGTGGCTGAGCACCACTCTCCTTACATAACTGGATATAGGCCCTTCGAAACTCTTCCATTGCCACAGCAGGTGCTAACGTCACTCCTTTCCTGTCCTCTGCATGATGAAGGACCAAGCTGGCCTCAGAGAAGAGCAGGGAATGCACGAAAACCTGGTGGACAGTAAAGGCTGTACTGTGAAAGGCAAGAAGCAATCTCTGGACTATAGTGCATGGTCCTAAGGATAAACAGGACCAATACAAATAGTGCTCAAAGCCACAGCCATCCCCACCCCATAAACACCCACTTGGAGCCCTGCAGGACACCAGTCCCAACCCCACTCTCTCAGGATAGGGAGAAACTCACTACAGCCTCTTCTCATGTACCCGTTGACTGTTACAAGGATACAACCCCCACCCCTTACAACAGCCACGCCCTACACCCTGTAACTAGGAAGAGTAGAGCATGCTGGGGATTGTAGTTCTGCTCTTTCCCCCTCCCTCTCCACCCCAGTAACCAGGGGAGGAGGGCATGCTGGGAGCTATAGTACAGAGCCAATTTAGAAATGTTACCGGGTGCAGCCCCATCTCAGTAGAGATATTGTCTCCTGCAGTGCAGGCCCTACAGCTCCTCCCATAACATCAGTGTATGGCCAACCTCAAAAGATCAAAAATCATGACAGAGACTAAAAACAAATCAAAAGATTAAAAAAAATATTTAACTCCCCACTACTTCTCTCCAGTGTGTAACTGAGAATTTCAAGTTGAAACATCAATGTTTAATGCGCACAAAAATGCTCACCTCTCCCTGGCTGCTCTGACTGAGAGGCCACTTGCCCTCTCTTCACCCCTAAGACCAGGTAACTCCCCGATCCCCATTGCCTCTTATTCTTGATTCTCCCCAGACTCATTTCCTACCTTCCGCCTACATTTCCCTTTTCAACTTCCCCCTCCTCTGCCCGCCCCCCTCACATTTTCCTGCCCTTCCACAGCAACCTCACCTTCAGACAAAGAATTCCCTGGCTGAGATGATTTAGTTGGGGATCGGTCCTGCTTTGAGAAGGGAGTGGGACTAGATGACCTCCTGAGTTCCCTTCCAACCCTGATAACAATGATTCATAGAATCATAGACTATTTTAGAATATATTGTACAAGAACTATAAAATGGAGCTGAACAAAGACCACCCAAGAAAGACAGAGCACTCTCCCTGTGGATCACGTTTTCAAATTAGTTTTCAGTGAAGATTTATGTGAACTGCAACGAACTTTGCTAATTGCTGGAAAACCATCACCCAAGCAGAGCTTTCTACATCTCAGCGTAGTTTTTATATTTTCAATCTTAAATATTATTTTTAAATAACCAATTCATTCACATTCAAAGCATATAAACCAAAATTTTAAATAATTCTTTCTTTGTATAATTTTAACTTCGGAAATGTGTTATCCAGTGATTACAATAAATTATTTACCTTTAAAATCCTATAATTGTCCAAATAGCTACAAATGATACATTTTTATTTCAATTACTCTTCCCTCTCACTGATTCAGGACTTCTCCTCTGCTGGGGACCCAGAAGCACTTCCCTCAACTATCCCTATCCTGCCTCAGGAAGTACAGCTGCTGGTCCCAAGTAAAGTACTCAAAGGGTGGAGAGAAGTGTCATCAGAACAGCTGTGTCTGGGGCAAAGGAGAAGACCACTGCCCCAGAAGTTCTGTTGCAGGCTCCAAGGCTCTGCTCAGGCCAGGTAGCTGCTGCCCCACTCCCCCAGCTCTCCCCTCTCACTACACCAGGACCAATCCATAAAGGAAGGAAGGGCATGTCTGTCTTCTTTCACAACACTCTGGCTGTTTGTCCAGCTCTGAAAATGAAGGGAATGGAGGGGCTTCCTTCTCCATTAGTACAGTTCCTCCTGCTAGCACCACAATCCTGTGATTCACAATTAATTTGGGAGAGTTAGCAATAGTGTTACATCCATGTGGCAACCACAACAATTGCTCATGTGGTGAAACCCCAGCAAGAAAGAATTAATATATTAACAACTCTCTGACATATGTTCTGGTCTTCAGCAGGAAGTTAGTTGTCCTCCCTGTGCAGCTATTCCAATTGCTCAGCTGGAAGCATAAAGAACCAGGGCTTGTCTACATCACAAAGTTGCAGCGCTGGTGAGGGGGTTACAGCGCTGCAACTTAGGAGGTGTACACATCTGCAGGGCATCACCAGCGCTGCAACTCCCTGTTTGCAGCGCTGGCCGTACTCCCGTTTTGTCTCGGGTGTAGAGGATCCAGCGCTGGTGATCCAGCGCTGGTAACCAAGTGTAGACACTTACCAGCGCTTTTCTTGACCTCCGTGGAATAAGCAGGTATCCCAGCATACCTGAGGAAGCCTCTCTGGTAATCAAGCAGGTCTCCTTCCCCGTGGTTTGCTCCGGTGTTCTCCGAACCCCCGAGCAAGCAGGTCTCCTTCCCCGCGGTTTGCAGGGGGGTTCCGGGAATGCGAGAGCAAACCGCGGGGAAGCAGGTCTCCTTCCCGGGTTTGCTCTTGCGTTCCCCAAACCCCCGTGCAAGCAGGTCTCCTTCCCCGGTTTGCTCTCGCGTTCCCCGAACCCCCGAGCAAGCAGGTCTCCTTCCCCGCGGTTTGCAGGGGGGTTCGGGGAACGCGAGAGCAAACCGCGGGGAAGCAGGTCTCCTTCCCCGGTTTGCTCTCGCGTTCCCCGAACCCCCGTGCAAGCAGGTCTCCTTCCCCGGTTTGCTCTCGCGTTCCCCGAACCCCCGAGCAAGCAGGTCTCCTTCCCCGCGGTTTGCAGGGGGGTTCGGGGAACGCGAGAGCAAACCGCGGGGAAGCAGGTCTCCTTCCCCGGTTTGCTCTCGCGTTCCCCGAACCCCCGAGCAAGCAGGTCTCCTTCCCCGCGGTTTGCAGGGGGGTTCGGGGAACGCGAGAGCAAACCGCAGGGAAGCAGGTCTCCTTCCCCGGTTTGCTCTCGCGTTCCCCGAACCCCCGTGCAAGCAGGTCTCCTTCCCCGGTTTGCTCTCGCGTTCCCCGAACCCCCGTGCAAGCAGGTCTCCTTCCCCGGTTTGCTCTCGCGTTCCCTGAACCCCCAAGCAAGCAGGTCTCCTTCCCCGCGGTTTGCAGGGGGGTTCGGGGAACGCGAGAGCAAATCACGGGGAAGCAGGTCTCCTTCCCCGGTTTGCTCTCGCGTTCCCCGAACCCCCGAGCAAGCAGGTCTCCTTCCCCGCGGTTTGCAGGGGGGTTCGGGGAACGCGAGAGCAAACCGCGGGGAAGCAGGTCTCCTTCCCCGGTTTGCTCTCGCGTTCCCCGAACCCCCGTGCAAGCAGGTCTCCTTCCCCGGTTTGCTCTCGCGTTCCCCGAACCCCCGAGCAAGCAGGTCTCCTTCCCCGCGGTTTGCAGGGGGGTTCGGGGAATGCGAGAGCAAACCGCGGGGAAGTAGGTCTCCTTCCCCGGTTTGCTCTCGCATTCCCCGAACCCCCGAGCAAGCAGGTCTCCTTCCCCGCGGTTTGCAGGGGGGTTCGGGGAACGCGAGAGCAAACCGCGGGGAAGCAGGTCTCCTTCCCCGGTTTGCTCTCGCGTTCCCCGAACCCCCGTGCAAGCAGGTCTCCTTCCCCGGTTTGCTCTCGCGTTCCCCGAACCCCCGAGCAAGCAGGTCTCCTTCCCCGCGGTTTGCAGGGGGGTTCGGGGAACACTGGAGCAAACCGGGGAAGGAGACCTGCTTCCCCGCGGTTTGCTCTCGCGTTCCCCGAACCCCCCTTGAAGCCACCCAACAGCGCTGCAGTGTGGCCACATCTAACACCACTTGCAGCGCTGGTTGCTGTAAGTGTAGCCACTCTGCAGCGCTGGCCCTATACAGCTGTCCTAATACAGCTGTAACAACCAGCGCTGCAAAATTGTAGATGTAGACATACCCCCAGTGTCAAGTGACCAGCAAGTGTTAGAGGAACCACAGCTTGGGAACTTCTGATGCTGAGCATGCATCAAACCTGAAAATCTCACACAGGAGAAGTATCAGAGGGTAGCCGTGTTAGTCTGGATCTGTAAAAGCAGCAAAGAATCCTGTGGCACCTTATAGACTAACAGACGTTTTGGAGCATGAGCTTTCGTGGGTGAATACCCACTTCCTCAGATGCATGTAATGGAAATATCCAGGGGCAGGTATATATATGTGTGCTAGCAAGCAAGCTAGAGATAACGAGGTCAGTTCAATCAGGGAGGATGAGGCCCTGTTCTAGCAGTTGAGGTGTGAAAACCAAGAGAGGAGAAACTGGTTCTGTAATTGGCAAGCCATTCACAGTCTTTGTTCAATCCTGAGCTGATGGTGTCAAATTTGCAGATGAACTGAAGCTCAGCAGGAGAAGAACAGCCCAAAATCCCAAAGCAAGGCAGGAGCTTAGCAAAACCTCAAGAAAGATGAGCCCAACAAAGTCTATCACCACAGCACCATACATGCCCAACACTTACCTTCTGGACACTTCAGGACAGCTATTTCTCAGAAGCAAACTATCTGATATACAGATACACAGGGCTTGAACTGAGCCAATACTCTCCCAAGATGCCATCTTTACTCTGCAGATTATTAGCCTTTTTTTTTAAATCTATCAAATCTGACTGAGTGTAAACTGATGCAGCAACATCTACCTCAGGCCTGGTCTACACATACAAATTTCATATAACTGTACTGTGTAAATTGGGTGTGTGTGTGTGTGTGAGGAGGGGTTCTTTACTGAAATAGTTAAATTGGTGAAATCCCTAGTGTGGATGTAGTCTCCGTTATAAAAGTACCTTATACTTTTATCTTTTATTCCCCTTCCCACATGGGAATAAAGTACATTTTTATCCTGCTATCAGTGCACTCACACTAAGGGCACTGTAACAACACTGGAATTAATTAAGGCAGTGTAACTCGAGTGTGTGTAGACAAACCTGTTTGCAGAGAGCCTGAAAGGATAGCTCTGAAATGAGTTACCTGTCCCTGTTCACCGCAGTTACCAGCCACGAGGCAGAAGGGCAGGTCCCTGCGCCACCTGCGGGCAGAGAGCGGGAGACACCGTCTCTTGCGTTTGCCCCGCTCCAGGAAACCAGCGGAGCACGAGCGGACCGCGGTATCACCGCCCACCCGGGAGAGGGAGGGGGAGCCCGGACCGCGCTCCCCGCACCGGCGCGGTTACCGACCTCGGGCTCTTTCGTGGTGTCGCCTGGGCGGGGCTAGGAGGCGCCCGCTGCCGGTTTCGGTCCCGCTAGAGACGGGCTCGTACCGGGAATTCGAGCGTGCAAACGGCCTCCCACCATTGGCCCCCGCCTACACGCCCAGGGAGAGGAGGCAGCGGGAACTACAGTTCCCAGCATGCACCGCAGATAGGATTCCCCCCCTCCTTCCTTTTACTGACCCCGGAAACATCAGCGACTCACTTCCGGGAGCGGGTTACTCTACGGGACTACAGTTCCCAGAATGCCGAGCGCCATTGTAGGCCCGCCCCTTCCACAGCGTCGCTGCAGGATGGAGAAGCGGGAAGAGGGCGCGAGCGGCTTCAGGAAGGTGCGGGGGGCGGAGGCCGTCGCAGGGCTGTACGAGGTGCCCCGCGCTAACCACCAGCCCGGCCCGGAGCGCGGCGCCGCTGCCGCCCGCCTCTCTGTGGCGCAGCGGGCCCGCGCTCCGTGAGCTGGCGCGCGCTTCCCGCGCTGTGCGGCAGGGGGCGGCCGCCCCGTCCCGCCTCGCCTCGCCTCGCCTCAAGGCGCGGGCCGGTCGTGGCGCCGCCCTGGGATGCTCCGTCTCCTGGCCCCCGGGCACCCTGGCCTGGCCCGGCCCTGCCTGGGCACGAGCGTCCGCGCTCCCTGCGCCGCTGCCAGCGGACCCCCAGCGCCCGGTGCTTCCCCCAGGCCTCCCGCTCACGGCAGCGGCCATCACTCCAAACGCCTCCCGCCTCCCCCGTGCATGGCCTCGCCTGCCAGCCCTCAGACCCCGGCCCGGCCTGTAACCAGCTCAGCGCTTCTGCGGTGCCCCCACGCCTGTTAGCCAGAAGCTTCCCGCGCTCAGCCACTTGTCGCTCCAGACCCACCTGCCTTCGCCAGTTACCATCCCATTTCCCCTTTAACAAAACCGTAGGGGGCTGGGAGACCTGACTTCTCTCGCTTCACCCTGTCTCCCCCATCGTTGCCTCACAGAAGAGCAGTTTTTAGTCTCACTTGTGGTCAGTGGGCTGCTTTCCCCCACCTCCTTCAACTCACTAACTTTGGTGCTAGCAGCAATGATGCTCTATTGGCCGGTCAAGGCTGCTAGGTTGTGGCATGCGTGGCAGGCTACCACCAGGCTCTTGAGCTCTAGGTGTGGCTTCTTGTGCTGCACGTGTAGTGTTGTTTTGACCTACCCACTGACTTTTCACTGATCATGATAGTCCTCTCTCCTTGCAGCTTCTTCCTTCTTGCTGCCTTTGATCAGCTCATTTCTGAGTTCAGTGTTGTTTAATGTGTCTGGAGATGATATGCAAATCTCTTTCCCCGGCTCTGCCCCCTAATTTGTTTCTCTCTGCCTCAACCTCATCAAATTCTTGCTCCCCTTTAACTTTCTGTGCCAAAAACTGGTTATCAGATAGGATTCCCTGCAACCAGAGTTATTGCCTAAGATTTGGTGTCTGGTGGGTGTGTTCAGTCCTGGCCTGATCTCCAAAAGCAGGGATAGTTAGAGGGAGATGGATAGCTACAGCCTAGCCCTAAACTTAGACTTTACAACAACTTTTAGGATTTATCTTAAACCTAACTGAAAAGGTTGCATTGGAGTTTCTAAATCCTCTGCAGTAGGTGCAAACTAACTGCGGTAGCACTGAGAATCAGACATTGACTTAACTGACTCACTGTGAAGAATAATGCAGAACTATTTCCATGCAAGCAGCTTAAGGGGCAGATAAAGGGGGAAAGTGTTTAGGGTTTTATCAAGATGAAACCTTTTAGATAGAAACTATAGCTTCATGTCATTGGAAGTTGAGAATGGCAGCTTTCAGAGACATGAAGCATTCATGCTGATGTAAGTCTTTCTATTCCTAACAGGTGGCAAGATGTAAACACTTGAGGGGATGTGTATGTGTAAGCAAATGTTTCCAACCACTGATTCTCATGCACTGATCAGAAAAGGAAAGTCCTCTCCAAAAACATCCAGTGTGGGAATAAAGGATTTAAATATCTATTTATTTGTATTGTGGTAGCACCTAGCAGCCCAGACAAGGCCTGGGTCCTATCTGCTTGGTACTGTACAGATGCTTAGTGAGAGACAATCCCTGCCCCAAAGAGCTTGCAGCCTAAGTAGTAGCCAAGACAAAGGGGTGGGAAGGAAAGCACAGAGAGAGAGAAGTGCTGCCTCAGAAATGGCTGGGGGATTTTCTCCAACTGTGGGGCAGGGGAGGACAGGACTGTTTATACAGTTTTTGGTCAGGAAAGGCAGGAAAAGGAGTTTCATTTGCTTCTCACTCACCAGTTCTATATCATGTTCCCTTTTCATGCAGGAGACTGTTAACAAAATACTTCATCTCCATTTCAAAGATGACAAAACTCGAGGTAAGTGCTTCTCCTGTACACTCTCTGTAGAGAGCTAGATTCCTTTTGCAAATTACCTAGTTGCCTATAGTACATAGTGTAGCTGTAGCTGTGTTGGTCCCAGGGTATTAGAGGCACAAGGTGGGTGAGGTAATATATTTTATTGGAGCATCTTCTGTTGGTGAGAGAGACAAGGTTTCAAGCCACAAAGAGCTCTTCTGAAATTCAGGAAAACCAGAGGTGACCAGGAAGCCACCCTGGCTCTGTGTTGGTTCTCGGTTTAAATGGGCAAACACTTGTTCCCTGGATGTACATGCTGTCTAAGGCAGAGGTTCTCAAACTGTGGTCCAAGGATAGTTCCTTCTATGGTGCACACCTGAGCGGCATCACATGAGAGAATGAAGGGCTGCCCACCTAATCAGTGGAGCTGCACTAATTAGGGGCTTGGACCCTGGAGAAGATGCACATGTAAAGTGAGGTGGTGGCCTTGGGGGGAATAGGAGGTGGGGGGACAGTGGGGTGAGAAGAGGGGGTAGGAAGAATTTGGGATGTGCAAGATGGATGGGATGTGGCGCTGGAGAAAGGCAACTTTCTCCAGCTTCAGGGCTGCATCTGCCGAAGAGAGACACCCCCCTCCTTCCCAGCCCCAGCTTGGGGGCTGCCGCGTTGGGGGAGAGACACCCCCGCTTCCCAGCCCAGCTTGGTAACTGCCACAGCGGGGGAGAGATGACTGATATTAAAATATGAGTTGCATGCTTTTATTTGTAGAACAAAAACATGTTAATTTTTTGTATATAACACTTATCCAAAGTGCTTTACAGTAGTTAGCTAATGGTACAAACAACATTTGGAAAGATCATTAAGTGGTCCGCCGAGACCTCAGCAATTTTCAGGTGGTCCATGGAAAAAAAAAATTTTGAGAAACGCTTGTCGAAGGCACTAATCTGGCCCCCTTTGCCATAGAATCTGAGAATCTTTAATGTATTTATCCTCCAGGTAGGGAAGTGCTGTTAACCCCCCTCTCCCCTCCGTTATGCAGATAAGGAATTGAGACCTAGAGAGACTAAGGGCTTGTCTACATGGGAACACTTTAAGAAAATTAAGACTGACTAATGAAAGGTGTGAATTTAAAGTGGATTAGTTAAACTGGATTAAAGCCATAGAATCATAGGCTTAGAAGGGACATCAAGAGATCATCTAGTCCAGTCCCCTGAACTCACAGCAGGACTAATGTATTATCTAGACCATCCCTGACAGGTGTTTGTCTAACCTGCTCTTAAAAATCTCCAATGGTAGAAATTCCACATCCTGCCTGGACAGTTTATTCCAATGCCTCAGGTTAGCCACCCCTGCTCTAGGATGTTTTTAATCAGGCCCTTGTGACTTGAAGGCATCTAAGTTGCCTAAGTAATTTGTAACTTGTTCTTCCCTATTTTAGCCTTTGATTCTACCTTATTTTCACTGACATTCACTATGTTAGACATCCAATCGCTACTAACCTTTTTGATGAAAATAAAAAGTCATTTAACATTTCTGCCATTTCCACATTCTCTGTTACTGTTTTTCTCCCCTCATTGAGTAACAGGCCTATCCTGTCCTTGATCTTCCTCTTGCTTCCAGTGTACTTATAGAATGTTTTCTTGTTATCCTTTGTCTCTAGCTACAGTAGAACCTCAGACTTACAAACCCCTTTGAATTGGAGACTGACCATAACTCTGAACAAAAGGTTATGGTGGTTCTTTCAAAACTTTAGAACAGAACATTGACTTAATACAACTTTGAAACTTTACTATGCAGAAGAAACATGCTGCTTTTAGCCATCTTAATTTAAATGAAACAAGCAGATAAATAGTTTCCTTACCTTGTCAAATCTTTTTTTTAAAGTTTGCCTTATTTTTAGTAGTTTACAGTTAACACAGTACTGTACTGGCTTTTTTTTTTTTTTTTCTCTGCTGCTGCCTGATTGCATACTTCCAGTTCCAATTGAGGTGTGTGGTTGACTGGTCAGTTTGTAACTCTGGTGTTTGTAGCTTTGAGGTTCTACTGTAGTTTAATCTTGTTTTTTGCCTTGGCCTTTCTAATTTTGTCCCTACGTGCTTGTGTTGTTTGTTTATATTCATCCTATGTAATTTGACCTAGTTTCCACTTTTCGTTGGTCTCTTGAGTTTCAGATCATTGAAGATCTGGTTACGTCAGGGTGGTCTCTTACCATACTCTTTTCTACACAGTGGGATAGTTTGCTTTTGTGCCCTTAATAACATCTCTTCGAAAACTGCCAACTCTCTTGAACTGTTTTTCCCCTTAGATTTGCTTCCCATGAGATCTTACCTACTAACTCCCTGACTTTGCTAAAGTCTGCCTTCCTGAAATCCATTATCTTTATTGAGCTTTATTGAGCTGTTTTCCATTCCTTACAATCATGAAGTCTACCATTTCATGATCACTTTCACCTATGCTGCATTGCATTTTCAAATTCTTAGCCAGTTCTTCCCTAGTCGTCAAAATTAACAGCCTCTCCCCTCGTGGCTTTCCTCCACCTTATGAACTAACAGATTGTCTCCAATACATTCCAAGAACTTGTTGGATAATCTGTACCCTGCTGAGTTATTTTCCCAATAGATGTCTGGGTAGCTGAAGTCCTGTGTGCTGGATGTTTGTTTGTTTAAAAAAAGCCTCATTCACCTCTTCTTCCTGGTTAGGTGGGTAGTAGACCCTTACGATGACTTCACCTTTCTTTTTCACCCCCTTAATCCTTACCCAGAGACTTTCAACAAGTCTGTCTCCTATTTCCATCTTAACCTTGGTTCAATGTGTACATTTTTAACATATAAGGCAATATCTCCTCCCCTTTTTTCCCTACCTGTTCTTCCTGAGCAAGCTGTACCCTTCTATACCCATACTGTATTCCATATTGTCCCACCACTGTGATGCCAACTATGTCATAGTTCTGTTTATTAACTAGCATTTCAGTTTTTTCTTGCTTATTCCCCATACTTGTCGCATTAGTATACAGATATCTAAGATACTGATTTGATTTCCTCCCTGTGTTCTTGTGTGTCTCCCTTATCCCGGTTAAGACAGCCCATGCTCCCCCCAGATTCTGACCTCTCTCTCAGGTCTCCATGTTTTGGACTTACCTGTGGGCTTTTGTCAACTGCCCCCATCAAACCTAGTTTAAAGCCCTCCTCACAAGGTTAGCCAGTCCATATTCCAAAGATGCTTTTTCCCCCCTCCTCATTAGATGGACCCCTTTCTCTGCTTAGTAGTCCTTCCCAGAACAGCATCCAGTGGTCAAGGAAGTCGGAGCCCTCCTGGCGACACCATCTTTGCAACCAGGCATTCATTTCTACGATGGATCTCTCTGCCTAGGCCCTTAACCCTGACCGGAAGGATTAAAGAGAACACCACCTGCGCTTCCAACTCCTTTACCCTTACTCCCAGAGCCCTATAGTCACTTCTGATCTGCTGAGGGTCATACCTTGCAGTATCATTAGTGCCTGCATGGGGTAGAAGACCAGATGATCCTTATCGCTCAATAATGTCTGATACGGGCCCCTGGCAGGCAGCATGCCTCCCAGGATGTCATGTCAGGCCAACAGATCGGTGCCTCTTTCCCCCTCACCAATCACTACACGACATTTCTTCCTGGGAGCGGTGGCTGAGATCCTCCTAGCCTTGGTGGTACATGGCTTCTCCTCTTTCACATTGGGGTTGATTCTTCATGGCTTGTTGGCAGAACAGCATAACAGTGCATCACTATGGTGAGTGGGCTGGGAATAGGGGTAGAGCAGTGTCTGCTTCCAGAAGTAACTAGCAGCCAGTGTGGTCCCTGTGGCAGCACCATAACCTCCCTCCTTGGTGGCATGACAGCAGTCCTCTCTAGCTGGATAGTTTCCTCAGTCTTTGACGTCTCTGTATGAATACTCTCAATGAATTCCTCATGGGCACGGATGCTTCTCAGCCTAGCCATCTCCTCCTGTAGCTCTCCTACCTGCTTCCTGAAAGATTCCACCAGCAGATACTTTTCACACTAGATAGTCCCCCCAGCCTGGCTTTCTGAGAGTGGGAAATGCAAGCCATAGTGTCTGCAAACCTGCACCATATGTGGATGCTCTGTCAGAATTAAAGTGGGTTAGTTTAATTTACTCGGGGTTTGCCCCGGGGCAGATGGGAAGTTTGTGGTGGAGCAGAGACTTAGATTCATAGATTCTAGGGTCAGAAGGGACCAATGTGATCATCTAGTCCGACCCCCGGCACAAAGCAGGCCACAGAACCCTACCCATCCAGTTCTATAACAAACCCCTAACCTGTGCCTGAGTTATTGAAGTCTTCAACCCAAGCCTTAAGTTCTACGATAATGCCCTAAGCTTGTGCCCATCCTTCCTCCTCCTGTTGCATGTCTTCTGATAACACTTTCCTTTGCCTCTAGTCAGCAGTGATGCTTTGCTGCTAATGGCAGAAATGCTGAATGTGTTTGTTCGAGGTAAGTGCTTAGGAGCTGCCCTTTTATTCTCAGTACTTTTGGTCATAGATTTGGGTCAATTAGAAAAGTTGTGGCAGTTCTGGCAAGGCACTTTGCTTGTGATTTGATGGAGCTTTTCTAAAACTTCCCTCCAGGAAAGGCAATCTTCCATAGAGCTGCTCTTCCTTGGGGTAGTCCGATTAGCAAATCCAGGCTGCTGTGGCAGGACAGTGTAAGGAAACAAGCCTGTTCTGTCAAGTGCAGGTGCCTCATTGCTAGGCAATTGTACCCACTCTGCCTGTGGAATGGCCTTTCTACCTTTTTAGATGCCACTCCCTGTTGCAACAGCATAAGCCAGTGTGAGTGAAGAGGACCAGCTCTCTCCTCAGCTGTGGTTGTATAATGCCACGAAAGATTCCATTTTACACAAGACTAAAAACAAGAGGGGTCTTGAGAAATTGCTCCCCTTTTACCTTGTGGTGCTGTGGCTGCACCCCAAAATCCAGCCCTATTAGCTTAGGACTTCCTTTTCCACACCTACTTGTGATGTTTGTCTTGTCTTGCATGTGTGGTGCAGAAGCTGCAGCACGCAGCACACGGCAGGCTCAGGCTGAAGACTTGGACAGGGTGGATATTGAACACGTGGAGAAAGTGCTGCCACAGCTGGTATGTAAAGTGTAGTTCAGCTTCCCCTGCTAACAGGATAAGGATATGGGCAGAGCCATCTTAATCCCCTTCCTTCAGGGGGATGTTTGACTAGTTAGTAACATCCGTACAGGGCTGCTGGGGACCCCACAGATGTGTCAATGACTAGTTTGGAACGGCCTCTTACTGTTATGAGAACTAAAGCAGCTGATGGTCTCTCCTTACAGCTTCTGGATTTTTAGAGGCCTGATCAAGCAGAATGGGATGCATCAGCTACTAAGAGGAGAAAGTCCTGATCTGGGAGTTAATCTGATACTGAATGTCTGGACTGGCCGCCTGTTTAGCTACCGGGATGGGCAGTGTTGTTGCTTCACTATGCCCTTGACATCTTGCTACAGTAGCAGCTGCTTCCTCACCCCTATCAGCTGAGCAGAGCAAGCCCTCAGCAACCACAAAGAGGAAGAGGCGATTCTAAAAAAGGATGTTGCACGTTTTGATTGTTGTAGACCAAATTACTATAGCAGGGCATCTTGCCCTCAAAAACTGGGTCCCATCCTGCTCCTGCAGTAGTAGTTTGCAGTTTACAGCCCAGAATGAATAGCATGGCCAAAGCACTGCTACTTTCTCTACCAGTGAAAGAAACGGGTGCCACTCTGTGGAGTGTGTGTGGCTGGAAACCTTCCTCTAGCTGTGGGCTCTCATCACCTCAGCAGGCTGCTATGGCAGGGGTTTAAAGTCGAATTCCATGGCTGTCTGAGTAGTCTAAACAGGCACTCAGCTGAAGGTCTATGCCAAAAGCAGGTACCTGATCTTTATTTTATAAATAAACAGTGCCTCTTCCCCAATACTTTCCAGCATTCCTCCAGGGCAGTGACATCAAAGAGTGCTTAGAACCTTTTAACTGTTTGATATTCTTCTCAGAAGCAGCTTCTCTCTGCTATAAATTTGTTCTCACAAAGAAACATCAATAAATCAAAAATAAGTCTCCCTGGCTTAGACTTTTCACCGCAATTAATCATCGAAAGTCAAGTTGCTTCAAAGACTTGCTCAGCTTCCCCCACCCTCTTCTCTAAATCTTCACAGGCAAAAAGGAAAACTCTTAAAAAGGGACAGAATAACAAACAGCATGTGTGAGAATCCCACATCATGGGACAGCGTGTCCCCTTTGCCAGCAGGGGAGAGGGAAGCTATGAAATAAGAAACCTTACACATGTAGGCAGGACCTACACTGCTGAACCTGGCTTTGTTGGGAAATATGAGGCCTGCTGCTGCAGAAGCAGCTGACACCAACATGTCTGAGAACTAGCTTTCCAGTTGCTTATTGTCTTTTGTGGGGTCCATTGTGAAAAGTGGTAGAGATTTCCCAACTGCCCCTGGTGGCAGGCAAGGAGTGGATGGGCCACTAGCACTGCTTTCCCTCATTCAGGTTATGATCACTGGTGATATGATGGGGGGAGGCTTTTGTTGCCTCCTTTGTATGTTGATCAAGGTCTGCAGATCAGTTTTACAGACACCAGGCAGGCTAAGGCTTTATGAAAAGATTACTAGTAGAGGTCAGGTCAAATGATGCTTATCTAAATCATCATATGCTAAGTAATTCATGTATGACTCTGCAACTGAGTACTGGGAACAAAGACTCCTCATTATGATTGCCCTGCTGGAAAGCCTGCAGTTGTCAGTGTGTAAGATTGTCTCAGGGCCTAGCTGTTTTTTCCAGAAAGCACTTATTTTTCTCCTTCCATGGAAACAGCATGTTAAAGATCCAGAACATGCCGTGCTGTGATGTCACTTCCATGAGCCATCAAGAAACTAGACAGCTGTTCTGTAAGTCTACTTCCTTGTGTGAAACAGGCTAAGGATAACTGCAGAAGTGGAGGTGTGTAACTGGTAAGGCCAATCTTTAATGGTGGCTGCCAGCATTAACCAACCACTCGATGAACAGAGGATTAGTTTGACTGGTAACTGTTGAAGGGGGCAGCCTCTTACCATCCCACTGACCTTGCACAGGGGGCAGAGTCTGTTAGACAGACAAGCTTGGGCACAGAATTGGCTGAATGAGGTAATGTGCATAATTAGCAGTATGAAGGCTGACTCCTATGGCTCAGAAGACAAATGCCACTTGCTTACCTGATTGCTTCCCAGTGGCATAGCCCATTAGTCATAATGTAATTGGATTATCTTGATTTTAAAATGATCAGAAAGTTTGCTCTAGGAATCCAATTAAACCGAACACTGCTCCTGTGGCTGTTGCTTACCTGAGGTTAAACAGAAATTGTGCCAAGACATTAATGTCCCTAGACTTGGTAATGCAGCAGTTAAACTTCCTTGCTGAAGCGCACACAGCAGCCCCAGCTTAGGCTAGCAGCTGTAGCCTCTCATCCTAGTCAGTTATTACCCCAAATGCTCCCCAAGACCAGCTCGTTGCTGGTAGAAGGGACAGTGGAGAAACCTTTAAGATTTCAGTAGGAAGTTACAGGACACTCTTACAGAGCAAATGCCCTGTCAAAGCACTTTCTAACTAGCAGTAAGGTGTGTCTCAGGGAAGTGCTGCCACTTGCAAGTCCAACAGTAGCATTTGATCATGGCTGTAGTCTCTAGCAGAGATAAAGGAGGATCAGTGAAATCAAAAGGGATAAGTGGTGATGGGAGCTCCTATCAGCCAAGCTTCTATTATCCATTCTACGCCTGGATGGGTCAAACAACATTGGCTCATAAATGCTACCCATGCAGAAATAGCATGAGTTAGCTCCCTGGCCCCAAATGGGCTGAGGGACAGAGCTGCTTCAAATGACACTAATCTCGCAGTACACCCAGCATATTGATTAAGATGGACTATTCCACAAGATGTGAAAGAGCAACCCCCCAGCCATCAGCACAGAACCAGAGGAAACAGTAATGCAGAAGCAGCTCTAGAATAGGGCACAGTTGGAAGGAAACTCATCAAGCACCTGGCCAGAAAGGATGGATTCTGTTATTAAACTCTTCCATCCCAGGGTTAATCCCAAAGTAACAATCTCAGAATTTAGTTAGTTAAATCCTTTTCATCTCAGTGGAATCTTGCTAGTTTGTCTCCCTTGTGCAACTCCTCCTGTGCTTGGGTGTTTTCTATATGAGAACATTTGACTATTTTGCTGCTCTAAATAGTAATTCCCCAGTGCCAGAGGCTGCAGCGCACACATCCTGTCTATTCACGTTTGGGTATCACATAAGAAATCAATCTTCTCTCCCTTACAGGCTGCTCCCTCAGTTTTGAGTTTCCTTTTTCCTCTTCTACCTTTCTTTCATTGCTCCCCCTCCCTCTGATGTTCATCAAAGCATTTAGGAGCATGTGGAAGTAATTAGACCTGAAGGGAAATGTTGGCCAGTCTGGGAGACAATGACAAGTGCCAGGAACTCTGGGTGCCCCTTTCAGCCACTTTGAAGTTCATTCAGATGGTACAAAACTCAGTTTTGCTTTGTTGAAGGGAAAAAAAAATAGGGAGCAGGTTCCTGTGAACTGATAAAGAAACAGAACAGTGGGGAAGAAATACATTATCAAAGAGCCCGACAAAAAGCCTCCTATGGCCACTCTGCTTTATTACATCTACAAATTGTGGAGACACACACACAGTTCAAGGAAAAAACTCTGTACAGGGAAAACATGGTGAGAATTATTACCATAACACAGTAACTCTGTCCAACTGGAATTACAGGACTACGAAAAAAAACTTCAAATAAAATACAGCAGCCTGGATATTGTGGCACTACAGACCTCATCTCTATAACAGGCACATTTCTAAACCTTAACTTGCATCCCTACCCTGCATATGCATGAGGCAGAGCATCACTCCTTACAGTACTCACACTGCAAACACACACCACTTCCATTGCAGGCAATATCAAAGCCAAAGAAATCAGCAGATGGAGAGTCAAATGAAGAGACCTTTCACTGGAGTTTTGCTCTTATTAGAGGAGTAATTAACATAATTAATTATGTGTAATGGAAATAAAACAGCTCAGTCCAGAGGCATATTCCATGGGCATGTGGAAAACAGACAAGTACAATGAACCAGGAAGTTCTCAACAAAAGCCACTCAGTAAATTGTGAGTTATCTAAACAGCCCCTGCAGGACAACCAGCAGCAGTAGCCATTGTCACACCAAAGGGACCAGCTAAGCTCAAGGCAACACTTTACAGCTGTAGGTGAAACTGTGCAGCTGATTTCAGCACTAAGGTCTTGTTTCAGGTAGCAGAGCAGCCACACTGCTACAGATAACCTCTGAAGACAGAAATCAGAGAGAAGGCTTGAGTGTCAAACACCTATAGAAGGAAAGTCAGCAGTCAAGGGATGGCTAGGAAGAATTCTCTCTACCTGCTCCTTTCAGATTACATGCATGTAGGACACCTTGAATTTCTCCTTCTGATCCTGCTTTTATTGCCAGGCAGACAGTGTTACAACACATGGGACTTCGTCTGCTCCCAACAGGATAGAATTAGCAACATGAAATAGCTATTCTATTTTATTTTTCTAAGAAATAAATCATGTTGTTCAGGTCTCTCCAGGACCACCAATGGTTTATTACAAACTTTGTGGCAATTTATTTGGAAAGAAGTGCAATTGATTCCGCTGCTTCTCAGTCCAGCCAAGTAATCTTGCAGGCTCAGCACCTGGGATGTTTCATCTCTTCCCAGCTGCAAAAAGAAAACATAAGGAGGGGCTTATAGCACTTATCAGAATCCTGTTAGAGAGAAAGGATGAGGGCTGCTTCTCCAAACCGTGCCAGGGTCACAGGGGCCTGTCCTACATACTCACCCAATAATGTGACCTAGCTGAGGCCCTGAACACACTGGGCTCCACTCTCCAACTGTACCCAAATGGTATATTTATAGCACTTTAGCCTCAGAGCTTGGTAAGAACTGAATAGTGGAGCCTACAACAGTGTGACTTCCAGGGCAGATATGGCGACCCCCGTCCATTGCCAGAGACACTGCTATTCACTCCTACTTGGCTGCTCACAGCCCTCTCAACACTGCCGATCTCGGGCAGGCAGGACAGGTGGTTAACATCTTCACTTCTTGCACTACAGACTTTAACCAAATATTCCCTACAGGGAAAAGAGAGGTTCTTTACCTAGTAGGGGAATGCATCATGCATATTGCTTCTGCGGACTCCCATGTACCCTGCATCAACGTCCATGAGCCATTCTAAAGGACTTCAGCCATATGGGAGCAAATGGACTAAACCACAGATTTTATATTTCCAGAGAGTTACTTGATGCCCTACTTTAAGCTTGCTGGAACACCTGCCAGAATCAAATGGTAAAATTTTCATTTCAAAAGCTATAATCAGATCTCAGCCAGAGATTTTAGCTCTGCTTTGGGGTTTTTTGGAAGGACAGGAGTGGAGGGGGTTGGCTACAGATATGTTAGATGGTCTTTCTGAACACTGATGACCCATTGTGTGTGCACATAATTCAAGAACCTCTCTTCCAGTTCACTTCATTTCCCAGATCTAACCTAGCTTTTTGAGACAGAGTTTGATACTGTGGATTTTTGATAGAAATTCGGTTGCAATCTTAATTACAGAGCGATTGCCAACACTCCATAGCAATAAGCACTAACAATGAAGTATTAATGACAGAATTTTAGCAAGACTGCACAATCAAGGCAAAGAGGATGGTTCTGAGAGAGATGGTGCCAGCACACAGAAACAACCCAAATAGCTTTTATAGAGGTCTAGGGCCTTTCCTTATCACAACTGGGACATCAGATCCAGATCATACCCATCAGCAATTAAACTGAATAGTTCTGAGATCACAAGTCATGGCAGTTGACTCCTGCAGTGAGGCTCTGCAGAGGCAGCTTCCACAGAGCAGGGAGCAAAAGCTCTCCCTCTGATCCCAGATGATACCTGGCAGCTTCAGCCACTTTGGTACTTTTTCAGGGGGCCTTCTCACTGGCTGTGAAGCTTCCGCAGCTCTTGCTGGTTCTGGGTTCTCAGCAGTTCTTTTCCCATCTGTCTCCTCTGGCCCAACTGGGGGTGGAACAGCTGTTTCTGAAGCTGGTGGAGCAGAAGGGACTAGTGATTTGGACAAGCTTCTGAGAAGAGAAACAAGAAAGCAGAATGAAAGCAAGATTTTCACACTGGTCTCGACATACCCAGCACACAATCCCAGCCCAGTGATTCATCAGGCCCAGGCCTTGAAATGTTAATCTTCACTCCAGAAGCAAAGGCTTTAGGGCACATACCAGTCTGTAAGCAGAAGACTCCAGCTCCTGCCAGATTTAGCAACAGACATGCCTCCCCATTTGAGCAGAGTTCACCAAGCTGCAAAGTTGTAAATAAGCCTGAGAGCAGCGGAGGTTTTTCTGGTGCCTGTAGGTTCTGCCCCTCTCCACCAGGAGAGGTGTTGATTCCATCCTTCCCTTCTGACAAATGCCCACTCACATTAAGTAGCTTTGCTCACAGTCCCTACCTAGCTACTAGCAAGTCAGCTGTGGAAGGAGACACTGCAGACTCCAGCAGTTCTGGTCTCAAGTAACAATCTGTAAAACAAACCCAAGCACATACATTTAAGATAGTAACATCAGCCAACCTGCAGACACTTACTGCAGCACCTCAGAACCACGTAGTTCCAGCTAATCTCCCTTTGTGTGCTTCAGTGAGTTTCTGCCTTTTCCCAATACAATAGCCAACACTGTTAGCTACTAGGTGGTAGTGATCCTCTCAAGCCATGCTGATTCCCACCTAACTTCTATGTTCTGAATACTGTTTGCCATTTCTAATCCATCCCTCTAAACTTGTGGTTTTCAGGCACTTGATCTCTGCATCTCAGAGGTTATGTTCTCTCCCTTTACACCTCTGAGAGACAGACACTAATATTAACAGCACCACAAATATGTCAGAGAATCAGACTGTCCATCTCCACAGGAAGCCACAACAGGTTGGTCCCTTCAGTGCAATTTCTTGTTCTTTGTCTTGTTTAATTTTAAAGCAATGGGATTTCCACGCTTCCCTTCAGAGACCACCACTCCATGTTTGTCTACTGTGCCTACTCTATAGCCTAATAGATCTCATAAGAAATGCTTCCTGATTTACATCTACAATTATGTTAGTTAACTTGCATTAACTGGCAATCCACTTAAGTTGAAATAGAACCAAGCTAGTCTAGATGAGGCCTTAGTGATTCACAGTAGAGGCAGAAGCAATACAAGATTCACATAAACCTCATCCCTTCTCCTACCAATGCCCCTCAACCCTGAGCTGGAAGTACCACCTCTGGGAAGTTCTTCCTCTGGGATATAGGAGTCCCTCTGCTGAGACTGCTAACAAAAAGAGTTAATTAGTGCTAATTGTGGGGAATTGTCTGCTAGGGTTAGGGTTAGAGCTACCACACCCCAGATCACTTCACCCAGCCAAGGAGATTAATGATTTACCCTCATTCCAACCTTAGACTGAACACAAACCAGTGCTGCCCATGCAAGGCTCCATATTCCACCCCCAAATACCTGAGCCATCTAACCCTCCTGTCCTTCATTCCAGTGTCTCCACTCCTAGCTTTGTTTGGGATCTCTTGTTGGAACTATTCTGAAGCCACTGACACAATTCATCTGGCTAACACACAGCAGCTGTGGAGCCAGCTGAAGAAGAGATGGCAGTAACTGACCTCTGTGCTCCTCAGATCCAAAGTGAATGACAGATGCTGGGAAGAGGTTAGCCTGAAACAAAGAAAAAAGGGATGGCTGAGAAGGGGACAGGGCAAGCTGCAGGGTTTTCACAGGCAGCCAGCCTTGGACATTATATATACCTCTCTAAGGGAAGCCCAATCTCTTCCCCAACCCAGGGCAAAGGCACTGCAGCCATGAAAACAAGGGCATTTGGTCATCAGCCGTCTCCACCCCCAAAGCCCCTTAAAATAAATGCAACTGTATGAGTTGAGGAGGGCTGAAACTGAACATGACAGCAGCTTGGACACTTCTTTGCCAGTTATGTCCTGGCAGCATCTTCTGGAGCCCAGTTTAAAATAAAAGCAAATGCAAGCAGGATGGGCAAGCCAATTTTCAGTGTACTGAGTACCATCTACACAGATATATTTGAGGAACCTACATGGTGTTCAGTGACAGCCCCTGGAATCTGCTACTCTATGTGATTTTCAGCTTCATTTAGAAGAGTTCCTGACTCCCTGTGGGAAGCAGTCTCCCCAGGTGCCATGCTCCACCCCATGTTTATACTGTCCAGTTGGCATATGCAAAATAGACACCTTGGGGGCAAGCCTGCATCATACCTCACTTTTTCTCTCCCAGTCTGCATTACCAGGGTCACCTGTTCTTCCTTCCCCTCCTTGAGAACACTAGAACATCTCTGGTGTCACTGTTGCTAACAGCTGCCCCTTTCCTCTCCTGCAGGGTGCCTGAAATTTTCTTCAGTTCCCTAGTTTGGACAGACCATACTGGCGCTGCCTGCCTGAAGAGGCTGGGGATCAATGTTCCATTAATGCAAGTCAAAGAATTTGTTTTACAGTCTGCCACAGAGACCAGCAACTAAGAAACTGAGGAAATAGCAGTGCTGATTTGAGCTAGTCAGTGTGGGGGCTCGTCGCCACCACAGTGCACCACAATCCTAACCCTTCAAATCTCCCTGCTGTTCTAGTCCTGCTCCACAAGCCAGGCCTACAGTCCTCCACCCTGCTGTTCTAGGTTTGCATCTCACTTGGAGAAGCTGCCTATCATACTAGAGAATGCTTAGCCCTTAGTGAATTTTACCTACAGAGTGCTGTACAAACTTTCGCATTTTTTTTTTGCCTTTTTTTTTTTTTTTTTTTTTTTAACAAGTTGGGGTGATGTGGAAATAATGCACCAGGTCAAGTTGTAGGGAGCAAGTGATTATAGTACTGTCCTATTAGCCACAGACAGACAAGGAGCAATGTTTTCAGTTCACAGATATTAAGGCAAGAAGGGACCTTTGGCTCATCTAGTCTGACATGCTGTATATCACAGGCCAGAGAATTTCACCCAGTTACCCCTGTAGCAAACCAAATAACCTGACTAAAATGTATCTTCCAGAAAGGCATCCAGTCTTCACTTGAAGACTGCAAGAGAGGAAGAATCCATCACTTCCCTTGATAGTTTGTTCCAGTAGTTAATCATTCGCTGTTAAAAATAAGATGGTTACTCACCTTTGTAACTGTTGTTCTTCGAGATGTGTTGCTCATATCCATTCCAGTTAGGTGTGCGCGCCGTGCGTACACATTCATCGGAAAATTTTTTACCCTAGCAACTCCAGTGGGCCGGCAGGTCGCCCCCTAGAGTGCCGCTGCCATGGCGCTCGATATATACTCCTGCCGGCCTACCCGCTCCTCAGTTCCTTCTTGCCGGCTACTCCGACAGTGGGGAAGGAGGGCGGGTGTGGAATGGATATGAGCAACACATCTCGAAGAACAACAGTTACAAAGGTGAGTAACCGTCTTTTCTTCTTCGAGTGATTGCTCATATCCATTCCAGTTAGGTGAATCCCAAGCCTTACCTAGGCGGTGGGGTCGGAGTGAGAAGTCGCGACATGGAGCACTGCAGAGCCGAAGGCCGCGTCATCTTTGCACTGCTGGACCAGGGCGTAATGGGAAGCGAAGGTGTGGACGGAGGACCAGGTCGCCGCCCTACAGATCTCCTGGATGGGCATGCAGGCGAGGAAAGCCATCGATGATGCTTGTGCCCTGGTGGAGTGCGCAGTCACATGGCCCATAGGGGTGTGAGCCAAGTCATAACAGGTCCTGATACAGGACGTTACCCACGAGGATTTCCTCTGTGAGGAAATGGGAAGCCCTTTGATTCGGTCCGCTACTGCCACGAAGAGCTGGGGGGATTTGCGGAACGGTTTGGTCCTCTCCACATAAAACGCGAGTGCCCGATGGACATCAAGCGAGTGGAGTTGTTGCTCCCTGCGGGACGAATGGGGCTTTGGGAAAAAGACGGGGAGAAAGATCTCCTGGTTGACGTGAAAGGCTGAGACCACCTTGGGGAGAAAGGCAGGGTGCGGCCTCAGCTGCATCTTGTCTTTATGGAAAACCGTATACGGGGGATCTACTGTGAGGGCCCGGAGTTCTGACACTCGTCTGGCTGAGGTGATGGCCACCAGGAAAGCAGTCTTCCAGGAGAGATAGAGCAGAGAGCAAGTCACTAATGGCTCAAATGGAGGGCCCATGAGCCGAGTCAGACCCAGGTTAAGATCCCAGGTAGGGGCAGGGGGTCGAACCTGGGGGTAGAGGTGTTCTAGTCCTTTCAGGAATCTACTCACCGTAGGGTGAGAGAAAACCGAACGGCCATCTCCTCCCGGATGAAAGGTGGAGACAGCCGCCAGGTGAACCCGAAGGGACGATATCACCAGGCCCTGCTGCTTGAGGGACCAGATGTAATCGAGAATACTGGCGACAGAAACTCCATAGGGAGGGAACCCCTCTCCGTGCACCAACAGGAGAAACGCTTCCACTTGGCCGAGTATGTCGCTCTAGTGGAAGGTTTCCTGCTGCCCAGTAGTACCTGACGTACAGGGGTAGAGCACCGTAGTTCCGACCTGGTCAGCTACTCAGGAGCCACGCCGTGAGTTGTAGAGACTGGAGGTCCAGGTGACGGAGCCTGCCGTGGTCCTGGGTGATCAGGTCCAGGTAAAGGGGCAGGGGGACTGGGTCGGCCAGAGACAGGTCCAGCAACATCGGATACCAAAGCTGCCTGGGCCACGCTGGCGTTATCATAATCAAGCGGGCCCTGTCCCTGCGCACCTTCAGAAGGACCTTGTGGACCAGCGGGAACGGAGGGAACGCATAGAGCAGGTGAGTCGTCCACGGGATAAGGAAGGGATCCACTACCGACCCTGGTTCCCGGCCTTGAAAAGAGCAGAACATCTGGCATTTCCTGTTTCAGCCATCGTTCTACCTTTCTTTGGTACATGAAGGAGCTCTTTAGCACCTGGTTATTTTCTCCTGGAGATGGTATTTTTATACTAACCAAGTCACCTTTCAGTCTTCTTTTTGATAAACTAAAGAGATTGAACTCTGCAAGTCTCTCCTTGTAAGACATTTTCTCCAGCCCTCAAATTATTTGTGGCTCTTTTTTGTATTCTCTCCAGAGTTTCTGTGCCCTTTTAAAAAGTGGACCGTCTCAGGAATGCCATATGTAGAGATAAAATCACTTCTCACTCCCGCTCACTACTCCACAGTTTATACATCCAAGCCTGCATTAGCCCTTTTTGTCACAGCATCACGTTGGGAGTTCATGTTCAGTTTTTAGTTCACTATGACTCCTAAACCTTTTCTGTAGGCATGCTCTGCATTCTTTATTCCTAGGATGTCTGACCTTGCATGTAGCTGTATTACAATACATTTTGCTTGAATGGGCCCAGCTTACAAAGTGATCCAGATACATTTGTATGACTGGCCTGTCATTTAGCATTCTGCCAATTTTTGTGTCATCCACAAATTTTAATCAGCAGTGATTTTATAATTATTTTCAGATAGTCAGTGAAAATGTTGAATAGCATTGGGCAGAGAACTGATCCCTGCAGAACCCCACTAGACCCCCCCCATTCAATGAGCTACTTTTTGATATGTCAGGTAGCCAGTTCTTAATCCATTTAACATGTGCTTTATTGATACTGTATGTTGCTAATTTTTTAACAGGACTGTTGTGCGGTAGTATGTCAAATGCCTAAGTATACTACATCTATGTAGTTACCTTTACCAACCCATCTGTGATCTCATCATATAATGAAATATCTTTGTGTAAAGAGCCAGATGGAAGGACGCTACTGCAATTTGAAGTCTGGCCACAGGAATGGAGAGATGAGGTAGTCAGAATCTACCTTACTGAGAATGGCCCAGAGATCTGAGGCTGAATCCCCTCTGCCTTCTCTCTTGCCTCCTCCCATCCCTTACATCTCAAGTCATTTCTGCTGCAGTGTAAAGACATTTAGTTGAATCCCCTGGAGCTCACAAGACAGGAGACCCTAGAGGGCTCCAGAGAATGAAACCTCAACTCAGCCAGCCAGAAATGCCATAAAGGGTGAACAACTACCACAACTTAACTAACCAACGCCCAAGCCAACATCCATCCTCAGGCAAAAGACCCTCTGCAGAAGAGAGAAGTGGAAACATTGTCTGGTGATTACAGCACAAGACTGAGCCATGGGTTCTAGCCCTAGCTGTGACTCACAGCTATTTGTACCTCAGTTTCCCCATCTTTAAAGTGGAAATTATTGTAACACCATCCAAGGAGCAGAGACAGTTATTAGTGTGTATAAAGCTCTTTGCGATCCTCAGCTGTAAGGTGCTAGAGATCAAGGATTAGTATAACGGCCAGACGGGGTCAGACCAAAGGTTCATCTAGCCCAGTATCCTGTCTTCTGATAGTGGCCAATGCCAGATGCTTCAGAGGGAATGAACAGAACAGGGCACTTATCGAGTGATCCATCCTCTATTGTTCAGTCCCAGCTTCTGGCAGTCAAATGTCTTGGGACACGCACAGCATAGGGTTGCGTCCCTGATCATCTTGGCTAATAGCCATTGATAGACCTATCCTCCATGAATACATAATTCTTTAATCCAGTTATACTTCTGACCTTCACAGCATCCCCTGGCAATGAGTTCCACAGGCTAACTGTGTGTTGTGTGAAGAATTTCCTTTTGTTTTAAACCTGCCACCTATTAATTTCATTGAGTGACCCCTGGTTTGTGTGTATTGTGAAGGGAAAACACTTCCCTATTCACTTTCTCTGCACCATACAGAATTTCATTAATTACTGACCTGTTAATAATTTACTCATCGCCTCTTCATTTATTTAAAAAAAAAAAAAAAAAAAACCTGTATCCCCTGCAAAGTATACATTCAGATAATGTCTTCAACTTTGTCTTCCTCCTCCCCTCCCTTCCACTGTCTTTAAATGACATGACACAAGTTGAGCATTATACAGCAAACTCTTTGGGGCAAGAATTATATTTACTGTATGTTCAATTACCTGGTCAAATGTCACAGTAGGACAAACTGTAGAGAAGCAATTTCTCTACATCTCAAAGTAAAGCTGCTTGGAACAGCTAGTTCTAAAGCACACAAGAAGAAAAGCTATTCTCAACTTAGGCCTAGGCCTAAGTAACATGCAGCATCTGGTTCAATTAGTAACAGAGGGTGAGGCTCTCACTAACAGTGACCATGATATAATTACATTCAACATGGGGGGGGGAGGGGAGAGATAAGGTACCAAAAACTAAAACAATGACACAATTTCAGAAAGGAAGATCTCTATAAAATCATAGCATTGATCAAAAAGGCCCTAAACGTAAAAGCAAAGGAAGTAAAAATCATTAAATTTGGCATGGATGTCACTTAAGAAAAAAACGGAGTCTCAGAAGGCATACATGCCACTGAACAAAAAGGGAAGCAGGAAGGCAAGACAATCAGTCAGTCTCGTAAATAGTAAGAGGTTATTCAAGCCAAACAGTGATCCTTCAGAATTTGGAAAGCTAATCTTTAGTGAAGCCAATAACAGGGATGTGTGAGAAGTAAATTTGAAGGACTAGACTTGAATTAGACGAGCAAACAGCTAAAGGAACAAAAATAAGCATCAAGAAATCACATGAAGTATATCAGAAGCAGGAAACTTCCAAAAGAATAATGGGTCTGGTGGATCACCAAGGATTAGAG
Source organism: Gopherus flavomarginatus (assembly GCF_025201925.1). Lineage (NCBI taxonomy): Eukaryota > Metazoa > Chordata > Testudines > Testudinidae > Gopherus > Gopherus flavomarginatus. The sequence continues at coordinate 52,485,300 of NC_066628.1, read as the reverse complement.
AGAGCAATTAAGAAAAATAAAGACATTGGCTGAGAAGAAAAATTATTTATTTGCGTCAGTCTTCACCACAAAGGATATTGAGGAAGTACTTATCCTACCCCTGATTTTTTCTGGTAATATACATGAAGTGCTCTCAAAGTTGAGATGGCAGAAGAATAGGTGCTGGAGAACACAAATTAAAAAGCAATGAATCACCAGGCACAGGTGGTCCATCCAGAAGTTCTTGAGGAAGTTTTCAAGTTCAAAAATATTAACTGGTCCATTAAATATAGCTACTATTGCAATATTGTACCTCTTTTTAAAAAAGGCTCTGGGGTTATCTGGGGAATTACAGACCAGTGGAGACTTACCTCTGTTTCTGGCAAATTGGTCAAAATGCTCATTACAAATAGAAACATAAAACACCTGGAAGATCACATGATATGGTCTAACAAGCATGGGTTCTTCAAAAGAAAATCCTGTTTTACTAATCCGTTAGAATTCTTTGCTGTGAATGAAGGAGAACTGATTGACATAATTTAGTCAAACTTTCAAAAGACCTTTGACAAAGTCCATCATAAAAGGCCAATAAAGAAACCAAGTTGTTGCAGAGTGAGAGGCAAGGTATCGTCATGGATCAAAACTGGCTAAAATGGGAAACAGAGTAGGATTAAATGGTCAGTTTCCATCATGGCAAAAGGTGAACAGCAGGAGCCTGAAGGGTCTGTACTAGGACTGTAGTGTTTAAATATTTAGTATGATCTGGAAAGAGAAGTGAGCAGGGTAGATTATCCCACATCTACCTCCTGTGGGATTTCTTGAACCTTCCTTTGAAGCCTCAAATGCTGGCCATTATCAGAGATGAGATGTAGGTTAGATGGACAAGGGGTCTAATCCAGTGTGGAAATTCCTGTATTCCTATGCATGTACAGCACGGAGTACAAAAGGCCCTCGCTCCTGACTGGCACATCTGAATGCTACTTAGTATAAATATTAAATAAAATTATTAACTTCTGGGAAAATGAAACTGCATCACCTATTTTCCTGTCCACAAACTTGAAATGAGAATGTAACCTTACAGCTCTCTGGACTGGGAGACATGAGCACACAGTGATGGTACTGGTGCCAGCATGTAAAATCCAGGTAAGAGAGAGACCCATCCACTAAGTCTGAGCTCCCTCCTAGCGGCTAGGAATTTGTACATCCTCAAATTGACATTTTAGCAGCAGGAAACATTATTTATTAGACCTTTTAACATTTCCTTTGCCAATCAGCAAGACCGAAGCTTGCCTGCTCCAGTCACAAAGGCAGCTCTCCGTAAATGTTGTAATTGAAAAGGAGTACCAGACCTGGTTAAGAAACCCCAGAGAAAACTCTTGTGAGAGCTTTGATGTCTCCGCTGCATTCGTCTGAAGGGATCCCACTATTTGGAAGGGGTGGCTTAGAAAGGAGTCCCCCGTCCGGCCCCTCCTCACACACAAGCCCCTTTACACACAACATCCTTTTCATGGCAGCTGTGACTTGGAAAATGAGGTTTTTGTAGCGTGTTAGTGTTGGAATTTTTTAATAACCTCCCCTCTCTTTTTTTCCCCTCCCGCCCAATTATCGTGGTGAATAATTAACATTCTGAAGGAGATAACTAAGCACAACATCTCCGAGCTCAAAGCCCTTTTAGTTCAAAGCCCTGCCCTTTTCTCTTCGTTTCCCGTTGCCACCACTACAACTTCCTTGTCATTCAAGCTCTGGGCACACACATCAAAGCAGCATGTGGGAATGGCCCCAAGGGGTCAGAGAAAATTCATGGCAGGGCCTGTGAGTGAAGCACAAAGAGAGAGGGAGAAATAGACAGACACACTCAACCACACAAACACACAGAGTCAGAGCACGCCCCAGTAGGAACCACTACCCTATTTACTCACAAGCTGATAAATAACCCCAGCTCTAGATTTCAGGCTCCACCTCTGCAACCACTTCCCACCACTGGCAAAACATCAGTCCAAACCCTTTTTATTGGAAGAGAAAAAGGAACTCGATAGCAGTTCACACGTGCAAAAAAATGTAGCCTCCTCCCCATGGGTTATTTTACCCCACACATCTTTTTCCTTCCTATGGCTCAACCATTACAGATTTCCCTCCCAATTCTTAGCCCTAATATATCCCTTTCCCTTCAATCTAGGAACAATATTAGGTCACTGATGTAACCCTTTACGTCGCGTCCTACACAGTTCTCAGATATCAGACCAATTTAATTTGAACCCTCAAGGTTGAGTATGATTCTTGGGTTAGAAGAAGGCATCTCACTAGCACACGAACACTGCAGTCAGCCACAAGCAGGGCACATTCCATTGGCAGGGACCATGCTCTTTCAGTTGTGTAATAGTCTTTAAGTCAGGCTCAGATTTAACCACAGGAAAAATCAAGGTACTTTGACACTGGCCATAGAATGTTTTAGCATAAAGATGTGGTGGTTTTATAAAAGCAGCAAAGAATCCTGTGGCACCTTATAGACTAACAGACGTTTTGGAGCATGAGCTTTCGTGGGTGAATACCCACTTCCTCAGATGCATGTAATGGAAATATCCAGGGGCAGGTATATATATGTGTGCTAGCAAGCAAGCTAGAGATAACGAGGTCAGTTCAATCAGGGAGGATGAAGCCCTGTTCTAGCAGTTGAGGTGTGAAAACCAAGAGAGGAGAAACTGGTTCTGTAATTGGCAAGCCATTCACAGTCTTTGTTCAATCCTGAGCTGATGGTGTCAAATTTGCAGATGAATTGAAGCTCAGCAGTTTCTCTTTGAAGTCTGGTCCTGAAGTTTTTTTGCTGCAGGATGGCCACCTTAAGGTCTGCTATAGTGTGGCCAGGGAGGTTGAAGTGCTCTCCTACAGGTTTTTGTATATTGCCATTCCTAATGTCTGATTTGTGTCCATTTATCCTTTTCCGTAGAGACTGTCCAGTTTGGCCGATGTACATAGCAGAGGGGCATTGCTGGCATATGATGGCGTATATTACATTGGTGGATGTGCAGGTGAATGAACCAGTGATGGTGTGGCTGATCTGGTTAGGTCCTGTGATGGTGTCGCTGGTGTAGATATGTGGGCAGAGTTGGCATCGAGGTTTGTTGCATGGATTGGTTCCTGAGCTAGAGTTATTATGGTGTGGTGTGCAGTTACTGGTGAGAATATGTTTCAGGTTGGCAGGTTGTCTGTGGGCAAGGATTGGCCTGCCACCCAAGGCCTGTGAAAGTGTGGGATCATTGTCCAGGATGGGTTGTAGATCCTTGATGATGCGTTGGAGGGGTTTTAGCTGGGGGCTGTATGTGATGGCCAGTGGAGTCCTGTTGGTTTCTCTCTTGGGTTTGTCTTGCAGTAGGAGGCTTCTGGGTACACGTCTGGCTCTGTTGATCTGTTTCCTTATTTCCTCGTGCGGGTATTGTAGTTTTGAGAATGCTTGGTGGAGATTTTGTAGGTGTTGGTCTCTGTCTGAGGGTGGTTTTAGTATTTGCTCAGTCTAGGAAGGTGCAGGAAATCATACTATTCCAAAGTCACAGAACTTGTCAGCAGGTCTCTCACACTGCTAAGTGCACCAATCAACAGTGTCAATACTTGAGTTTCACTCTCTTATCTCACTGGGCCGAATGTTTTCAGTGAACATTCTTGGGTCAACTCTCATTTTTTCATTTGAAAAGATGGAGCAGTAGTTTCCAATGCTTGAATCATTGTCTCCATGACTGGCTCCCTTCAATGAGTGCTTCGCTCTGCTCTTTCCTGAGTAATGCCTCAAGAGAACAAGAATTCTCCAGACCTGCAGAGATCAGATTCTCTTTTAAGTTCTATGTTATATTAATAGGAATAGAGTCTCAATGGATCAGAAAAGATTAAAGCTCTTATAGTCACAGGCCAGGCTACATAGCAAGTAGAATCGAAAGCTATTTGAAACAAGATTTTAGAAACCTGCAATCAGTTAAATGCAAGGAGTTATATTATGAGCAAGTCTTCATAGTTCATCCACGAAATCAGTGCCACAGCTGCCACCATAGTATTCACATTCCCCCACTGAGGGCAGGGTTGTTCCCAACAGTCCATTCTCTAAGCTTTACAAGTGTCTTAAAAAAAGATACATCATCAAGTCTCTTAGCATTACTTTTTTCCATAAAGTTTAAAGCCAAAAAGGACAACCAGATCTTCTAGTTTGACCTAATCTATCACTGGCCACTACCCGACACCCACGCAATAAACTCAACAACCAAAATTAAACCAAAGTACTACAGCCCACAGAAGACTAAACAATTACATTCCACAGGCAGAGGAGGTGATCCAATGCCTAAGCTTACATCTAGGAAAGCGTCACATTTTGGACCATCAGTCTAAGCATCCACCCATTATTGACAGTGCGGCCTTTGACTTTGAGTGATTAGTGATCTGAAGTTCTAGTTCACATGTTTAAATGTGAAGGCATTCAGAAGCCATGGTGGTGAGTGTGGTACACAACATCCAGAAAGCCTTGGAACAGGGAGAGTCGGGTATGACACTGCACCCCATATTCTTCACAATGATATGATTATGACATAATTGTAATGTATTTTATGTAAGATAAGTTATGTGAGGTATCATTGGAAAAGTTATGATTTGCTGAATATGATTATCCTATTTGTATGCATGCCTCATTTTTGTGTCTAAAGTTATGAATGTTGACTATGTAACTGTTTTTCAAATGTAGTTACACCTGGGTAACGCCCACTAGACAAGATGCTTTCAGTCAAGACAGCTGGTTTGGATGGGCCTATTCAGGGCAATGAGCTATTAGGGAAAACAGTAGGCCTTAGGAGCAGCTTATCTCCCACCCAGTGATCCTTCCTGTGATGGCTATAGACAGCCTCCAAGTAATGGCTGCTGTGACTCTACAAGAACATGTGATCAGGCCACATGACTCTAGACTCCATTTTAGGATGTCAGTATTTTTCCACAGACTGGTCTGGGAATGAAGCTTTGAAACAAAGGGTTCCCGCCATATGCAAAAGCTATATAAGACAGGGATTGACATCTTGGATGGGGAGTAGGGTGACCAGACAGCAAGTGTGAATAATCAAGACGGGGGGGGGGGGGGGGAATAGGAACCTATATAAGACCCCAAAATTTGGGACTGTCCCTATAAAATCAGGACATCTAGTCACCCTAGTGGGGAGTGAAGAACACCAAATGAAGACTCCTGGAAACATGCGAGGAACAAAGACTGAACTGGGAGAAGTGCTGGACCCAGGCTAAAGGGATCTCTAGCCTATGAATGAAACACCTGGGGATTCCAAGTTGTAAAGCAAGTGCGGCTTGTGCCTTAAGAATCTGCAGCCTGCTTGTATCATCTCTTAGGGTGAGAATCTGCTACTCATACCCAATCTATTTAGTATGTTAAGCTTAGTTTGCATTTTTTTGTGTTTATTTGCTAGGTAATCTGCTTTGATCTGTTTGCTATCACTTAAAATCTCTCTTTTGTAGTTAATAACTTGTTTTTGCTTGATCTAAACGAGTGAGTTGGAGTGAAGTGTGTGGAAATCATAACTCGGCAAAGGCTGTTGCATATTCCTCTCCACATTGAGGGAGAGGGCAAATGTTATGACATTCTGCTGTACAGTTCCCTGTGCAGTGCAAGACAGTACTGGGTTTATACTCCAGAGGGGGTGCACACCTGGGGAGCTGTGAGTTGCCTTAACTGTACCCTTCCTGTGCAGGGGCTAATCAGAGAGCCTGCATGTAACTGCAGCTGGGTGTGTCCCTACCTGTATTATGCTGGTGAAAGTGCAGGCTGGAAGGCTTTGCAACTTGTCTCAGCAGTACAGTGTGAGAGGGAGCCCAGGTTGATGGGTCAGGGGGCTCAGTGATATCCCAGTTCCAGGTGGTACCCCTGGGGGGAACCAGTCACATCAGGGTCTATGGGGCATTGCATATTATGGTATAAATGCCTAAATTAGATTTTTCCCAGTTAGACCAGCAGCAGTGACCCATGAAGACACATTTTTTACTTGGTTTCTATTGCATATTTTAGTAGTTTGTACTTTGGAACACACAGAGGATTTCAGGCAGTGTTCTCTATCCAGTACTTCTACTATGCATCCCCACCCTCTTTCCCCACATCACACACAACCCTGACATGAATGAATGCTGCAAAAATATCCCCATTATAACTATATTGTTATAAGGTTTACTGCAGAAGTTCTCAAACTGTGGTCTGCAGACCAGCTCCATGCAGGTGGTCCGCAGATAGTTCCTTCTACAGTGCGCACCTGGGCGGCCGCACACGAGAGAATGAAGGGCTGCCCACCTAATTAGAAGGGGGGATAGAGGAAATTTTGGACACGCAGGACTGTGGCACCAGAGAAGGAGACTACTTTCTCCAGATTCAGGGCTGTGGCTGCCAGGAAGAGAACCCCCTCCTTCCCAGCCCAGCTCGGTGATATTAAAAAAATGAGTTGAGTGCTTTTATCTGTAGAACAAAAACATGTTGTTTATTTAGGTTTTTATATAACACTTCTATCCAAAGTACTTTACAACAGTTAACTAACAGTACAAACAACATTTGGAAAGCTCATTAAGTGGTCCACCGAGACACTCAGCAATTTTCAAGTGGTCCGCGGAAAAAAAAAAAGTTTTGAGAACCACTGGTTTACTGAATGAATTCAGAAGCTCTAGGATCAGTCAGAGACTCCTGTCTAAGGGGGAAACTTGCAGCTGCTAGGATGAGAAGCATTCTTTCCATTATGTGATCTGAAATTAGAGTGCCACAGGTCTGATGGTAGTCTGATATTAAAAGATTAATAAGAAAATGAGTGCTTCAAAGGGACACCATATAGATGCAGGAACCAAAGCGACCAGCATGAAATACTGCACAACACACCCCACCCCACCCCCAAACACAGAAACCAGAGCTTGGGGAAGCCAATGGATCAAAAGCTTCTCTCACAAGAGAGCAAAGAGCATCTCCAGAACGGAAATAAACAGCCCCAGCCAAAGGGACATTCTGCCTAAATAGCTCTTTCTTGTTTAATACCCAAGAATAAAATTTCCCAGCTGGAAGGCTGCAACCACTGAGATGATACATGAGACAAATATCAGCTGGCAGCGGGGTTTGAGGCCCACTAAACTTTATCAGATAAGGTTTGAACGTGCTATCTTGACAAGGCTGATAACAAAGGGAATCCATTTAGAAGGAGCATTCAGTGACCCCCGCCACGGAGGTCAGAAGGACATGGCCCCTAATAATTAACCATAGCGCTGGACAGAAACAATTTTTAGCAGAATTTCTGTGCTAAACCATCTAGTCTGAGGAAGTCCTTAATGCTGCCCATAATGCCTATTTGCTCATTCCACCTTCTGGGTGCTGTCATCAGCTCCACAGAATCATTGTAAAAGACAGGCAGGCACAAAGCTTTATGGGTAAGGCTACGTTTATGTCAGGAGGTCATGGAAGTCATGGAATCTGTGACTTCCAGAGACCTCTGTGACATTCTCTGCTTCATCCCCAGGGGCTGTGGGACCAGGGGCAGCTCCAGGCCCCAGCACGCCAAGCGCGTGCGTGAGGCAGCATACCGCAGGGGGCACTCTGCTGATTGCTGGGAGGGCACCAGGCGGCTCCGGTGGATGCCTGCGGGAGGGTCCGCTGCTCCCGTGGCTTCGGTGGAGCATCCGCAGGCACGTCTTCAGGAGGTCCACCGGAGCCACGCGACTGGCAGAGCGCCCCCCGTGGCGTGCTGCCGTGCTTGGGGCAGCGAAATGGCTAGAGCCGCCCCTGTGTGGGACTCCGGAGCTGACAGTCAGCAGCGCTCTGGCAGGGTTCCAGTGGCAGACTCCAGGAGGAGCGTGGGGAGAACACCTTGGGCGAGCGGCTGGGGGTGTCCCATTCTCTCTTTGGGAAATATGGTCACCCGGGAGCTGCTGTGGATGGAAAGGGGCTACCCTGCAGCTTCCAGCTGTCATGGGCAGAGGAGGTATCCCACAGCTCCCAGCCACCACAGTGGTGGGGGAAACCATGGATCTGCATCAGCAAAAGTAACAGACAGGTCACAGCTTCCATGAATTTTAGTTTATTGCCAGTGACGTGTCTGTGACTTTTACTAAAAATAACCATGACAAAATCTTAGCCTTATTTATGGGTATGATTTGCAGCATCCAACAGGACAAGAGGTAGGTAAGAAGTAAGATTACTATCCAAAATCCTATCTGAACAGACAAGAAATGGGCTAAGACCCCAAAACAATGAAGGTGTGCACCAGGTTCCAGGCTGATTTCCAGTGTCTGCCTCACCAGACCAGCCATTGGAAATGCCTCTATGATGGGCTGACCCTGAATGGGGTAGGTTTTCTTCTGAACTTATTTTCAAACTCTTGCCAGAACTGCAAGCCCAACAGCAGAGGCGGCTTCACACAGCCTGGGGACATGACACTAATGAAGAAGTGGAACCAGAACAGAAGGGACAGAAAGGAACAAACAGCAACTCTGGAGTCCCTCCCCAGGGTAACGGCCAGTGGGAGCCTTTCCCAACACTCAGAGAATTCTAAGATCTGATTAGAAAAAATAAGTATTTACATGGAAGTGTGAGGGTTCCTTCAGTTCCTCTGAAGATGGGACCATGGCCATCTGCTCCCTTTACTGCCTCAGCTTTTACAGAGTCTGGGATTCGTACCTTCTGCTCACTGTTTCTCAGCACTAGTTCACAGATCAATGCTGTAGTCTCTGCTAAGCCCAAAACCTGAGTCATGCCAGAGGAGGGAGGGAGAGAACGGTAAAAGCATCTTTTGAGAAGTTCAGCTAATCTAGAATAGCACAAACCAGCAGCTGGGGCTGTAAGGACCCCTTGGCTGAGTGCTGCTGCAAAGAAGCCTGCAGATGATCCAGTTCTGCCCTTGAGAAAGCTATGAAGTAATTCAAGGGACATGGGGATAATGCAGCCAGGAAAAACAGCAATAACAAAATATCAAAGCAATGCCTTGAAGTCTTTATAGGTTCCAAAAACTCCATGCTGTCGCCAGTCTGTGCGCTCCTATACTGTAAACACACACACACACACACACACACACACACACACACACACACACACACACACACACACACACACACACACACACACACACACACACACACACACACACACACACACACACACACACACACACTTCAAGACATTCACTTCAGAAACAATTCCTTCTACCAGGCTTCTTGGCAAATAAGTTGACAACATTTGTTTGCCTGGTTTTGACTGCACACTTTAACAGTTTCCCCCTTTACTGTGGCTATCAAATTTAATAAATGATTGTTAATCCAACAGCCTTATCAGCTTGGGTGGGTGAAAGTGTCAATAAGACTGTATTCCACCTCTTGCACTAGCTCCCAATTCAATACCAAATCCATTGCAAGGTTCTGGCTCTGATTTACAACTCGCTCAATAGAATAGGCCCACTCTATCTCAGAAATCGCCCCATCAAGGCAGTTCGGTGTAGAGGGAGGATGGTCCAGTGACTAGGGCGCTAGTCCAGGATAAGGGTTCAAGTCTCTGCTCTGGAACAGACTTCCTGCCTGACCTTGGGCTAGTCCCTTAATCTCTATTTTCTTCAGTTCACCATCTGTACAATGAGGATAACAGCCCTGCTGCATAGGGGTGTTGTGAGGATAATATATTAACAAGTGTGAAGTGCTCAGATACTGCAGTAATGGGGACCAGATAGACAGACAGACGTATTTATCCAGCATATCACATGTTCAAACCAGAGGGTGCCAGAGGCAAAGCCTTCTTTACAGCTGACAGAAAGCTCTAGAAACCCCTCTGAAAGCTAATCAGGAAGAGCCTCACCATTTTCAGGTCACACTGTCAGACTCCCCTCTGTAGCAGTGCATTTCTCAAAGAACAGAAGCTGAAGAAACTGAACCAAAAGGGCATTTGGAGGACTGGCTGCTCTTCTGCATCCTCATCCCATTTTCTATAATCCACCTATAGAATTTAGACACTATGGTACAAGGTGCTTTAGAAAGAGAAAAGACACAAAAATCTGAAGCTGGTTTGTACATGAGCCAACATGCATCAAACCAGTCCCTGCTCCTCTACTCCTGAAGTTCTATCACTGTGTCCCATTTCCTCTCTCCCTAGAGTTTAGGCACCCTGACTGGGAAGCGTACATCTAATTCCCAGGAGTGAAAGGAGAATAAAACAACTACAAAAAAACCCAAAAGGCCGACAGACTGGCATTTATACAATAGCTTAATCGCAACTGAATGGATGGTCTCATATTTATATATAAGTAGTCCCTAAGGATGGGAAGACTCAAATTAAAGCCCTATAACCAGATCTCAATGCACTCTCCCCCTAACAAGTACCTTTGCTTCTGCTAACAGTCATGTTACTCCTGAAATGAACAGGCAGCCTAGCAAACGTCCTAAGCAAAATCCCTGTTTATTTTGAGATGTTGGCCGCTGCTGCTCTGATGAGATTTTTGTAAGACAGAATGAACAGATAATAGAGATTGAAAATATGACAGTTAAATCTGCAATACCGTGTACAATTCTGATCCCCTCATTTCCAGAAAGCTGAATTCAGACTGGAGCAGTGCAGAGAAGGGATGCTAGGATGAGCGGGGGAGTGGAGAGCTGAGCTGACCAGAGGAGACTAAAGGAGCTTGGCTTGTTCAGCCTAGCAGAGTGAAGGGGATCCGATTGCTCTCTCTAAAAACGTTGGGGGTAAACCCCAGGGAAGGCAAGGAGCTATTGACGCTAAGGACAATGCTGGGACCAGAACAAATGAAAATAAACTGCCCATGAATACATTTAGGCTGGAAAGTAGAAGACTGTTTCTAGTATCAGAGAAGGTAGGTTCTGGAACAGTCTCTCAGTAGGAATAAGGGGAGAAAACAAGCCAACTAGTTTTAAAACGGAGCTTTTTACACTTATGAAGAGGATTATACGATAATGTTGCCTGTGACAGCAGGGGACTGGAGTCCATGATCTAGCAAGATCCTTCCAGTCCAATGTCCCTAAATGTTAATGAAGAAATACAGCATTACCAGGCATGAAGATTCTATAGGGCAGGATACGTTTGTTTGGGTTTTTTTCAGATGTGGTTTAAACTTTTGCTGGGTTCTAAAACATAAGGAACATCCCCTTAAGTGAAATGTCACAAGGACATGCACACATCTAGCCCCCTTGGGTACAATGCACTCCAAGTGCCTGGTACTAGTGGCCTGGACACAGAACACTGGGAACAAGGGCTGTACATTTTGGTGGGGGACAAATATAAAGGACATTTTTATTCACCAAAGCAAGGCAGCCTTCCCCCACCATGGAACCACCAAGGAAACTGTTCCTTTGGCCTACTAGGGGCAATTCAGGCTTAGGCTCCCAGCTGTTTCTAACAAACATTACCCACATTCTGGCTTCTGTTACTGGAGGGAGAGAGGAGAAGTCCCACATTCTCAGCCTTTCTATTAGCTCACACACTGTGCTTCATGCCAGAACACAGCCTCTCTGCTGGGGTAAAGTGTTCCAAGGTCCCTTAAGTGCAGATCTCCATTTCTCCAGTATTGGAGGCCAGAGGCTCTCTGCTGCTTACTCCATCCTACCCAGAAGCCCACCAACCCAGGGAGCAGGAGCAGCACCATGGTTTTTGTCACCCTATGCGGCAGCGCTCCTCCTCTAAGCATTTGGCGGCGGGGTTCCTTCCGCTCCGCGTCTTCGGGGCACTTCAGCATTGGGTCCCAGAGCGAGTGAAGGACCCGCCGCTGAATTTCCACCGAAGACCTGGAGTGGAAGGACCCCCTGCCGCCGAATTTCTGCCAAGGGCATCAAAATTCCACCCCCCAAATCCTGCCACCCGAGTGGAAGCACCGGCCCTGCCAGGTAGCAGCCCTGTCCTCCCACCCCTGTATCCTGACATCCAGTTCTGGGAATGGGAGCAGATTCCAGCAGAGAGGCCTCCCCTCCAAACCTCATATACTGGGTAGACCTGGGGGCAGGAAGCCTCCTCCCAAAGGAAGGCAGAGGCCTAAGCAGAGGCAAAGGCCCCACAGAAACTTCCATCTGGAGCCCAGTAAGTCCCATCTAGTGAGGGGCTGGGTGCAGAAACATCCTCTCTGAGCCCCATCTCCACAGGAACAGACACAAGCAGCATAAACCTGCTCCCAGACTCAGGATTTCACTACTTGGCAAACAATGCTGAAGCATGCCAGCAAGTCAGAGAACGGAGTGAGTGAATCCTCCCCCACACTGCTCCCTGCACTGGTGCCCAGACAGGTCCAATAACAAATACACAACCTCTCCTCCTGTTCTGTGCTGGTGTAATTTTACTGAGAGCACCAACGTTTACGCGAAGCAGCCTGATTAGTAACAGCAGCCCATAAAAAGGGCATCCAACAATAACAGAATTGCCAGGGACATGAAAGCTAGAGCAGCTTCCGCACCCATTTCTCTCCAGAGAAGAAAGCCCCCTTCAGCCCCTGCCAAGCACTCAGATCTCTAGCGGCAGGGAAAGTCTATCCAAGCAGAAGACATTACAACATGGAGCCTCCGCTGATTCAAGGCAAAAATTACAGATGAAGGACGATTTATGCTAGTAGTGGGGAGCAAAGTGTCACCCAGAATCAGCCAACCTAAATTGGGACAAGGCACCAGCCTAGTAAGATAGAATACTGGGGTCTCCAGCAGGCAGTCCGGGTAATTGGAAGGGTATGAACAGGAATCACTCCTTCCCGTTTGATGCTTCTTCTAAATAAAAGTTTTTATAAACATACAGACTTTTTCCTGTCTCCACCAGACCATGATGCTACAGAGCTGAGGGCCCCAGGCCTGGAACACAGGCAACACGGCCACTGGCATCAAATTCAACCCCTCCACTCTGCAAACCCACTTCTCATAGGAGGCTGTTTTACACCCAGCTATCAATAAACAGCTTCTAGGTTTTAGTGTATGCTGCCGAGGTGCCCCTCCCCCAGCTCACATTCCCAACAGTAGGGGGGACAGAGGGAAGAACACAGGAGTCTGCTGCCACCAAAGCACTTCAAAGAACTTTAAAAACAGGAAGACCCCAAGCCTCCTGCCCTCTCCTCTCCCCCCTTGCCCACACCTCACCCTTCCCTTTCTCTCCACCTCATTTTAATCCAGTGATATTCAGACCTCAGTGATTCAGGAGCCAAAATAGTGATCAACATTACCCAAAAGAGACACACGAGTGAGAATTCATTGTTTCATTTACACTGTCTCTACACACACACACACACACACACACACACAATTATTCTCACAGCAAAATGACTGACCAAGTATCATCTTATCAACTACAACTGGTTAGCAGCATAGGAAAAGCATCCTGATTGGTTAATAATTAAATCACAGTGTTTTAATATCATATGCTGCAAAGAGCCACAAGAGAGATATTAAAGAGCCACTTGTAGCTCTCAAGCCTCAGTCTGAGTGTATGCGCTTTCATCCCTCCACCCATCTCAGGCCTACATTTCCCTTTGCCTTCTCCCACTCCAAGCCTGTACCAACTTCTCTCCCCTTCAAACAAAGCATTCTTCCTCCTGCTTCCAGGCAATCTGCCAAAAACTCTCACTCCTCTTTTCAGCCCTATACCTCAGCTTCTGCCACCACCATCTCATCATAGTACTGTCACCAGTCTCAACCTCTGCAGTTCAGATTGTGAAATCATTTCCATTCTATCTTGTTTTCAATCCTCTCCCTACTCCCCGAAACATTCACATTTGGGGATGGAATCTTCCTGAGAAGAATTTAGGAAATATTTGAACAAAATCCCATCAACTGTTTTCAAGTTAAATGTAAAAATATTCCAGCAACCTTCCCTTAGCACCAGCTTAATTTTACAAATAGGCTCTGATAAGCCAGACAGGATTTACTAAGTTTTGGATAAAACAGGTTTTAAAACAAAGATTATGAGCTTTTGGAAATGTCATACTAAGCACATATAGCACAAAATTCCATGAAGCTGTTAACTGCACAGTTACATACCCATGTCCCACTTCCTGATGTTTCTTCCCCAGCTATCACCGCTAAAAATAAAGGTGGATACATACTGCACTGGGAGTGAACTGGGCAGATACTTAATTCCAGGAGTTAAAAACCTGGGCTGCTGAAGCAGTGTGTGTAAAATTAAGTGGCTTCAGAGGAGCAGGTCACAGAATATCACAGTTGGAAGGGACCTCAGGAGGTCATCTAGTCCAAACCCCTGCTCAAAGCAGGACCCATCTCCAGACAGATTTTTGCCCCATATCCCTAAATGGCCCCCTCAAGGATTGAACTCACAACCCTGAGTTTAGCAGGCCAATGCTCAAACCACTGAGCTATCCCTGAAGCCTGCGAGCATACCAAGCAGCGTAAGTCATGTCTACACCTGAATCGTTTGCCACAACTGCTCTAGTGGCAAACCCTCCTACAGTAAACATAGTAACAGCAAAAAATCTTTTGCTAGTATAGCTTATAACTGGATCCCTGAACTAAATAAATTATTCTGGCAAAAGCACTTTCATATCAGTAAAATTGACTACACTGGGATTTTTGCTAGTATATAAAGTGTCACCCCCAGACTGACAATGCTATACCAGCAAAAACTTCTCTGTAGAGCTACCAGACTAAGGAGTTCACACCATCTTTGTTGGTCCACATACTTACCAGGCTTGATTCCCCTCATGATAAGTCCTCATTTGCACCTGTACAGAGTGTGTACAAAGTGCTCCCACTGGTGTAAGTGTTGGTTTCTGGTTGCTAGCATTTTACACCCTGAGAAAGATTTGGAGGTACATCTCTGCCTGGATATAACATGACTCAATAGAACACAAATTTGAATATAACGCAGTAAAGCAGCACTCCAGGGGGGCGGGCTGCGCACTCTGGCAGATCAAAGCAAGTTCGATATAACATGGTTTCACCTATAATGCGTAAGATTTTTTGGCTCCTGAGGACAGCAATCTGGGTAGAGATGTAGTTGTGGATAATCGGCTGAACATGCACTTCCAGTGCAATGCTGTGGCCAAAAGAGCTAACGTGATCCTGGGATGCATCAACAGGGGAATCTCAAGTAGGAGCAGAAAGGTTATTCTACCTCTGTATTTGGCACTGGTGTGACCACTGCTGGAATACTGTGTACAGTTTTGGTGCCCACAATTCAAGAACAATGTTGATAAATGTGAGAGGATTCAGAAAAGAGCCACAAGAATGATTGAAGAATTAGAGCTTAAATTCATAACTTTGTTAAGACACTACAAATCAGACTGAATAGACACACTGAATTTATGACTAATTGCAACAATCTATAACTAAGGCTAAGTTTTAGTCATGGGTATTTTTAGCAGAAGTCCTGGACAGGTCACGGGCAATAAACAAAAATTGACAGGCCTGTGACCTGTCCATGACTTTATAAATACCGATGACTAATCCTGGCTGCTTCTGGGGGGCTCACTGTTGCTCAGGGGAGGAGCCCAGCTGTTGCTCGGGAGAGAAGGGGCCAGGGGCCAGCTGCACAGGCTGCTGCCTGGGGCCACTCCAGCAGCAGCCAGTGTGAATGGCCCTGGGGCTGCTACACCAGCCGCTGCAGCTGCATAAGTCCCAGAAAGTCACGGTATCCATGATCTCTGTGACAGACTCACAGCCTTATCTATAATCCACTATCCATCCAGGAGCTCCTCTCACCAGTTGGTTCCTCCCTCTGACTGGAGGGGTGTTGACAGGACAATTCACCTTGAATGGTCCCTTGAAATGTGTGTGAACTACTTATGCTAAACAATCTGTTCCACATTGTATTTAGCTGTGACACCACTGAGACTGTCTATAATAGAACTTACTTTAGTATAACTTATGCCGCTCTGGGGCTGGAGCACCCACGGGAAAAGCCCCCATCAACGCCTCTCCCTCCCCCCAGTGCCCCCTGCCCACCGGCAGGCCCCACCAGTCAGTGCCTCCCCCTCCCTCCCAGCACATCCCACCTGCCACGGATCTGCTGGAGGTGTTGGGAAGGTTGGGGGGAGGAGCAAGAGCGCAGTGCACTCAGGAAATGGGGTGGAATTGGGCGGAAAAAGGCAGGGAAGAGGCAGGGCAGGGGAGGAAAGAAGCAGGGTGGGAGTGGGGCATTTGGGAAGGGGTGGAGTGGGGGCAGAGGGAGCACTGCAGCAGATTAGAAACTCAGCACCTGTCGCTTGGCATGATCCCCTAAGCAACATAAGTTATACCAACCTAAGTGCCAGTGTAGACAGTGGTGTCCACAGGACAGCTTCTCCTGCTGACAAAGCTACTGCCTCTTGTGGGAAGTGGAGTAATTAAGCAGGCAGAAGAGATCTCTCCTGTCAGCTTAGGGCGTCTTCACCAGAAGCGCTACAGCAGTGCAGCTGTGCTGCTAGGCCATGTCTACACAATCACTTAAGTCAGCAAAATTTGTGTCACTCAAGGGTAAGAAAAAACAACCCTGAGCGACATAAGTTTTGCCTGGATAGGTCGTTGTGTGCACACAGCTTCTCCCACCATCCTAGCTACTGCCGCTTGTTGGTGTGGTTTTATTATGTTGATGGGAGAGCTCTCTCCCGTTGGCATAGAGCAGCTACACAAGCGATCTTACAGTGGCGGAGCTGCATTGGTACAGTTGTGCCGCTGTAAGGTCTCTAGTGTAGACATGGCCCCAGTGTAGATGTAGCCTGAGTAAGTTTCCCAGACCTGAAGAAGAGCTCTATGTAACTTCAAAAGCTTGTCCCTCTCGCCAACAGAAGTTGGTCTAATAAAAGATATCACCACACCAACTTTGTCTCTCTAATATCCTGGGACTGGCATGGCTACAACACTGCACATGAAGAATTAGAAAAGATTCCTCACAGCAATAGACTCAAGGAGCTCAATATATTTAGCTTAACAAAAAGGAGGCTATGAGGTGACTTGATTCAATCTGTACGTATCTACATGGGAAAGAATATATAACAGTGAGCTCTTCAGTCTAGCAGAGAAGGTGTAACATGATCCAATGGATAGAAGTCAAAGAAAAGGGATACTTACCTTCCTGTAACGGTTGTTCTTCAAGATATGTTGCTCCTATCTATTCCAGTTAGGTATGTGCTCACACTGCGTGCACGGATGTCAAAAACTTCTTCCCTAGCATCTACCTGTCAGGCCGGCTGGGGAGCCCCCTGCAGTGGCACCGAAATGGCGATCCATATAAGCCCCTGCCGGCCCGACCTCCACTTCAGTTCCTTCTTGCCGGCTATTCCAACAGAGGGAAAGGTGGAGGGGAATGGAATAGATGTGAGCAACACATCTCGAAAAACAACAGTTACAGAAAGGTAAGTAACCGTTTTTTTTTCTTCGAGTGATTGCTCTTATCAATTCCAGTTAGGTGACTCCCAAGCCTTACCTCGGAGTGGGGTTGGAGTCAACCCCAGGCTCCCGATGTGGGCTCCCCATCCCAGGGCAGATGCGTCTGTGACTAGGGTTAAGGTGGATTAGGGGGAATGGAACAGGACCCCAGCACCCACCATCTGGTGGTCCAGCCACCACTGCAGGGCGCAGAGTGTGCACTTCGGGACCGCGAGGACCATTTCCAGGCCGTCACGTCCCAGTCGATAGGCAGACATCAACCAAATCTGAAGCAGCTTGAGCCTTAGCCTGGCATGTTGCACCAAGTATGTACAGGACACCATGTGTCCCAGCAGCCTGAGGCACTGCCTTACTGTGGTGGTGGGAAACTAGCAGAGGCTGGTAATTATGCGTGCTATAGCCAGGCGCCGTGCTTCCGGAAGGAAAGCCCTTGCTTGATTTGCATCCAGGACTGCATCTATAAACTCTATTGTTTGAGTAGGGGCGAGGACAGACTTGGTGAGGTTTACCATGATACCCAAACAAGTGAACGTGTCCATGAGCAGGTGTATCTGAGACTGAACGTGATGGTGAGATCAGCCCCATATAAGCCAGTCGTCTAGGTATGGGAAGAGGTGTACATGGTGTTGACGAAGAAAAGCAGCCACAACCGCCATGCACTTGGTAAAGATGTAAGGGGTTGTGCACAAGCCAAACGGGAGGGCTGTGAATTGATAGTGCATCTTGCCCACCACGAAGCGGAGGAAACGTCTGTGAGGTGGAGTAATCGAAATGAGAAAGTACGCGTCTTTCATATCAAGGACAGCATACCAGTCTCCCGGATCCAGTGAAGGGATGATAGTAGCTAAGGAAACCATACGGAACTTCAGGTTGACAATGTACTTGTTGAGCTCCCTGAGGTCCAGAATAGGTCTTAGGCCTCCCTTTGCCTTGGGGACAAGGAACTAGCAGGAGTAGAAACCCTTCCCTCTGAGCGCCTGAGGAACTTCCTCCACTGCCCCTAGGGCAAGGAGGGAATGAACCTCCTTGATGAGGCACTGCTCTTGAGAAGGGTCCCTGAAGAGGGACGGGGAAGGAGGGTAGGAGAGAATGGAAACGAATAGAATATCCCGCCTGCACCATGCAAAGGACCCAACGGTCCGAGGTAATATGAGACCAGGCATGGTAGAAACAGGATAGACGATTTAGGAAGGGAAAACCGTCCGGGGTAAGAACCTGTAGTCCATCCTCCGGCGCACATTCAAAATCGGCGCTTAGGGCCCGGGGGTGGCTTAGACTGTCCTTGACCTCGTCTAGAAGAGGGGGTGAGACGGTCTACGTCGAGAGTATCAACCTCTGCGATGAGAAGAGTCCTGCCTCGGAATAAAGGACGTTGCTGGGTGGTCTGTGGCCTAAATGGCTTTCTTGGGGTAGCCAGGGTATGCATACCCAAGGACTTAATGGTGTTTCTCATGTCCTTTAAGATATGCAGGCAGGCGTCCATTTGATCTACAAACAAGCCCTGAGCCCTCTGAATCCCGCCCGCAGCTCCAACGGCCGGGCTGGGGCCAGGATTTAAAGGGCTCAGAGCTCCCCGCGGCTGCGGGCAGCCCAGAGCCCTTTAAATCCCAGCCCCAGCCCAGCAAAGCTCAGGGTTCCCCACAGCAGCCAGAGTCCTGGGCCCTTTAATTTGTCCCTGAGCCCCGGAGGGCTCCCAGTCACCTCTTCAGCTGGGATCCCCTGGTTGATTTAAAAGCCCTGGGTCTCCCAGCCACAGCCGGTGCCCCAGGGCCTTTAAATCTTGAGAGGCCCTGCCTCTTCTGCTTGAGGCCACGCCCCCCTCAGGTCTCCGGCAGTACCGGTAAGTCCTGTAAGTTACTTTCACCTCTGCCTGTCTCTAGCAGTGGCTAGTACCAGATGCTTCATGGGAAGGTTCATAAAACACTGCAGCAGGCAGATGTTGAATAATTTGTTCTCCATTAATCCCTAATAGTTAGAGATTGGAGCATGAGATTTTATATCCTTTCCAAATTTTGTTAGCAACAGTTATAACAACTCTGGATATTGCTGTTATCTATATAAGCATCCAATCCCACTTTGAACCTTGCTAAATTCTGAGCCTCAACACCACCCCGTGGCAACAATTTCCACAGATTATTACCCAGTGTTAAAAATAACATTTCTTTGTTTAAACTCAGGTTTGGATGTGTCACCTTTCAGTTGTGTGGTGTATCCCCCCTTTGGCCTCGTGTTAGGAGTCTTGGAAAACAGAAGCTCCTGCCCTACCTTCTGTAGACCATTCATTCTGCAAGAGAAGGCCAAAATGGGAACTGTAGGTGCTGAATGTGACCTATACACCAGAGGAGTTGAGAAGGAAAAGGGAGGATGGCACAGATTGGGAGTTAGATATGTCTACACTGAATATGCTCCAGCGCTGCAACTGCACCGCTGCAGTGCTTCAGTGTACACTACGTATGCCAAAGGGAGGGGTTCTCCTGTAGGTACAGGACTCCACCTTCCCGAGAGGCAGTAGTTGAAACACGCAGCGATGCTGATGTAAGTTTCCAATGCAGACCAGCCCCTACAGAGGCACGTAGGATCAAAAGGGGTTTGTTGGAGGCAGGGATAAAGGGATGTCAAAAAGCAGAAGGGAAGGTGTCCCTTCTCCCCCCACCCACACCAGTGCAAATTATCTTCCATTACTTCCCATTTTCAGGAATTTACTCCACTCATGTCATTAGAAATTGAATCACAGTTTTGTTCGTTATTCAGGAACTTCCCAGAGCTCCAAACAGAAATTCTTTCTCCCATTTCCCACAGCAGCAACTGTGTAGAAATTTGAGACAACGTGTTGGGTGGCAGCTGTGGGCAAGTGGCACAAACTGGGGGGAAGCTGAGGGGAGTTGTCTGCACAATGAGTGGGAAAAATTCCCAGTTCAAAGGCATGAGGAGCTTTCCCTTGGCATTTCTGTTATTAATTAAAATGCATGAAGTGGCTTTGAAGAGACAAAACACTAGACTGGCTGTTTTCCACCAAGACAACATTGTGTGTGTCTCACACAGTGACTGTCCCATTCCTGCCTGGGGCTGGGCTGACAGGCACACCAGCACATTCAGGCAAAGGCCAGGCTCAGGTAGAGAGAGCAAGGTCAATACAGATGCAGCAACACTCAGGCAGTGTAGCTGGGTCCAGCACAGTTCCTGAGCCACTGACCAACCAGGGCTGTGATCAGTACCAGGAGACTCAGGACGTTGAGCACACTTGAAACGTTCCTTAGTTGGGGATCCTGGGCAAAGGCGTTGTGACAAGGAGAGGAGCTTGGCCATTAGCAAATGTTGTAGAACCACCGTCTTCGGGGCTAATTGTAGCTTTTGGTCAAGGGGATTCAGCAGGCTCCAGGCCCAGGAAGGGATCAGGCTGGGGGTGTGAACGCATGTGCTCATACTGTTTGTCTTCATGCATATTCAATAGCTTAGCAACAGCTGCACTTGTGTCTCCTCCACATGGCCTGGCTAGGAAGGTGTGGAATTTGGAAAGCTCCACTATAAACAACTTCAGAGGCACTCTAATCCCTTCCTAATTCATTATGTCGCCAGAAAAGCCCTCTCACATACACTCCGGAAGCAAAATCTCCCATTACATTCTGCCTGACTCCTCACCTTACAAATGATCTTTGGCATATCACTCTACAAATGACCACACTCCAGTCCTGAAGGGAAGCCCTGTCTATATACAGTGAAGCTGCCAGCAAAGTCAATGGCAGAGCTATTTCACTGTCTCTCTAGTAGTTAGTTCTTCACTCCAAAGGAGGCTCTGTACTGAGACTTCAGTTAGACTTGCACCTGGCAAGTGCAAAAGCCTCCAGGCAGAGCCGTCCCTAGGGTGCAGCAAATAGGGGCGACCACCCTGGGCCCTGTGCTTTGGGGGGGCCTGCACTTCATGAGGAGGCACGCAGGAAGGTGAGGTGGGAGGCAGCAGGGGGCAAGGAGGAGCCCCCCCACCAACCTCCCCATTGCTCCAGCAGGCCCTGCTGATCAGCGTCTCCCCCTCCCTCCCAGTGCCTACCGCCAATCAGCTGTTACACGGCATCTGAAGGTGCTGGGAGGGGGGGAAAGCAAGGGTGCAGCGCACTCAGGGGAGGGGGTGGAACTAGGCGGGGAAGGGGCAGGGCCTGGGCAGAGCCAGGAGGAGCACCCCCCCTGCAGATAGAAACTCGCCGCTTATATCCTGGGACCCGCACCCCTCTAGGGACAGCCCTGCCTCCAGGAATTCCAGCCTGCTGGAAAATTCACAACATGGAAAGCGGATCCTCCACAACACCCAAGTCTGCCTAAATCAACCTTCCCTATTCCTGAAATCAACAGTAAGCCAAGAGAGACTACCTCCAGTGTCAGACCACTAGTCCCTCTACGTCCGGCCTTCAACCTCTTATACTGGCAGATAAGAAAAATGGTCTGTTTCATCAAGTATTCCACCTTTTGCCACAATGGGTCAGACAACAAGTCAGTCTAGCCCAGTAACTTGCCTCTTACAATTCTTCAAAGGAAGATTCTAGATAATCTCTTTAAGGCAAGGATGATGTCTCACACCTGACTAAAGAACCCAGGCACAACAACTTTTCATTAAACAGACACTACATTTGCCGCACACAGAGGACCGCTTGGTAAGGAGCTTATGCTCTGAAAACTTGAATCCATTGGCCATTGCTGAGTACAAATCTACAGAGGTTATAATATTATCCAGCCTCCCTTTAAAATTAGTACAGTGCCTGGTACAGTGGCGAGAAGGGGAGCAATTCAGAGAGAAGTAGTACTCACCTGGAAGAGGGTTTCATTCTCATTACTCAAGATGGCTCTGGGAGGTGCAATAACTGAAGTTAAAGAACAAGTTACAATCAGGAGAGCACATAAACCAGAACAAGCAGCATCTGGTTTGGGGGAGGACTGTTTCCACTCAAGGGAAAGGCACACCCTTACTGTCCATACATGCTTCAACTCAAGTCCAGGCAAGAGTACAGTATG
Organism: Gopherus flavomarginatus; assembly: GCF_025201925.1. Taxonomy (NCBI): domain Eukaryota; kingdom Metazoa; phylum Chordata; order Testudines; family Testudinidae; genus Gopherus; species Gopherus flavomarginatus. The sequence goes on along the minus strand of NC_066628.1, from coordinate 52,462,983 downwards.
GCTACAAAAATTAGTCTGAGGTGAGCAGGTTACAACCCTTTGCACTCCTGAGCCATGTACAGGGGAGACAGTCCTACCTGGGCCAAGTATCAGGGTACCACCCCAGGGGATGGAGGGGAGACTGCTGTGTACCAGATCATCACTCCAGGGAAAGGCCTGCAAGGGAAGGAATGGGTACAAGAAACCATTGGACTCACACAGGTAAAATGGCAGCTCTGCATCTGCAAGGTGGCTTCTCACAAAGTCTCTCAAAATGCCAACTGTGAAGTGAAGGAGAAGAGAAGGGTTTTCAGGATGACAGGGACAGTCCGTATCTCACACAAGCCCACCAACACAGCCCGTATGTTAGGCAAGGGACATAGCCTGTTCCTCAAATACTCCCTCCTGCATGACAGCAGAGTCTGTATCTCAGGTACCTCTCTCTGGAACAAATATCACAGTTGTCACCACTACACCCCTCTTTGGAAAGAGGGAGCAGACCCCTTGATAGCAGCACAGGGTCCCAGCAAAGCAGACAGTGGGTAAATCAGTGCATCAGCCCTTGCTTCCAGCAAAAATCCTCCTCCTCCTCCCATTTCTCCTTTTAGGCCATAAACCCCACTTGGATTTCCAAACACAGCTAGTCCTGATGGAGAGCGCACTCTACCTAGGTCTCGTATAGCCCACCTCACCATAGTACCTGAGCATTACCTGTCCATCAGGTCTTCCATTCACAGTATCACCTTGGCCCTACATTTTGGCTAAGGGATGGAGGGGAAGTCCTGTTTCTCTGAAAGGAGTCAATGAGCCTTACATTTACTGCTGCAGGCTCACAAGGAATCTTCCCAAACACTCCCAGGGTCACTCATTTACATGGAAAATACAGCTGTGTGCACCAGTCACCTGTGACAGACTGACAATATCCTGAATGAACTTTATTGAACTAAATTAAAATTAACTGAAGTAGGGTTATTACCTTTGAGGTACATTGTTTTGGAAATGCAAATGTTTATGTACAACTGAGATTGTAGGAACCTTCATTAGGAGGAAAACAAGATTAATGCAATCTATGGAAGGTATGTGGAAGTTCAAAGGTCTTTTTAGATCAATGTGCTTGAAGTGGATTTCCTAGGAAATATCTTGAGGTGAGGGGAATGCAAATTCTCCCCTCCAAAGCCACCTTTTGAAGATATTCCCTGGGAAGAGGCCCCCATTGTATACTAATTAGCTCCTCCTGGAAACTCTAGATCAAAGATCCCTGATCTGTATCAACTAGTCATTAGGGTGCCTGTTCGGAGCTGAAGCAATGATGAACTTGTAACCACAAAGAAACCCTAGGATGAAGTGTTGAAAGTCTGTTCTTGCCAGAGCCGATGCTAGAGTTGGGATCAACTCTGGTAAGCTTTGAGCATGTGTAGGTTCTTTTATTGTTTTTAATGTTTTCTCAGTAACGCTTTTTATCTTAAGACAAAAGTAGTCTTGTTTAGAAAGAGCTGTGTGGTAACTTATGTCCATACCAGTCACTCTGTTATCAGTCTCTGAAAAGAAAGCAAGGGGGTCTGTTTAGGCTGACTGTCTTTGCTGCCAGTAACCCAGTGAAGGCAGGAAACTGCTCAGCCAGGATATACCCTGGTAGGAAGGGAATGAGAAGTTTGGTCTTCACCCAAGAAAGGCAACAGTTGGCAAGCCAGAAGCCTGAGACTGGGTGCCATTGCTGGACCACGGAGTAATATCATCTCCTGTGGCTACAGACCCCAGTTGCTACCTTCAAATGGAAACGTCACTAGCTACACAAATGACTGAAGCTGCAGCTTCAACTAGATCGGGGATCTCTGGAACCTTTACTTATTTCTTTGGTTCTACTACATGGTATTGACTGGTTACCAAATTAACCCTGCTACCCATCCCACCCCCAATGCCCTGAGAACAGGGTAGACAAAGTCCACACACCCCCTGACAAACAAACTTTAAAAGTCTTGCACCAGATAGCCAGGAAGTCTGGATTTGCAGAGGGGGAACAGACACCTGAGACTCTAGTCACCAATTCTCAGGTCTAATGAGACAGCAGGTGTTTCCTGGGGCAACAGCAAGTAGTCTAGTTGGCAAGGCCTTCACCAAAGGAGAAGAATCTAAATTAGTAGCAAGGAGAGCAATTGGGTGCATACCCTGACATATTCCCTGCAAGAAACTCTAAACACCCCACTATTCTGGCTCAGCTGAGGACACCTGCTTTTTTTATTCTGGGCTTTGGTAACTTCAGACACAACAGTTGAATCAAGTCTTCTCTCTCACTCTGGCTGGACCAAGTCTCAACTCTAATGGGACAACACCATGCAGCATGGCAAGAATAGTATGACCTCAACTGGGACACAACAGCTTTTCTGGGCATGGCCCCCATGAAGCAGGCCTGATAAGAAGTCCTCTTCCTTTGCAGGTCTGCATAAGGTGAATGTCTCCAAGCCTTTCTTTACACAATTCACTGAAGCAACATGAACAGACTGCACTAGCTCCTTATAGAATCATAGAACTGTAGGACTGGAAGGGACTTCAAGAGGCCAACTAATCCAATGGTTCTCGACTGGGGGTACACAGAGGTCTTCCAGGGGATACATCAACTCATCTAGATATTTGCCTAGTTTTACAACAGGATACGTAAAAAGCACTAGCGAAGTCAGTACATAGTAAAATTTCATACAGACAATGACTTGTTTGTACTGCTCTATATAGAATGAAATTTTAGTACAATATTTATATTCCAATTGATTTATTTTATAATTATATGGTACAAAGGAGAAAGTCAGCAATATTCAGTAATAGTGCGCTGTGACATTTTTGTATTTTTGTGTCTGATTTTGAAAGCAAGTAGTTTTTAACGAAGGTGAAACTTGGGGTATGCGAGACAAATCGGACTCCTGAAAGGGGTAGAGTAGGCTGGAAAGGTTGAGAGCCACTGATCTAGTCCAGTCCGCTGCATTCATAGCAGGGCTAAGTATTATCTAGACCAGGGGTGGGCAAACTGTGGTCCACAGGCTGCATCCAGGCCATCAGACATTAAAATCTAGTCCTCGAGCTCCTGCTGGGGAGCAGTGTTTGCGGCTTTCCCTGCTCTGGTGCTCCATCCAGGGAGCGGGGTCAGGAGCTTGCCCCACTCTGCGTGTGCCGTGGCTCTGCACGGCTCCTGGAAGCAGCAGCATGTTCCCCTCTCTGGCTCTAATAGAACCGGCAGGGGTGGCGCCTGCCAATGCCTCCACATAGGAGTCGGAGGGGGGGACATGCCGCTGCTTCCAGGAGCTGCTTGAGATAAGCGCCACCTGGAGCGGGCACCCCTGACCTCCTCCTGCACTCCAACCCCGACTCAGCCCTGATCCCCCTCCTACTCTCCAAATCCCTCAGTTCCAGCCTGGAGCACCTTCCTGCACCCCAAATCCCTCATCCCCAGCTGGAGCCTTCCCCACCTCCGCACCCCTGCCCCAGCCCGGAGCCCCCAGAACTGGAAACAATGTCCAACCTAAATCGCTCTTTCTGCAATTTAAACCCATTGCTTCTTATCCTATCCTCAGAGGTTAAGGACAATAATTTTTTGCCCTCCTCCTCTGTGTAACAAGCTTTTATGTACTTGAAAACTGTTAAGTAACAGAGGGGTAGCCGTGTTAGTCTGGATCTGTAAAAGCAGCAAAGAGTCCTTATGTCTGTTAGTCTATAAGGTGCCACAGGACTCTTTGTTGCTTGAAAATTGCTGTGTTCCCTCTCAGTCTATTCTTCTCGAGACTAAACAAACCCATTTTTTTTTTCAATTTGCCCTCAGAGATCATGTTTTCTACACCTTTAATCATTTCTGCTGCTCTTCTTTGGACTTCCTCCAATTTGTCGACATCTTTTCTGAAATGTGGCACCCAGAACTCAACACAATACTCCAGTTGAGGCCTAATCAGCACAGAGTAAAATGGAAGAATTCCTTCTTGTGTCTGTGTCTTGCTTACAACATTCCTGCTAATACATCCTAGAATAATGTTTGCTTTTTTTGCTACAGTGCTACACTGCTGACTCATTTAGCTTGTGATCCACTATGACCCCCAGATCCCGTTCCTCAGTACTCCTTCCTAGGCAGTCATTTCCCGTTTTGTATGTGTGCAACTGATTGTTCCTTCCTAAGTGGAGTACTCTGCATTTTTTCTTATTGAATGTCATCCTATTTTCTTCAAACCATTTCTCCAGATCATTTTGAATTTTAATCCTATCCTCCAAAGCACTTTCAGCCTTTCCCAGCTTGATATTGTCTGCATACTTTATAAGTGTATTCTCTATGCCATTATCTAAATCACTGATAAGATATTGATCAGAACCGGACCCAGAACTGATCGCTGCAGGACCCCACTTGATTATGCCTTTCCAGCTTTGACTGCAAACCATCAGTAACTGTTCTTTGGGAACAGTTTTCCAACCAAGTGTGCACCCATCTTTGAAAGACTGCCCTCAGGTGGGTGGAGATGTGACAGTGCAAGCAGCTTCTTCAGAGCTGCATCACTCCCCGCAGCAGTGCAGAGATGCCTGGTGCCCCACTCCCGTAATACTAGTTCACAGCTGTAAGTGGCACTGAAGGCTAGTCGTCACCAGTGAGACAGAAGCAGGGATGCTCTTACCAGTTTCACTAGGGCGGAAGAACCCTTGCAGAACATGACGGTCTGGGAATTGGACTCGAAGCACGACCTAATCAGAAACAAAGCTGCATCAGCTGAAATATTCACTCTCAAAGAGTAAGAGCCCCATTTACTAAAGCCAGGGCTCAGATAGAGGCCAGGTTACCTCCTCCTCACAAGAGGCTCATATAGGATTGACTCTCTTCTGAGAGGCTGCACACAAGAACATCAACTATTATTTGTATTGTGGTGGCACCCTGAGACCCCAAATGGGATGAGGACCGCACATGCGCATACAAGAAGAAGTGACAGCCCCTCCCCAAAGACCTTGCCACTTTATTTGGAACAAGATGCTATAGAAGCATAACAGTCAGCAGAGAGAAGTGCAGGGAGAGGATGAGGGGAACAGAGGGAAGCTCACATGATGTCACAGGGTACTATATGCACCATTTGATGCTTCCAAGCCATTTCAAAATAAAGGAAGACCATAAAAACGGCCATACTGGGTCGCACCAATGGTCCATCTAGCCCAGTATCCTGTCTTCCGAGAGTGGCCAATGCCAGGTGCCCCAGAGTGGAAGAACAGATCAGGGCAATTATCAAGTGATCCAGCCCGTCATCCAGTCCCAGCATCTGGCAGTCAAAGATCTAGGTAAAAGCAGCAAAGAATCCTGTGGCACCTTATAGACTAACAGATGTCTATAAGGTGCCACAGGATTCTTTGCTGCTTTTACAGATCCAGACTAACACGGCTACCCCTCTGATACAAGATCTAGGTACACATACAGAGCATGAGGCTGCATCCCTGACCATCTTCACTAAATAGCCATTGATGGACCTGTCCTCCATGAACTCACCTAGCTTTTTTTTTTTTTTTTAAAAATGCATTTATAGTTTTGGCCTTCACAACATGCTCTTGCAACAAGTGCCATGGGTTGACTGCGTGTTGTGTGAAGAAGTACTTCCTTTGTTTGTTTTAAACCTGCTGCCTATTAATTTCATTGGGTGACCCCTGAACCTTGTGTTATAGGAAGGGATAAACAACACATCCTTATTCACATCATATCCTCCCTTAGTCGTCTCTTTTCCAAGCTGAACAGTCCCAGTCTTTTTAATCTCTCCTCATATGGAAGCAGTTTCATACCCATAATCATTTTTGTTGTCCTTCTCTGTACCCTTTCAAATTCTAGCATATCTTTTTGAGATGAAGTGACCAGAACTGCATGCAATATTCATGGCATGGGTGTACTATGGATTTAATAGTGGGATCATGACATTTTCCATCTTATCATCATCTATCCCATTCCTTATGGTTCCCAACATTGTTAACTTTTTTAGATGTTTTCAGAGAACTATCTACAGTGACTCCAAGATCTTTTATTGAGTGGTGACAGCTAATTCAGAGCCCATCCTTTTATATGTATAGTTGGGATTATGTTTTCCAACATGCATTACTTCCCATTTATCAACATTGAATTTTATCTGCCATTTTGTTGCCCAGTCACACAGTTTTATGAGATCTCTTTGTAGCTCTTTGCAGTCTGCTTTGGATTTAACTGTCTTGTGTAATTTTGTATTGAATAAAATTAATTCTCTCTGCTACTGAATGGAGCCATTATGGGCAGATGATTTCACATGCACATCACCGTAGACGTAAGCTATGTCAGGCCTTGTCTACACTACAGAGTTTTGTCGACCGAAGTTATGCTGATATACAGCCACCACTGTAATTAAACCGCTGTTGTACGTCCACACTATGCTCCTTGTGTCAGTGGAGCACACCCACAATAGCAGCTCTTGTACTGACACAGAACAGTGCACTGAAGGTAACTATCCCACTGTGTGCTTTGGGAAGGGTTTGCAATGCCTTATAGGGTCAGGGACAGCATCACATAATAAAAGTTTTTCAATGCCATCATTCATGGGCATCCTATTAGATTGCCAGCTGCTTTCAACTTCCCTGGTAACTTGCACCCCAGCCATCTGTCAGAAAGCATGGATCCTGCATTGTGTTCAGTATTGTGCTGTGCAGTATGAACAAAAGGCTAAAAAAGGAGCCCAATGGGCTATTTGGGTGGGGGATGCCTTGAAGGAGCATTTTAACACTGAGCCACAGTAATGCGTGTTGCTGTAGCGTGCTGAGCTTGGCATTGTTTGCTTGCGCCACGCTAGCACCCTTGTTTTGATTGCTGTGTGTGCCCAAAAAGTAACACATTGTAAATCATGTTTTAAAGTAGCACTTGGTAATATGAACGAACTGACATTGCTGCACACTAACACAAGAAGCCCACAGAGGTAGACAGGTAGGTGTGTGAGTGAGAGAGAGGGACAGATGGACAGACAGAGTTGGGGGAGAGTGAGTGTCTTGGCACACTGTCTCTAAGTTCAGACAGCAGCTGGAAGCAACCAATCCTGAGGCAGAAGCTGGCGGGCAGAGACAGCTGGTGCCCCCGTCATCTCACCCCAGCTCAGCAGAGACCAGGGAAAAGAGGGGGACACCCTGACACAATCCCCTTCCTCACTCCCTGGCTCTGCACAGCACAAGTCTCGCCCTGCCCCCCAGCAGCAGCCCACCCGCCCTGCCTGCTGATGCATGCCAGGAAGAGCAGGATTAAGTTTTGATTTGGTGATTCCCTCTGAGTTCTCCCACAGCCTCCTCTGCCCACAGACCCAGGAGACCTACTCCCCTCCCCAGTAGTCCAGGCAGGAGTGCATTTGCTGCCAGGAGCCACATGCTCAGCTGGGCAGTAGCTATACAAGCTCTCCACACTGAGCAGTGTCAAAACTACCTGGGGCTTTGAAAGGGGAGGGGTGTGTGTCTGGGTGGCTGGATGCAGGGCAGCGGAGTTCAAAACGGTAAGCAAAGTGGTCATGGTGGGAGGCCAGTTACAGTGACATAATGAACACAGTGTCTACACTGAGACTTTGTTGATCTATCTTTGCCGCAAAAATCTTTGCCCTCTTCTCAAGGTGGTTTCATTTTGTCGGCAAAACAGAAGAGTTTTGGCAGCAGAAGAAGCATTGTAGTGTGTACACCTCCACTGTTTTGCAGACAAAACTGTGTAGTGTACAAGACCTTAGAAACGCTCCTCTAAGAGCAGCTGCAAGTGCTTAGGATCCTGGTGGTCACAGTTTAGGCCCTGAAGCTATTTGACCACTAAATTTACACTCAGTCAGAAAGAGGAGAAGGAATAAAGGCTACCTTTGGGTAGCGCTCTAACTTCTCCTTCGTCTGAGCTTCTCTCAAAGATTTTGTCATGAAGGGAGCTTCTTCCAGACGTTTCCTAAATAGGGTGAGAAGGAGACAGACAATCTGTTAGTTCTACCACTAAGATTCATCTTGTTAACGTAAATGTAAGACCAAAACAGCCAACTGCTGCTCGATGTATCTCTCACTCCCATCTCCATGCCAGCTGTCCTCATATCCCAGTCCCTTCAGCACACCTTCCTCCCCACCACCAGTAAACCCAGAACTGCACCATCACAGTCACCCTAAAAACCCAAACCCATGTCCCTCCACATTCTCTCCTTCCCCATAAGGCTCCGCTCCACTCTCTGTGCATGACCACCACCACTTGGCAACACTATTCTGAATAGAGTGACCAGATAGCAACTGTGAAAAAACAGGACGAGGGTGGGGGATAATAGGTGCCTATATAAGAAAGTCCCAAAAAACGGGATTGTCCTTTTAAAAACGGGACATCTGGTAACCCTAATTCTGAACCAACTCCTGAATCTGCCCATAATATTATCTTGGAACTCCTTTTTGCTTCTAGATATACGAGATCACAGAACATTTTGAATATCTGTGCCAGTACAGGTTTCATCTTAAGCAGACTTCATGGATTCTCTGCTATTTCTCCTTTAAGCAGAACAGGACTCCAGATCCTCAGCTTCATTAAAACAAAAAACAAAAACAAAAAATCCTTCTAGCCCTTATGGTTGTGAAGAAAACCTTGAGACCATAACCCAGCTGACACAATGATGCCTGCCTGACTTTGAAGACGGCCTGAATAACTCAGACAAGTGTAAACGTCCCTCTTCACCTCAATCATGGGGTAATACTGTGAAACATCAAAGTGACAATTTCACCCAAGACTATGAATCATTTCACAGTGGATGACTGTAGCAGAATCGTTCTGCTAATGTGCTTATCCCTCAATCTCAAATTGCCACCCACACATCCCCAGATGCAAAAGAATAAATGACCCCTTTCCAGCTCTCCCCCATAATGATGATGCTGTTAATTCCATAACAATACAAAAATATACAACATATTGAAAACTGGAGATGTGGAGGCAGCATAAAATCAGTTGAATTTCTTATCAAATTAATTCTGTACTGATTAAATGGAAAAGAAGCTGCTGCATAATTCCCAGCCTGCCCATGAATCTTAGGATCTTGCCACAGAAGTTAGGTCCACCATGCTGCCATCTTCAGTCTATGGCAGTAGGAAGAAGAACAGCAGGATCACACTATCACACACAAAAAACGAGTTAACATGAAGTTAAGACTGGAAGCACTCAAAATTGCCCTGTGTTCATCCTGGAAAGCAGGAGTTTAGCTCCCAGAATGTAAATCATAGAACAGTCATAAAATCATAGAACGGAAGGGATCTCAATAGGTCATATAGTCCAGTCCCCTGCACTCACGGCAAGACTAATCTAGGCCATCCCTGACAGGTGTTTGTCCAGCCTGCTCTTAAAAATCCCCAATGATGGAGATTCCACAACCTTCCTAGGCAATTTATTCCAGCGCTAAACCATCCCGACAGTTAGGAAGTTTTTCATAATGTCCAACCTAAACCCCTCTTGCTGTAATTTAAGCCCAAATGTCAAACAAAGAAATGCAGAGTTAAAGCAATACTTCCGATACAACAACTATACCACCTGAACTCTGCTCAACGAGTCCCCTCAAGGAGATCAGTGTAGCTTACTTCTGCCAATCAACAGCAAGTACTTCCTAGACCAATGGTCCTGCACAGAGCACAGTAAGAGTCTGTTCAACTGTATGAATAGGAATGCAGGGCACAGAGAAAATGGCACATTTAGTTAGGAAGGGGTAATTGCATTTCCTAATTTCCCAACATTTGAGTTCTGAGAATTAAACTCTCCCATTCTGAAAAAACCACAAAGGGCACACAGTAGTGCTAGCTCCGGCACCTTAACTCCTCATAAACAACATTTTTTGCATGTGAATTTTTCCCGGTTTTTGAGAAAGTGGGGGAAGTGAGGAGGTATGATTCAAGGGCAAATGTGGGTAGAACAAAGTGCTGTGGAGAGTTTTCAAGGGCACTTTTCAGGTATCAACCAGAGGTACCACTAGGCAGTAAAGGAAGCCCTACTAGGGCCCAGCAGAAGCATATCTGACATTACATGAACTCGAGGGCATTAAGTGATACAATATTTATGTGGCGAACTAGCCACAGTTTTAGTCTGGATCCATAAAAGCCAGGTTTACAAACTAGATACAGAAGTCAGGCATGCAGGGAATTCAGAGTCATTAGGACTGCAGATCAGCAACAGACTAAACCACCAGCTGGGCTGGTGGATGGGTTGCTCACGTTTCTCATTCACTGAGCTCTTCCTTGCGGAGCCCAAACCGGCCCTCTAGCGCAAGTCTGTTGACCCAGGCTGGGAGGTTCAATTCCATGGGCTGAATAGACATACCCCAAGTGGCATGCCAATTTTCAGGCCAATCCATAGAGCCCTGCATGGATACAAATGTATATCCACGGATGCGGACATCCGCAGATGTAAACTGGTACCCATGGAACCACAGGGCTCTCCCGGGAACTGCAGCGGCAGAAGGAAACATGCGGCTGCCACTCCCAGGAGCCAGCATCCCACATTGGCTGCTCCTCTGGCTGTACCATCCTCAGCTCTGCCCACTGGGGCGGGCACCAGGCTCACCAGCAGCTGTCCCTGGTCGCACTCGTGTTCAAGCGGCACGCACACCCCCAGACAGGAGACGCAGACAGCTATGTGGAAGGGCTGGGGGCACTACAGCCAAGCCAGAGAAGCAGCTGGCAGAGGGAGCTGGATCCTGGGAGTGATGGCCCCACATTCTGCTCCTTTCGCCACTGCAGTTCCTGGAAAAGCCCTGAGGTTCTGCAGATACCAATTTATATCTGCGGATAGCCGTACTGGTGGATATAAATTTGTATCCATGCAGGGCTCTACCAATCTGAATATCCATGTGGATTTTAGAGCCCTTTGAGCAGTTCTAGGCAGAAAGCTCTGATCAACCCTAACTATGATGTTACATAGGCTGCTCCATATTTAAAGGAAGATTATATGACTCACTAAACACTGAATTCGGAGCATTAATTTACCAAGAAGGCAAAGGGTTTATCTTAACTGAATACTTGTTACAAAATAGGATTAAGAGTTCAGAAATTTTCCTATGCAGGTCCCCAACTTTTAAGAGAATTTGTTCAGGAGCTGTAACCCTTTTTATCTGTAAAAAGTTCAGTATTCCTTCCTTCCCTTTGGGCATCCCCCAGGTGTGGAGCTATGGGTCATCACATCCCAGTTTGGAGTTTATAGTTTGATTTTCACCTTCTGTCACGTCTCAAAATTGATTTATTCCAGCTAGTAACACATGGCAATTCTGTCATCAAAATTAGAGAGATTTGCTTATTGGCTGCAGTCTGAATCCAAAGCCTATGCGAGTCATTTCACTGACTTTAATGGGAGTTGGATCAGGCCTGTGTCAACATGCGACAAACAAATGTACGGATAAGTTGGTATTTTCATGCTTGTTCAGTTACCAGCAACTGATGTAATGTCAGATCAGAGCATATGCACCGGGGCAGTGTGAAATGTTGTTTCAGCTTTCATTGTTTTAGGCCCCTGGCATATGAATGCACATCCATCTTTAAAAGCAGCAATTATTTGTGGTGGGGAAGGGGAATCAAGTAGCTTTGGGGTAACTGGCTGAAATTTACTTAATAGGTATGACAAGACATGCAATAATTTTAAATCCTGTCCCAATGTGGGCACTGTGTGCCTTCCAGTCAGTTTATTTACTTGAGGTTTTTCTGTGATGCTCATCACCACAGTATCTAAACACATCACACACACTGAAGAATTAATCCTCAACACCCTTGTGAGGTACGGAAAAATTACCCTCCCTTAAGAGATTCATAGACTCTGGGACTGGAAGGGACCTCGAGAGGTCATCGAGTCCAGTCCTCTGCCCTCATGGCAGGACCAAATACTGTCTAGACCATCCCTGATAGACATTTATCTAACCTACTCTTAAATATCTCCAGAGATGGAGATTCTACAACCTCCCTAGGCAATTTATTCCAGTGTTTAACTACCCTGACAGTTAGGAACTTTTTCCTAATGTCCAGCCTAAATCTCCCTTGGTGCAGTTTAAGCCGATTGCTTCTTGTTCTATCATTAGAGGCTAAGGTGAACAAGTTTTCTCCCTCCTCCTGACGACACCCTTTTAGATACCTGAAAACTGTTATCATGTCCCCTCTCAGTCTTCTCTTTTCCAAACTAAATAAACCCAATTCTTTCAGCCTTCCTTCATAGGTCATGTTCTCAAGACCTTTAATCATTCTTGTTGCTCTTCTCTGGACCCTCTCCAATTTCTCCACATCTTTCTTGAAATGCGGTGCCCAGAACTGGACACAATACTCCAGTTGAGGCCTAACCAGGGAGGATAGAGCGGAAGAATGACTTCTCGTGTCTTGTTTACAACACACCTGTTAATGCATCCCAGAATCACGTTTGCTTTTTTTGCAACAGTATCACACTGTTGACTCATATTTAGCTTGTGGTCCACCATGACCCCTAGATCTCTTTCCGCCATACTCCTTCCTAGACAGTCTCTTCCCATTCTGTATGTGTGAAACTGACTGTTCCTTCCTAAGTGGAGCACTTTGCATTTATCTTTATTGAACTTCATCCGGTTTACCTCAGACCATTTCTCCAAGTTGTCCAGATCATTCTGAATTTTGACTCTGTCCTCCAAAGCAGTTGCAATCCCTCCCAGTTTGGCATTGTCTGCAAACTTAATAAGCGTACTTTCTATGCCAACATCTAAGTCGTTGATGAAGATATTGAACAGAGCCGGTCCCAAAACAGACCCCTGCGGAATCCCACTTGTTATACCTTTCCAGCAGGATTGGGAGCCATTAATAACTACTCTCTGAGTACGGTTATCCAGCCAGTTATGCACCCACCTTATAGTAGCCCCATCTAAACTGTATTTGCCTAGTTTATCGATAAGTTTATCATGTGAGACCGTATCAAATGCCTTACTAAACTCTAGGTATACCACATCCACCGCTTCTCCCTTATCCACAAGACTCATCATCCTATCAAAGAAAGCTATCAGATTGGTTTGGCACGATTTGTTCTTTACAAATCCATGCTGGCTATTCCCTATCACCTTACCACCTTCCAAGTGTTTACAGATTATTTCTTTAATTACTTGATCCATTATCTTCCCTGTCACAGAAGTTAAACTAACTGGTCTGTAGTTTCCTGGGTTGTTTTTATTTCCCTTTTCATAGATGGGCACTATATTTGCCCTTTTCCAGTCTTCTGGAATCTCTCCCGTCTCCCATGACTTTCCAAAGATAATAGCGAGAGGCTCAGATACCTCCTCTATTAACTCCTTGAATATTCTAGGATGCATTTCATCAGGCCCTGGTGACTTGCAGGCATCATGGTAGACTGAGGCACAGAGAGACTCTGGACCAGATCCAGAGATGCAATCCATCCCTTATATACTGCTCTGGCAGTGCCAAGGGGCCAGAAGGCAACCAATCTCTCATGCTGGTGATTCCTCCTACATCACACAATGTACCATACAGCCACTGACATTAGGAGTAGGTTGGGAGCTGAGAAGGGGCCATTATCAGGTAGAATACCATGGAGAAGCCACTAGGCCACTCTAAAATAAACCAAGGCCAGCACATAACCAGCTCTAGGATCAGGGAATCTTCCTAGATGGGAAAAGCAAAGAATCTGGCCCAAGGTCACAGAGCAGATCTGTGACTGAACCAGGAACAGAATCAAAATCTCCTAAATTCCAGTCTAGTCCCAGAACCCCAATCCCACCCCTCCCTCCAGCACTCATTAATGGTGTGTTTTCTGTTCTAGTCTGTTGACTAATTCTATTGTGTTGTTCGGTCGCTCAGCTCTTGATCTGAAAATTACAAATGCTCCAGATCTGGAACCTAGCATGTTCTGTCCTGGACAGGTGCCAAGCTCCCTGCTTAAGCCAAGTGATTAACAACAAGATTAAAGTCTGAGATCTCTCAAATCACCAAGGACAGGAGAGTTTTTTATAAGACTGGGGAGCTAGAATTCCCAGGTACACAGAGCCCAAGCCATCGATCAGACCAGCACCTTTTCCCAAGAAGCCAGCATAATCTATAAAGCATCAATGCAATACATTCAGAGTGGAGAAAGGAGATGGAGGAACTTCAATTTCTAATGAAAAGAAAGCTTGCCTCTCATTCTGCAGCTGAGCCAAGCGTTTCCGCACATCGTCCACCGTGACTTCAAAGAACTCATCAGGAAGATCCTGTGGACCAGCAGACAGTGGCTCTTCCAGGTCTGGATGGCACACGACTGTCTCTCGCTCCAAAAGCTGCAGAGCAAAGAGGGAGCACAGGTTAGACTTGTATGCTATGCCCTAACTAAAGCCAAAGCATAGCACAAAGAATCAGACCTCAGCATTTGCAAAGTAAGGTCCATTCACAGGCTGCATCTCTCTTCTAGGAAAGACCTACCCACAGGGATCTTGTCACCTACATAACACACAGACCTTATATTGTACTGCAGCTCTAGCTAACCATTCCCCTGCTATAAGTACTAGAGAGCTGCTCCTCTCCCAGTGTCTGTCCACAACCCCAAATCTTCCCAGTGGTACAGCACAGCTGCCTTCTCCCCCCTCCCTTGGGGGACGCATGCCACGTACCTGGAAGAAGTCCTGCTACAAGCACCTGGATGTCTGAATCATCACCAGCCAATCAGATTACTCAGTTTTGGAACAACTCTAACCTTTTAGAACCCAGACAGTCTCAGGTAGATGAGAACTTGTATGAGACAGAGGAGGAGAAAGTGCTGCAATCCCCAGAGCCGAGAGAGGCAGGCCAGTGGGAGAAACGAGCTTTTATGGATAATATACAGTTCTGTAACCAGGAGCCTCTGACAGCCAGTTGCCTGCCTGACATGGCTCAAGACTCCATGATTCAGGATATTCCTATTTAAGCAAACCTTTTGGCCCTCCTCTCTCTCACACATACCCGCCAACCAACCTCCAGCACACCCCTGCACATGGCCTCCTGTTCCATTCATTCTCCCATGCACAGGGCCCCCTGGGAACACAAAGCATCTCTCAGAGACAACGCAAATTACAAGGCAAGGTTTGCTTTGTTTGTGGGCACCAAAGGGTAATTTGAGAAATTAAAAGAGCGAGGTTGCGTGGGTGGGACCCTTGGCTACTTTTAGAAAGTCAACTGGAGTTAGCTTTAACTAAAGGGTGAAGGAGCCTGATTGCAGCTTTCCCTGGGCTGGGAAAGAGGAGTGCCCAGAGCTGCAGCATTCCCTGGACTGCGAGCACAGGAAAGGTTCCTGAGCTGCCAAGATGCCCTCTTAGAAAGAGACTCCTGCATATCAATCTTCCAGCACTAGCTGTTTACAGAGTTAGGTAACAGCTGCATCAGTGCAGCTGTAGTGCATCTGGTGAAGACGCTCTATGCCAATGGGGGAGCACTCTCCATCAGCATAATTACTCCACCTCCGTGAGAGGTGGAAGCTATGACAGCGGGAGAGCATCTGCTGACATAGCACAAGTATAGACACTGCTTAGGTTGATCTAACTTGCGTACTTGGCAGTGGAGTGGTGTCTTTTTCACAACCCAGAATTATGTAAATTAAATAACTTAAGCAGTAAGCAGTATTAGAGGGGTAGCCATAAGCAGTATTAGAGGGGTAGCCATGTTAGTCTGGATCTGTGAAAGTAACAGAGTGTCCTGTGGCACCTTATAGACTAACAGATGTATTGGAGCGTAAGCTTTCGTGGGTGAATACCCACTTCGTCAGACTCATGTATTTAAGCAGTACTGTAGACCTGCCCTGGGTCTCCCTTCAAGCCAGGCAGAGGAGGCTACCTCTCTTGCATCATTCTGGGCTTCACACTTTGCCATCCTCCCAAACAGAGATAATTAGATTTGATCTCGCTACAATGATCAACTCTAAGCACATCTGCAGCCTTGTCAAATAGTTTTGTACTCATCACCTCAGGAAAAGCCTGGGGAAAACATATGGAGCATGCAACATGCCCTGAAGGGTCTCTAGAATCCCCAAGAGAGAATTCCAGAGTCAAGGGACCTACCAGCAGTGCGACATTTAATATAATTGAGGCTACTAACTCAAGCACCTTGACTAATCATGACAGTGGCAGAATCCCACAAGAAGAGAGACAGGCCAGGCCCCAAATCATTTAGGGCTTTGTAGATTAAAGCCTTCAGCCAATGCATATCAAAGCATAGATGTAACATGCACTTATAGGGATACTCCACTTCAGAGGAGGGCAGCTACATTCTGGTCCCCTTTGCTCAATTGCTTTTCCTACTTTGTGTTTAACTCCACTGGGCTACAGTATGCCATAAGAGTCACACAGACACCTCCACTGAGACAGCAGGAGACCAAGATCCTTCTTCCCCAATTTCATTCTCTTTCAGCTAGTCAGAATTACAGATAAGTTGTGCAATAAAACCAGGATCATTCAAAAGTTAAGTGCTCTTATCTCCATGCCCATGTGCTCCAACACTGCCTCAATACCTGCCAAATACTAGTCCAGCTGTGCATCTGCTGTGGTATGAAATATTCTTTTCAACAAAAGCAGCAAAGAATCCTGTGGCACCTTATAGACTGACAGACGTTTTGGAGCATGAGCTTTCGTGGGTGAATACCCACTTCTTCAGATACATGTGGTGGAAATTTCCAGGGGTAGTAAATATATGCTAGCAAGCAAGCTAGAGATAACGAGGTAACTTCAATCAGGGAGGATGAGGCCCTGTTCTAGCAGTTGAGGTGTGAAAACCAAGAGAGGAGAAACTGGTTCTGTAGTTGACAAGCCATTCACAGTCTTTGTTCAATCCTGAGCTGATGGTGTCAAATTTGCAGATGAACTGAAGCTCAGCAGTTTCTCTTTGAAGTCTGGTCCTGAAGTTTTTTTTGCTGCAGGATGGCCACCTTAAGGTCTGCAATAGTGTGGCCAGGGAGGTTGAAGTGCTCCCCTACAGGTTTTTGTATATTGCCATTCCTAATGTCTGATTTGTGTCCATTTATCCTTTTCCGTAGAGACTGTCCAGTCTGGCCAATGTACATAGCAGAGGGGCATTGCTGGCATATGATGGCGTATATTACATTGGTGGATGTGCAGGTGAATGAACCAGTGATGGTGTGGCTGATCTGGTTAGGTCCTGTGATGGTATCGCTGGTGTAGATATGTGGGCAGAGTTGGCATCGAGGTTTGTTGCATGGATTGGTTCCTGAGCTAGAGTTATTATGGTGCGGTGTGCAGTTACTGGTGAGAATATGTTTCAGGTTGGCAGGTTGTCTGTGGGCAAGGACTGGCCTGCCACCCAAGGCCTGTGAAAGTGTGGGATCATTGTCCAGGATGGGTTGTAGATCCCTGATGATGCGTTGGAGGGGTTTTAGCTGGGGGCTGTATGTGATGGCCAGTGGAGTCCTGTTGGTTTCTTTCTTGGGTTTGTCTTGCAGTAGGAGGCTTCTGGGTACACGTCTGGCTCTGTTGATCTGTTTCCTTATTTCCTCGTGCGGGTATTGTAGTTTTGAGAATGTTTGGTGGAGATTTTGTAGGTGTTGGTCTCTGTCTGAGGGGTTAGAGCAGATGCGGTTGTACCTCAGTGCTTGGCTGTAGACAATGGATCGTGTGATGTGTCCGGGATGGAAGCTGGAGGCATGAGGGTAGGCATAGCGGTCGGTAGGTTTTCGATATAGGGTGGTGTTAATGTGACCATCGCTTATTTGCACTGTGGTGTCAAGAAAGTGGACCTCCCGTGTAGATTGGTCCAGGTTGAGGTTGATGGTGGGGTGGAAGCTGTTGAAATGGTGGTGGAATTTTTCCAGAGTCTCCTTCCCATGGGTCCAGATGATGAAGATGTCATCAATGTAGCGTAGGTAGAGAAGGGGCGTGAGTTACCCCTAGAGCCCCGACCAGGGTTATTCTATCTACTACCCAAGATCCACAAACCCGGAAATCCTGGACGCCCCATCATCTCAGGCATTGGCACTCTCACTGAAGGACTCTGGATATATGGACTCTCTACTCAGACCCTATGCCACCAGCACTCCCAGCTATCTCCGTGACACCACTGATTTCCTGAGGAAACTGCAATGCATTGGTCTCCTCCCAGAAAACACTATCCTAGCCACCATGGATGTAGAGGCTCTCTACACAAACATCTCACACACAGATGGAATACAAGCTGTCAGGAACACTATCCCTGACGATGCCACAGCACAACTGGCTGCTGAGCTCTGTGCCTTTATACTTACACACAACTATTTCAAATTTGATGACAATATATATCTCCAGATCAGTGGCACTGCTATGGGCACCCGCATGGCCCCACAATATGCCAATATCTTTATGGCCGACCTGGAACAATGCTTCCTCAGCTCTCGTCCACTCACGCCCCTTCTCTACCTACGCTACATTGATGACATCTTCATCATCTGGACCCATGGGAAGGAGACTCTGGAAAAATTCCACCATGATTTCAACAGCTTCCACCCCACCATCAACCTCAGCCTGGACCAATCTACACGGAAGGTCCACTTTCTTGACACCACGGTGCAAATAAGTGATGGTCACATTAACACCACCCTATATCGAAAACCTACCGACCTCTATGCCTACCCTCATGCCTCCAGCTTCCATCCCGGACACATCACACGATCCATTGTCTACAGCCAAGCACTGAGGTACAACCGCATCTGCTCTAACCCCTCAGACAGAGACCAACACCTACAAAATCTCCACCAAGCATTCTCAAAACTACAATAGCCGCACGAGGAAATAAGGAAACAGATCAACAGAGCCAGACGTGTACCCAGAAGCCTCCTACTGCAAGACAAACCCAAGAAAGAAACCAACAGGACTCCACTGGCCATCACATACAGCCCCCAGCTAAAACCCCTCCAACGCATCATCAGGGATCTACAACCCATCCCGGACAATGATCCCACACTTTCACAGGCCTTGGGTGGCAGGCCAGTCCTTGCCCACAGACAACCTGCCAACCTGAAACATATTCTCACCAGTAACTGCACACCGCACCATAATAACTCTAGCTCAGGAACCAATCCATGCAACAAACCTCGATGCCAACTCTGCCCACATATCTACACCAGCGACACCATCACAGGACCTAACCAGATCAGCCACACCATCACTGGTTCATTCACCTGCACATCCACCAATGTAATATACGCCATCATATGCCAGCAATGCCCCTCTGCTATGTACATCGGCCAAACTGGACAGTCTCTACGGAAAAGGATAAATGGACACAAATCAGACATTAGGAATGGCAATATACAAAAACCTGTAGGGGAGCACTTCAACCTCCCTGGCCACACTATTGCAGACCTTAAGGTGGCCATCCTGCAGCAAAAAAACTTCAGGACCAGACTTCAAAGAGAAACTGCTGAGCTTCAGTTCATCTGCAAATTTGACACCATCAGATCAGGACTGAACAAAGACTGTGAATGGCTTGTCAACTACAGAACCAGTTTCTCCTCTCTTGGTTTTCACACCTCAACTGCTAGAACAGGGCCTCATCCTCCCTGATTGAAGTTACCTCGTTATCTCTAGCTTGCTTGCTAGCATATATATACTGCCCCTGGAAATTTCCACCACATGTATCTGAAGAAGTGGGTATTCACCCACGAAAGCTCATGCTCCAAAACGTCTGTCAGTCTATAAGGTGCCACAGGATTCTTTGCTGCTTTTACAGATCCAGACTAATACGGCTACCCCTCTGATTCTTTTCAACAGCACTGAATGCTGAATATCTGAAACAAATTCTGAGCACGAGTACAGAAACAAGCCTCTGAGTTAGTGACTGAAATAGTGTAACATTTCTCTCTGTAGAATATTCAACTTACACTAGAGATAAGAAATTCCAAACCTGTCCAAGGGGTCTGCAAAAAAACCCAATGCAAACAGAACAAGAATTCCCACCCACTTGACCTTTAAGCCAGACCCCAACAGGACACTGACAGCTCTCAGCTTTAGAGAGAATTGCCGTGGATGGATCTGTAGGGCAGCAGCACACAAGTTAGGAGCCTGTGCCCCTGCAGAGCTCCTGCCATCCAGTCCCTACAGTTGCACCAGTTCCGATGACAGAAACATGGAGAGCAGCACATCTTGTACACACGGGCCTACCACCGAGGTGACCATTTTGCAATAGATGATACAGCCTGAAGAGAGACTGCTACTGAATAATAATACTTCATCTAGGTAGCTTCCTCTGTGGTATCATCTGTGCCCCCTTCCACTCCATCGCTACCCATCCACACAAACAGTACCTATGAGCTGGAAGGGCCAATCTGTTTCTGTCACTTCACCCAGTCTATGTTTTACCCAAAGGGCAGCAGCTGCCATTTGCTGCTTCTTGTCCCATTGATATTCATTCCCTATATTCCATGGGCCTTTCTGAGTCCGGTTGCTTCCATCTCAAGTTTGGGTCAGAAATTATCTCAATTGGCAACTAATAATCTTAAGTATGAGAAGAGTCTGAAAGCTACCTTCCAACCCCCACTCCTGTGAGCAGCGTCACCCAACAAGGGGACAGAGTAAATGGCATAAACACGTCCCTCTGTAGGAGGTCCAAAAGCCTGATCTCAGAGCACCTGCTGTGGATAAAGTCTCCCCACAGACTCATGCCCCTTAGCTTCTCAGAGCCAGGGGCACCTATGTGTTCTCACAGGCAATGAGGGCGCTCAGGGAGCAACAAGCTAAGGCTGCCCATACAGAGGAGACTGCCAGCTACATCCTAATCCCATCAACTGTGCTCAATCCTGCTATCCTCACCCCACCTCCACCTCACAGTTTAGTCCAGATTTCTCTGAACAGGAAGTCATGGCAGAGGGAAACACTCGTTAGTTGACACTAGGAAGTTCCGCTCTCTATTGAGATAATTAATGGGAAGGGCACATTGTACCTTTCTCCAGCAGCAGCTCCTTCCGGGAAGCTTAGAGCAAAGGCATTGTAAATCAGGGAGATGATAAAACTCTGCAACACCAGTTCCTGGTCATGGTCTCCAATATTTCCTGCCCAAAGTTGAGTTTTTAGGCACTTCCGATCAATATGATGGAGCCATCCATCAGGCCTCAGTATGTCTATACAAGACACCCAATGTCAGCAATAATGCCTATTGGTTTGAGGTCATCACTTTGGCTCTGAAAAAGGGAGCAGTGGAGTGAAGCTCTAAAAGCTCCTTCTGACTTCAAAGCAAAGTGGTAGCCAGACCCAGCTCCTCTCCCCACTGCAGTGAGCTCTATCTCCAGGGGAATTTGGAGTAAAGCTACCTTCTAATAATTAACGTTTTGACATCAAAGCTAGCATGCGGCTGGTCTGCAAACCATTCTTAGCCCAGAAATGGAGAGACACCCGCACAGATTTTATCCAGTCTCTTCATTTCAATCCAAACGCCACACACAGGCACAGCATTAATGGGAAGATTCTTTTACTAAAATGGACCTTTGATGTTTAAAAAAAAAAATTTGATTTGTTTTGGGTTTTTTCCTCAGGTCTGAAAAGGGACAAAAAGCAGATGCCATGTGGCTGGCCCTACATTCTGTGCTGCTGCTGGGAGTGAGAAGGGCAGAGAAGGGTAGGAGTGGAGGTGGAAGCTCAGCTTAATCAATCAGCAGCAAAGGCACCCGAGATCAAAGGGCATGAAAGCATCAGTCAAAGTCGCATTCTGTTGAACGTGAGGGCAGAAACCTCCAGCAGCACCTGCTCCCAAGGCAGCTCTCACAAACTGGGAGTGGGAGGCTGGCTCTAACTGGGTAAAACAGCACTACAATTCCAGTGGAGATAAGACTTGGGAGGCTAGAACATAAACTAGAGTCCTCCGCTGTGTGTGGTCAGAGTCCCAGTCAGCTCTCCAAGCCTGTTTAAACCCAGGCTGCAGAACAGTGTTCCATATAGCTACAGGCAAGACATGAAAGGGGAGCTAGGTTTGGCCCTACACCAGCACATAGAGATGAAGGATGACACCAGCCCTTCTGATTCTTCAGCCATATTCCTACTGAGGAATGAGAGTTCGCTCCCCACTCCTGACTCCCATATAGCGGGAACAACAGCCAGAGGGAGACAAGCTCAGCCTGGGCAGGCAGCAGGCACATTGTCCAGCTCTTCAGGCTCAAACCCCTCCCTCTGAGGGGTTCAATTCCAAGGACCAGCAGTCTGGAGCATGCATGAATAGTCATAATTTAACTGGAAAAGCACCCGTCTGCTACACTATTTGGGGCTCAGGAATCCTTACAGGGTCTGGCTTCTGTTTCTAGGCAGTGAACCTCTCTCAACAATGGGGAGCACCCACAGAGAAACCTGCCAAGGAGGAGATCATGGAGACACGCTCCACCCTGTTGAGCTCTCATGAAGCCAGGCTCTCTGAACCTCACCAGACATTTTTCATGCAACTTCTAAGATTTTATTTGTTTAATTTCTTGACTGGGTCAGGTCTGAGTACAAAGGTAAAACTCAAACCTCAAGGATTTCATAGCAGGTGGCATTCAAAAGGAAAGAACAGAGAAGGGGATTCTGTGAAGGGTTAAAAAAAGCCAGCCCCTGGGTTTGGGAAGTAACCCCTGACAGACTATCATTCCCAGCTTCTGGAGAGTGGACCCAATGACAGCAGGGGAAGTCTTTATCAAATTGTGACCTCCATTTTGTCTTGTAATCTCCATTTTGTATTATGCACTGAACACATTTAACTTTGCCCAAGGTAAGATTATTGAATTACATTCCAGCTAGCCTGCCTCCCCAAGAAAAGTTTTTGACACTGATGGAATGTTCCCCTCTTCACATGCTACACACTGTTGTAATCATCTTTGTACAAAATATGCCTTGTAAAGTATCATCTGAAAATTAATAACTTGCTGGTTAATATCATGGGGAAATGTATGTAGCAACCTTATGTGTCAAGTTATGAAATCCCCCCACGGTGATGTTAAAGGCACATGTTCAAAATCATGTAGCCCCCATTAGATATAACTGGTCAACCAGGCCTGTCTTAAACAAAGGGAGTATGTTTTACCTCAATCTGCATGTAAGTGGTAAACACAGTCCTCAGACAGCAAGGGAGTGAAGAAAAAAAGAAAGAAAATCTGAATTTCAGCATACACGGGTGAGGAAAAAAACTACAAGACGCCTCCTTCTTACACTCAACTCCATGTTTCCTTGCTCTCAGCTGGAAAGAACTTTATCTAGGGGTCACACTCAGGAACATGCATTTCAAAGGGTGACTGAACTATAAAAGTGAGGGGCAAAAACACCCCACGTTCTCTTTCCCTCTTCATCTCTCTCTTTTCACCTACGAAGACAAAAGAAACAGCCATTGGACCTTGGGAGTAGATCCTGACCTGAAACTTGATCAGCAATGCTACTGAAAACCTGTGGTAAGAATTTCACCTTGAATCAAGTTTAGTTTGTTAAGTTTAGTATTAGGAAGTATTTTATCTTTCTTTTTCTTGTAACCATTTCTGACTTCAATGTCTTACTACTTCTACCCACTTAAAACCTCTCTCTTTGTAGTGAAATGAAAAGACGGTTACTCACCTTTGTAACTGTTGTTCTTCGAGATGTGTTGCTCATATCCATTCCAGTTAGGTGTGTGCGCGCCGCGTGCACGTTCGGAGAAACTTTTACCCTAGCAACCCTGGCGGGTTGGCTGGGCGCCCCCTGGAGTGGCGCCGCTATGGCGCCCAATATATATCCCAGCCGACCCGGCGACCCTTCAGTTCCTTCTTGCCGGCTACTCCGACAGTGGGGAAGAAGGGTGGGTTTGGAATGGATATAAGCAACACATCTCGAAGAACAACAGTTACAAAGGTGAGTAACCGTCTTTTCTTCTTTGAGTGATTGCTCATATCCATTGCAGTTAGGTGATTCCCAAGCCTTACCTAGGCGGAGGGGTCGGAGCGAGATGTGGCGGTATTTAGAACTGCTACACCAAAGGCCGCATCATCTCTTGATTGTCAGACTAGTGCATAGTGTGCAGTGAATGTGTGGACCGATGACCAGGTCGCTGCACGGCATATCTCCTGGATAGGCACGTGCGCCAGGAAGGCTGCCGACGACGCCTGAGCTCTCGTGGAATGTGCCGTGAGGTGGCCAGAGGGGACACGAGCTAGATCGTAGCATGCGCGAATGCATGCAGTCACCCAGGAGGAAATCCTCTGGGAGGAGATTGGTAGACCCCTGATCCGTTCTGTGACCGCCACAAACAGTTGAGGAGACTTCTAAAACGGCTTTGTTCGCTCAATGTAGAAAGCGAGTGCCCTGTGTTCATCTAAGGAGTGTAGCTGCTGTTCCCTCCAAGAAGAGTGGGGCTTCGGGAAGAAGTCCGGGAGGAAGATGTCCTGGTTGGTATGGAAGGCAGACACAACCTTAGGGAGGAACGCCGGGTGGGGTCGCAGGTGTACCTGGTCTTTATGGAAAACAGTGTAGGGCGGGTCCACTGTGAGAGCTCTCAGCTCGGAGACCCACCTGGCCGATGTAATGGGCACAAGGAAGGCC
The DNA here is from genome assembly GCF_025201925.1 of Gopherus flavomarginatus. NCBI lineage: Eukaryota > Metazoa > Chordata > Testudines > Testudinidae > Gopherus > Gopherus flavomarginatus. Next base: position 52,438,552 of record NC_066628.1, on the reverse strand, counting down.
GTCTTCCATGACAGGTACAGGAGCAAGCAAGTTGCCAGTGAGCCTGTTTAGGACCAAGTTAAGGTCCCAGGTAGGAGCAGGGCGGCGTACGGGGGGGTAGAGACGCTCCAAGCCTTTAACGAATCTAGCGACTAGGGGGTTGGAGAATACGGAGCGGCCACCTTCTCCTGGTCGGAAGGCAGATATGGCCGCTAAGTGTACCTTCAAGGAGGATGTCGCTAGGCCCTGCTGCTTAAGGTACCAGAAGTAGTCTAGGACCCTGGGAATCGGAGCCTCCGAAGGGGTCACACCCTGAGTAGCACACCAGTAAGAGAAGCGCTTCCACTTGGCCGTGTACGTTGAGCGGGTGGAAGGCTTCCTGCTGCTAAGAAGGATATGCTGAACTGGTGCAGAGCAGCTCAACTCTGCCGCGTTCAGCCATGCAGGAGCCACGCCGTGAGGTGGAGGGCTCGTAGGTCCGGGTGACGGAGCCTGCCGTGATCCTGTGTGATCAGGTCCGGGTGGAGAGGGAGGGGGATTGGGTGGTCCACAGACAGATCCAGCAAGGCAGTGAACCAATGCTGTCTGGGCCACGCAGGTGCGATCAGGATTAGATGCGCTTTGTCCCTGCGGAGTTTCAACAGGACTTTGTGCACCAGAGGAAACGGCAGGAAGGCATACAATAGGTGGTGGGTCCATGGCAGGAGGAATGCGTCCGTGATCGACCCGGGAGAGAGACCTTGAAAGGAGCAAAACTCCTGGCACTTCCTGCTGGACTTGGTCGCGAAGAGGTCTATGTGGGGAAATCCCCACTTCTGGAAGAGGGAATGGATGACATCTGGCCTGATCGACCATTCGTGGCAAAGGAAGGATCGGCTGAGTCTGTCCGCCAGTGTGTTCCTGATCCCTGGGAGGAAGGATGCCACAAGATCTATCGACTGGGCTATGCAGAAGTCCCAGAGTCGAATTGCTTCCTGACATAGGGGAGACGAACGGGTTCCCCCTTGTTTGTTGATGTAGTACATGGCCGTTGTGTTGTCCGTGAATACAGAAACACAACGGCCGTGCAGGTGTTGTTGGAACGCCTGGCACGCGAGGCGGACTGCCCTCAACTCCCGGACATTTATGTGGAGTGACAACTCTTGGGACGACCATAGGCCCTGGGTACGTAGGTCCCCTAGGTGGGCCCCCCACCCCAGGGATGATGCATCGGTTGTTAGAGTCATCGACGGTGGCTGTGGGTGGAACAGCATCCCCGCGCATACTAGGGATGGGTCAGCCACCAGTCAAGGGAGCGGAGGGGGCCGGAGGGGACTGTCACCAATACGTCTAGGTGGTCCTTGCCCGGGCGGAATACCAAATGAAGCCACGTTTGGAAGGGTCTCATTCGGAGCCTGGCATACTTTGTCACATAAGTACATGCGGCCATATGCCCCAGTAGTGCGAGACAGGTGCAAGCTGGGGTGATTGTGGAGGCCTGCAAGCTCCGTATGATCAAGACAATAGTCTGGAAGCGGGGCTGAGGTAAGTAAGCCCTGGCTTGAGTAGAGTCCAGGGTCGCGCTATGAAGTCCAACCTCTGTGTGGGGACCAGGGTGGATTTCTCGGCATTGAGAAGCAGTCCTAGCTGGGAGAAGAGGTCCGTAACCACCTCGACATGTTGCCACACCTGCGACTGGGAGGACCCCTTTAGGAGCCAGTCGTCGAGGCACGGAAACACGTGGATTTGCCGCCGACGGAGGTGGGCGGCCACGACGGCCATGCACTTGGTAAACACCCTCGGGGCCGTGGAGAGGCCGAAGGGTAGGACTGCGAATTGGAAGTGCTCAGGTCTGACCGTGAAACGAAGGTACTTCCTGTGCGGTGGAAAGATGGCAATATGGAAGTACGCATCCTTCATATCGAGGGCGGCATACCAGTCTCCAGGATCCAGGGATGGGATAATGGTTCCCAAGGAGATCATGCGGAACTTCAACTTGAGCATCCATTTGTTGAGGCCCCGCAGGTCCAGGATGGGTCTGAGACCTCCCTTAGACTTGGGAATCAGAAAATATCGGGAGTAGAATCCCTTTCCTCTCTCGTCTAGAGGTACCTCCTCTATAGCTCCTGCTGCGAGGAGAGAACGAATCTCCTGCAGGAGGGTTTGCTCGTGAGAGGGGTCCCTGAAGAGGGACTGGGAAGGGGGGCGGGAAGGGGGTGAGGAAGCAAATTGTAGGTGGTATCCTTGCTTCACTGTGCACAGCACCCAACGGTCTGAAGTTAACTGGGACCACGCCGGGAGGAAGTGGGAGAGGCGGTTGGAGAAGGTAGGGGAAGGATCCTGTCTTGAGGCTGGTACGCCGTCCCCGGGCGCACCTTCAAAAGCCGGACTTGGGGCCCGGTGGTGCCTTGGAGGGCCCTTGGTTTTGGCCTCCCTGGGAGCTGGTCTGGCGTCTGCCGTCCCCCCCGGCCACGCCGTCTACTGAAGTCCTGCCTCTGGCGGGGTGGGAAGTATGGGCGGCGTGCTTGGGGCCTGAAGGGCCTACGCTGGGTGGAAGGTGTATGCATCCCCAGAGAGCGTATGATGACTCGGTTGTCCTTCAGGTTTTGCAGTTTGGAATCCGTTTTGTCCGAGAACAAACCCTTCCCGTCAAAGGGTAAGTCCTGGACGGTATATTGCAGTTCCGGGGGTAGGGTGGAGGCCTGAAGCCAGGAAATGCGCCTCATGATGATTCCCGAGGCCAAGGTTCTGGCTGCTGAGTCGGCCGCGTCGAGGGAGGCCTGTAGAGAGGTCCTGGCCACCTTCTTACCCTCCTCCAGGAACGCATTAAATTCCGGGCATGAGTCCTGGGGTAGAAGCTCGGAGAACTTGCCCACCTCCGCCCACATATTGTAGTTATACCGGCCCAACAGGGCCTGTTGGTTGGCCACACGGAGTTGCAAGGCCGCAGCTGAGTACACCTTGCGACCCAGGAGGTCCATCTGCCTAGCCTCCTTGGATTTGGGGGCCGGTGCCTGCTGGCCATACCGTTCCCTGTCATTGACAGACTGAACAACTAGGGAGGAGGGTGGACGTACAGGTACTCGTACCCCCGAGAGGGTACCATGTACTTTCTTTCCACTCCCTTAGCCGTCGGTGGAATGGAGGCTGGAGATTGCCAAAGGTTATTGGCGGTGGACTGGATAGTCTTGATGAATGGGAGGGCTACTCGGGTAGGCGCGTCCGCAGAGAGGATGCTCACTACCGGGTCCTCAACCTCTGGGACCTCCTCCACAGGTAGCTGATGTTAAGGGCCACTCTGCGGAGGAGGTCCTGGTGGGCCCTGAGGTCTATCGGTGGGGGCCCTGACGCTGAAGACCCAGCCAAGGCCTCATCTGGCGAGGAGGAGGAGGAGGATACTCCGGGGATGAGGGCATCCTGTGTGATCTCCTGCTCCTGGACCGATTCCTGCTCAAGTTGACCCAGGGAGTCTGGTGGCAGTTGTTTTTCCGACTCAACCGCAGGGGGGCGGGAAACCGTGGCCTCCGGTACCCGATGTTCTGAGGTGGCAGAACGGGTCTGGGGCAGGGGGCCACCCCGGGTCTGATTGTATGCCCAGGGTGTCCAAAAACCCCACTGTTGAGATCCCACGTCCTGCAGGCGGGGTTCCTGGAACACTCCCAGTGGTACTTTGGGATCCTGGTCCCGGTCGTAGTAGCTACCCACCTGGGAGGACGCCGACGTGCCTCTGGACGGCCATGGTGGAGCAGCGAAAGTTGGAGCCGAGGTTCCGACAGACCTTACACCTCTGGGTTGTGGTGACCGGTGTCGGTATTGGTGATGGTGCCAAGAGCGAGACCGGGACCTGCGACCGGCTCGGTGCCAGGAGGTCGACCGAGATCTCGAGTCTCTCTGTCTCGACCTGCTCCTGGAGGTGCAGTACCCGCCGCAGTGCCGTGAGCTGGAGCGGTACCGTGAGTACCGGGTTGACGCTCGAGATGTCGACCGTTGCCGGGAGCCTGACCAGTGCCGGGAGCGTGAGCGGTACCGAGGTGATCGGTGCCGGGGTGAGTGCCGGTGCCGGGAGTCTGACTGGTGCCGCGACCGAGATCGCCGTCAAGAGTGTGAGCGACGTCTCGATGTAGAGCGTCCGCGGGACCGCGATCTGGATCGGTGCCAGTCTGCTATGCTGACCGAAGCTGGTCTGGTCAGGGCCGGTTTGCCAATTGAATGCAGTACCCGCACCGGTGGTGCCAGGGGTAAGGGCGGTGGCGCATCGGTGAGCGCAATCAGATCCTTCGCTGCGGCAAACGTCTCCGGGGTAGATGGCAAAGCAGGCTCTACCACGGTGGGCCACGGTGGGCACCGGGGAGCCGCCAGGTGCCGGACTCGACGGCCCTCGTGGCGTCGGAGTCAACGGTGCTGGCTTAGGCGGTGCCGCGGCAGGTATCGGTGCCAGGCGGTCCGTCTTTGGCGCAGGCTCTGGCTGCGATGTGGATGTTGGTGGGATGATTTGTGCCTTCGCCGTCTTCAACTTCGGGGAGAGGGAGCAGCTTGGAGCCGGTTTCGGCGCCGGCGGAGGCTGGTGCCGTGAGTCCTTGGAGGCAGCGCTCGGTGCCATGGCGGTGCCCTTGCTTACCGGCTGGCTTGTGCTCGGTGCCGAGGGTGGAGGTGTCAGGGCTGCTTCCATAAGGAGCTGTCTTAATCTAATGGCTCGCTCCTTCTTGGTTCTCGGCTTGAAAGACTTGCAAATCGAGCACTTAGCCGATAAGTGTGACTCCCCAAGGCACTTTAAGCAGGAGTCATGGGGGTCTCCAACCAGCATAGGCTTGTGACAAGCCGAGCACTACTTGAAACCCGATGAGCCGGGCATGAGCTCCGGCTCTGGGTGCGGGGAAGGGGGTGATCCCCGATCCCTTCAAACTATAACTAATCACTACACTATTAACACTAACTAACTGACTGTCTAACTATATATATACATATATATACACACATATATACATATATATACACACATATATACATATATATACACACATATATACATATATATACACACATATATACATATATATACACATATACACACACACACACACACACACCAATTAACTACAACTACGGTATAACACGATAAGGAGAAAATGAGCTGCTAGGGAGTGTGGAGGTCAGCGAGGCCGCTCTCCACAGTTCCAACGACCGACACGGGCGGTAAGAAGGAACTGAAGGGTGGCCGGGTCGGCTGGGATATATATTGGGTGTCATAGCGGCGCCACTCCAGGGGGCGCCCAGCCGACCCGCCTGGGTTGCTAGGGTAAAAGTTTCTCCGACGAACGTGCACGCGGCACGCACACACCTAACTGGAATGGATATGAGCAACCACTCGAAGAAGAACTTGTTTTATTCTTTTATCAAAACTAATCCAGCACTGTGAACTGTGTGGGTAATTCCATTTAAGGTGGCAAGCTGCTGGTACCTCGATCCCCTTAGAGGTGCAATGGACCTCATCTATCTGGACTGTCCAGGAGAGGACTGGATAGTGCAGAACACATGTTTTGAGGGGAAATCTGAGACTAGGAGTGTGCTGGAGTCACCCTACATGTGGTAACCAAAGTTGCTGGAAGCCAGAGGGTGGCTGCTGGCTTCAGAGTTGCTGGACAAGTGCTATGGCTTTACAAAGACACTTTTGGTTTTACCTGCAGGCTGCCTGTGAGTGACCCAAGTTGGAAGTTACAATAGCAAAGTCTTGTAAGGCACCCAAGTTTGCAGGGCAGTGATGACAGCCCCCTCATTTGTATAGACTGCACCCCAAAATGTCAGACATCTCATTGAAGGACCATCACTCAGAAGCCATCAGCTTTGGTGTCTCAACTGCTGGCCCATGAAACAATGGATTTTCTACACAGGGGCACCCGCATGGCCTGTAAATAATGCAGTTTGTTTGTCAATATGGGCACATGGCTAAAGGGAGAGAGACTGTATTTGGGTGGGGGGAATGCTCTTCTAAGCAGGGGGACAAACACGGTGACATGCAAGCAGGACTAGGTGGAAAGAGAAGGCAGAAAGCATTCTGGCTTGCCTGAAACACACAGAAGCTTGAACTCACAGAAGGGGTGAGATCAGACTTGGGAGAAGGCATCTCAAGACTTTTGTTATTTTTCAAAGATGTGCAACTCTCTAGTTCTTTTTAAGAGTAAAGTGACTGTGGTTAAGAAATTTCTTTGCCAAGCCTGTGTCCCTTGCTTTCTTGCCACGGTACCCCAGAAGGTGTTAAACTAGAAGCCAGAGTCCCAGCCGCTAAGTGGAAATCTGGGGGAGCATATGTAAGCAACTAATCAGCCTGGAGAGAAAGGCGGTACAAGGCACTGATTTTGAGGACTAGGACAGCTGGATTGGAGAGTTTCATATCCTACAGAAGGCTCAGACAAATGGTTTGATCCAGGGGAGTCCTCCCTAGAAACCCTGAACTAGAAACAGCTACTAGACTCTACTCAGACCCCACTGGGTTAGAAGCACATGCAACCAGGATCTAGGTCCACTCACAACAGATTGGTGTCCACACAGAGAGGCACTGGGTCAGGCTGCAACAGATCTGATAAGGCCATCCATTCTCCCAGGACACCACCCACAGGGGTATATTTCTAATCATGCAGAAGGTAACGGAGCCTCCACAAAGTAACAAGCATATCGGGGGGGGGGGGGGGGGGGGGGGGGGAGTACAAATCTGGCCAGTTAAATCCTATCTTTCCTTTGGCAAAACTACAGACTGAGTAGCGGTGGGAGAGTGCTCAGTGCCCCATGCCTGGAGGCAGGCACAGCATCTGGCTACTGCACTTAGCGCTGCAGAGTGTGTGTCATGTACTTGGCATGACTGGCACTATAGAAAACAGTTCTTTTTTTAATGCTTCTAACTCAGCCGTGCTGCCTGCCATTTGTCCAGGAGACAACACGTTTCAAAACCTAGTCTAATTCCTCTGTCCATTGGACAGAGTGCAAGTTCCTAAATCCCCACCACTCATCTACCTCTGGAACATCACTCAAGCAATCCAAAAAGCAACAACCCCCCAGCAACACAAAATCCTTAATATTAGAAGCCACAAACCCAGTGGCTCAAGTCCTAGGATTACAGGACAGAAAATACTAAAAACAGACATGTTTTCTCTCTCTTGTTAGAAGCCTAATTTCGAGCAAGGGAGGATGAGAGTAAAGCCCCTCTACCCCAGACACCCAAAGAAAGCAAAGCTCCCCTTACCTGCTCTTGCTCCTTTAGCTGTTCTCGGCTGGTCTTAGACTTCTTTGGCTTAGAAGGGCCTCCAGGACTGGAGAGAGATGTTGGCAGCTTTGAAGATAGCATATCTGACACTGGAAAGTCTGCAGCTACAGGGGTCCCCCCCAGACGCTGTCCATCTCCAAAGAAAGGGAAAAATGGGGCAGGCGCAGGACCTGAGGGAGGCCACAATTCCCCCAAGCTGGCCTGGGATACTTTAATCAAGTCCTGCTTGTCTGTGCAGTTTTTTAAAGAGAAGGCCACATCTCTGGGGTCCAAGTCCTTTGAGAACATGCTTGTGTGAGGTAATGGCATATCTACTGCTCCTTCAGTAGAGACTGGGCTCACTGGCAGCTTGCTAAATGGGGCCACCATGCCCACAGCCTCCTCTTGGCCAGAGGAGCCACATTTCTTCATGACAACCCTGAAAATGAGACACCACAGAAAGTAGTAAAAGCAAAATCATTGACTGAAAGAATTGTCCTTCCTCCCTCTTCCCCCCAAAATGCCCTGGACACAAAGGAGACTGCTGGTCACAAAAGCACAAACCCCCATATGGTACCTCCATGGGATGACCACAGAAAATAAGTTTTCGTTACTCTGAAGTCAGTTCTAAAGAACCTGAGAATGACCCAATCCCCGGGCGAACCCCGCCCCCTCCAAGAAAACAGCAACAAATCGTCTATACAGCCACCAGTACATTGAGCAGGTGGATTGGCTAGTAGACACAGAATAAGACCTCCCAAATTCTAGCCAGCAAGAGGCATGGCAGGCCCTGTGAGTTTAATATGCCTGAAATCCAAAGTAGTGAAGATGCAGTCGCAGGTTTTGTCCTTTCCTTAGTCAGAGGGACTTTAGTTTTGAATTGTTTGTTTCACTCAAGAGAAAAAAACAACTCTGCAAAGGCTCCTTTAATCTGCACATCTGGTCAGTGCCAGGATCTGCAGCTGTGGGAAGCACATCTGGGCAGCAGTTTCAGATAAACAGGCAAATACAATAATTACTGAATGCCACGATGTTCATCTCTTTGAACTTTTTTTTTCGTGCATTTTTTGGTACTTGAAACAAAACAAATTTACCACTAGAGTGAAAAATTATGAGGGAAGAAGAGGAAAGTGCCCAAACAGGAAGTGCACTTTGCTCCTCCCAACCTGATGATGGCATTGCCTCCAGTCAGACCAAGTGATTTCAGTGTTGTTCTCTCCAGGGCAGCTTTCCCTGCTATCTGCAACAAGAACAGATGCAGAGACTTAGGGCTTGTACTTACCAGAGGAGGCAGCCAAGGAGACTTTGCCCAGAAACAAATGCATAGCAAGGTCAGCACTGTGCCATCTAGTGGACAGCTCACAGGCACCCCTTCTGCAGGTGGAGCCAAAGCTTCCCACCACAACACCCACCTTCACAGCTCTTACCAAACTTACTCAAATGCTTTGTAGTATTCTTAAGTGTTCTAGCTGCCAAGTTAACTAGACATACATGGCCATAGCTAAGGAGTTCTTTTCAGGGCCAGTTCCACCCCAGAGGTGGGTTTAAAGGCAACACCTCTACACTCTGAAATCAGATTCCATCCATGTCCCTCCCCTCTCTGACCCACTCCCAGAATAAGAAGGATCTGTCCATAGAGTTCAGAAGGCGATAAAGGGGACAGCTGGGGAAGGCAGACTCCAAAATACTCTCTCACAAAATATTAAACAAAAATAGTAATGCTCAAGAGATCAAAACATGGAGAAAAGAAAATATTTACTGAAGTTAAACCACTGTTGTGACTCTTGAACTTTAAGAGAAGTTGAAAAAAAACCCACAAACAGGTCACTGAGAACATTTTATGCACTCAGAGGCCTGAATGGTTCAGGGTTATGTTCCAATAGGGCTTTTTTTCCATACACACACACACACACATCAGGCTTTGAAAAGGCCAAAGCTCTTCCACTTCCCCTCAAGAAAGCTGGGAGAGGGAACATTTTCCAGGCTGGAAAGCAGTGCTGGGTTTTCCTTATTTTCAGAAACAGAGAAAGAGAGACATTTGAGAAGAGTTTGCTGACTTACCTCATCTCGCATGTAAATACAGACTGGAGAGAATTCACCGTGCTGCTCCATACACTCCCTGCAAGAAAAGTAAAAGTAAAAGTGCAGCGGTCTGTATGACAACTCAACCTCTCTGAAACCCATGGAGTAGAACAGCACTAGGTAAGATCAGGGAGCCACTTTCTACTGTACTTACACCAGTGTAAATCCAGAATAACTCCACAAGGTCAATCAAAGCAGAATTTGGCCCAACATGTCCACTATCCCGTTAAATGCAAATCCATGAAGGGTTTTTAAAAAAAAACAAAGAAAAGCTAATTCCTCATCCGGATTTTGAGATAAAGACAAAGGAATCAGAAAAGTTGATTTTCTTTGTAACTCTGGGCAAGTCAATCTCCCCATCCACCAGTTCCCCATCTCTGTAACTGGCAACAATAATTTTTCATTTTTCCCCACCTTTGTTTAGCTTAGGGTATCTATTACAATTTAGATTGTATTCTCTTTGGAGCAGGGAATGTTTCTTACTATGTACAGCACCTAGCAGAAAGGAGTCACAAATAATAATCAATCTACGGAGGAAAGTGATGCAGTTGGGTCTTGGTACCTGACATATAACACGGACAACAGCATTATTTCATTTATTCTAGAGAGCAAGGACTTGAGGAGGCCATAGAGAAGGCAGCTGCAATAGCCAAGGTGAGAGATGAAGACATGACTAAGAACTTCAGTGAGGCAGGGCATATACCAGCAGTGTTGCAGAGCTGGTCACAGGCAGTTTGCAGGCAGAGGAGATGAGGGAAAATAGGGACTTTAGAGTCAAGGTAGGAGCACAAGTTTTGGACAGCAGAGAAGCAGCCACAGAAGGTGCTGCTTCTCCTCTCCCCCCAAAGAGATGCACTTCTTTCTCAGGCCTGGTTTACACTTAAAATGTAGGTCAACATAACTACATCATTCAGGGATGTGAAGAATCCACCCCACTAAGCACTGTAGCTATGCTGACCTAACCCCCAGCGCAGACGCAGCTAGATTGGTGGCAAAATGTTTCCATCGCTCAGGGAAGTGATGTTCCTATAATGACAGAAAATTCCCTTCAATCACTGTAGGCTGCATCTACACTACCGAGTTATGCCGGCATAGTTACAGAACTGTAATTAGGCCACAACAGTCCCCCCTGTAGTGTAGACATGGCCTCAGATATTTAGATGTGAAGGGGTGATTTAATCTCAAATATACTTCAAGACAGGGAAAGAAGATTGCCAGGAAGGAGGCAGTAAAGGGGTCCACAGGTTTGTATATTTGATAGTCATCGGCACAAAAAGAACAGTTATTTACCTTGCAGAAACTGGTTCTCTGAGAAGTTTGTCCAGGTACTGCTAGTGTGCATGTGTCTCGTGTTCAAGGTCAGAACCTTTTGATCAGCAGTGTCTATGGGGGCCATGCCCTGCATATCCTTGTGCTTCACCTCAATATAAGAGCATATAGGGCAGAGCAGCCCCAAAGAGGGGGCTTACTAATCTATTAGAGTTCTTTGAAGGGGTCAACAAACATGTGGACAAGGGGGTGTAGTGGATGTAGTGTACTTAGATTTCCAGAAAGCCTTTGACAAGGTCCCTCACCAAAGGCTCCTACATAAATTAAGCTGTCATGGGATAAAAGGGAAGGTCCTTTCATGGACTGAGAACTGGTTAAAAGACAAGGAGTAAAGGGTAGAAATTAATGGTAAATTCTCAGAATGGAGAGGGGTAACTAGTGGTGTTCCCCAAGGGTCAGTCCTTGGACCAATCCTCTTCAACTTATTCATAAATGATCTGGAGAAAGGCGTAAACAGTGAGGTGGCAAAATTTGCAGATGATACTAAACTGCTCAAGATAGTTAAGACCAAAGCAGACTGTGAAGAACTTCAAAAAGATCTCACAAAACTAAGTGATTGGGAAACAAAATGGCAAATGAAATTTAATGTAGATAAATGTAAAGTAATGCACACTGGAAAAAATAACCCCAACTATACATACAATACGATGGGGGCTAATCTAGCTACAACGAGTCAGGAAAAAGATCTTGAGTCATCGTGGATAGTTCTCTGAAGATGTCCATGCAGTGTGCAGAGGCGGTCAAAAAAGCAAACAGGATGTTAGGAATCATTAAAAAGGGGATAGAGAATAAGACTGAGAATATATTATTACCCTTATATAAATCCATGGTAGGCCCACATCTCAAATACTGCGTACAGATGTGGTCTCCTCATCTCAAAAAAGATATCCTGGCACTAGAAAAGGTTCAGAAAAGGGCAACAAAAATGATTAGGGGTTTGGACAGGGTCCCATATGAGGAAAGATTAAAGAGGCTAGGACTCTTCAGCCTGGAAAAGGGGAGACTAAGGGGAGGATATGACAGAGGTATATAAAATCATGAGTGATGTGGAGGAAGTGGATAAGGAAAAGTTATTTACTGATTCCCATAATACAAGAACTAGGTCTCACCAAATGAAAATAATAGGCAGCAGGTTTAAAACAAATAAAAGGAAGTTCTTCTTCACACAGCGCACAGTCAACTTGTGGAACTCCTTACCTGAGGAGGTTGTGAAGGCTAGGAATATCACAGCATTTAAAAGGAAACTGGATAAATTCATGGTGATTAAGTCCATAAATGGCTATTAGCCAGAAATGGGTAAGGAACGGTGTTCCTAGCCTCTGTTTGTCAGAGGATGGAGATGGATGGCAGGAGAGAGATCACTTGATCATTGCCTGTTAGGTTCACTCCCTCTGGGGCACCTGGCACTGGCCACTGTCGGTAGACAGAATACTGGGCTAGATGGACCTTTGGTCTGACCCGGTACAGCCGTTCATACGTTCTAAAGAGTTCTCAGTTCCCCCACTAATTCAGCATCCCAGCAGAGAGAGACTCTGAAGGAGTGGGGATGGACGGCGAGTCCTGGGATCAATACGGATATAACGTCTCTAAGAACTAGTTATTGCTGCCAGATCTCCATTTGAAAAGGTTTGCTGGTACAGCTATAATGTAAAACCTTCCCAATGCAGACACATCTTACACTGGAAAAAGCACCATTGCAAGTATTGTGTATACTAGTTCAGTGAGCAAAATAAGCTATCCCTGCTCTGCAGATTTCTGGTATAGGAACGTTTTGCAGGAAAGCTGCCATGATGCAATTGAGTATGATCCAATTCCTGATGAAGGGGACGACTAGCTAACTCATGCAATACTGTTATGCACTGGGTAATCCAGGAGGATAATCTCAGAGAAGCGACTAGTTGGCCCTGCACAGTTTTTCCCAATGACACAAACAAACAGGAGGATTATCAAGTGGCTTTGTTTTATCCAAGTATCATAGCAGAGCACTGGGAAAGTTTATGGTATGGAATTTGCCTTCCCTAGGTTCAAGTGGGGTTTGGAGAGGAAAACTGAGAAATTGATGGTTTGGGTTTAAATGACAATCTGACACCACCTTAATGAGGAATTTAGGATGGGGTCTCAATACTACTTTATCCCTGTGGACATACTACTTTGTAAGGAGGACATGCCATTAATGCTTGGATCTCACCAGCCCTTCTGGATGATGTGATAGCTACCAGAAAGTGTGTTTTCAGGGTGAAATGGTGAAGAAGCACTTTGATAAAGATTTGAAGGGGAGTGCCAGAAGGCCCACCAGAACTAAATATTAAGATCCCAGGAGATGGGAGATTCCTGAATGGGGGTGGGGAGGATAGGCATAAACCAGCCCTTTTATAACAATGGAATCAGAACACTATGAGTTTGAACCGGAAGGTGGCAAGTTGAAATGGCATCTAACTGGACCCTGCCAGAGCTGACAGTGAAGCCCAATAGCTTAAAATGGAGTATGTAATCTAGCATGGGTTAGGACCTTGTTGTGAAGCCCCGATTGAAAAATCTCTGCTAAATCAATCTACAGATCAAAGTGGAAGAGGGCTCCTACTCAATATCAATATTTCTTGGACTTCTGTGGAATAGTCCCCATCTGTTGTGATCAGCCAGCAAACTTTCAAGCAGTCAGGTTAAGAGACATGGCATCCGGGTGGAAAACTGTCCCTGATTCTGGGAATGTAAGGATGGAAGATTGAGGAGAGAGATCTGCAGGAGTCTGGGAGCCAGTACTGTTTAGCCCAATAAAGAGCTATAAGTATCACTGTGGCAACAACCTGGCTGATCTTCATTATGACAAGCGCCTGAAGGAATAGGGGAAAGACCTCTAGAGAGGGATGACGGAGGCTAGTGTCACAATTCTGAATCTGAGTCAAAGAATTTGTTTAGTTGCCTCAGGTCCAGGATAGGGCATATTTCCCCTTTTCTTTTGGGAGTAAGGAAGTAGCTGAAATAGAAACCCCATCTCTCTGAACTCCTGAGGTGGTGCTTCTCTGGCTCCTACTTGAAATAAAGAACCCACTTCTTCCTTCAATTATCTCCCTGAGATAGGCCACTAAGAGGGACAAGAGATAGAGAGGAGGCAAGAACTGGAATTTTATGGAGTGGTCTTTGGCAATAATCTCCAGTAACCAATGCTCTGAAATAATCCCAGTTCGTGCTTGAGAAAAATGGGAAAGATGTCAACTAAAAATGGCAAAGAGAAAGGCAAGCTGTGGTGGAACTGGTATACAGCTTTCAACATGAGCATCAAACCTGCTGTTTGGGAGCTGATGCAAGGTGGACGCTGGTAGAAGGAGGGGGGCTCTCTTAAGTGAGAAGTAAGACTTCCTCTTAGTGTAGCTATCAGGTGGAAATTCTGTCTGAACTGGCCCTGGAAACGAAATCGTTTACTGCTGGTAACAGGTGTATAGATACTCAGGGATCTCAGGGTGGTCCTTTAGGGTGTGTAATGACTAATCCATATGGGAACTGACAAGATCTGGTCCTTCAAAGTGAAGATCTTCAGTCGTAATTTGGATTTCTCTAGGAATCCCTGAGGACAAGTGCCTCCTATACTGAATTCCTGGTGATCATAGGGGGTGTAGGTGTTTATTTTCTTAATCAAGGGAATCACTAGGGGAAAGTTGTTGGAAAAGGGAAACAGCTCGACTCTGAGAAACAAGAGAAATATATTTGCTGTAGACGTGGTACTGTCCTCCCCTTGGTAAGAGGGGAGGGTACTGGTGCCAGGGGCTTCTTAGGATTTCTCATTACTGGGGAAACCAGTACCAACGGCAGTGTCTGGAACTCTAAATCTGTAGCTAGTAATAGATAATAACGTGGCATCATTAGACTCTGGCATTATTACCAGGTCCAGCGCCATGGATATCAGTACTGTAGCCAAGAGGGAACTGTTGCTGGTTCCACCCTTTGGTACTGTTGTTGATTTGGCTTCAGTCAGCGCTGGAGGAGGCAAAAGGTCCACCACAGTGGCCCACACTGAGTGATAAGGCTTGTGGGCCCAAGATTTAGAAGAGTCAGCAGGTTCATGATTCTTTCCTCCTACTCTAGGGAAGAAGCATGGTGTTCTGAATCATCCTTGACACTGTCCTCTACCTGCCCTGCCTTGAGGTGGTACCTGTCTTCAGTGTTCAGGTCTCCACTCGCATACAGCTTGATTTGAGGGACTGAAGACAGCATGTCAAAGTAGTAGAACTTTTCTTCTCAGGAGTAGCCAAAGGAGCTTTGGGGTAGAATTCCTACTTACTGGGCCGCTGAAGGAATGGGATTTCTGAGAGACTAGTCCCTTTTTTTGAATTAGCGGGCTGTCTTTCTGAATCTAATACATCTCTTGCTCCAACAGAAAGCATTTTAACAGAGCATCTCTGAAGAGGCAGGTTCTGTGGGAGAAGGACCAGCCCACTGAACAATGGTCCAGAATACAAACAAAAAAAAGGCAACAGTTACGTTCATCCATTAAGGGACTAAAACCATTGAATATAGGCATGACTTGAAGCACAAGTTTTGAACTCAGCCATTTAGCACTAAGGCACTGATGCACTAAATGAAGCAAATTAGTCAAAATTGACTAAAATAAAACAAGGAGCTGCCAAAGGCAAGAAAATGTTCCTACCTAACAGGTTCTGAAGAGAGGTTGCTGCATGGCAGCAGGTGGAAGCCATCAAACTCCATCTTGCTGCCATGGGCAGAAAGACCAAATTCACAGGTTATCCCAACCATTAGAGTTGAATTAATTCTAACTCTTCCTGGCAAAGAGTTTTGTAGCTAGAGTTCCATTACTGAGAATGCTCTGGCCCCAGAACCAAGTAGTTTAAATATAACTCTCTCCAGCTGTGTTCCTGTGACACACTGCTGTCTTGGAGATACATGAAGGCTAAGACCGACTCGGAGGTAGCTGTGTCAGTTTGTGAAAGGCTTTGATTTTGAGGCTCAGGCCCTTTAATTCAGCTCTCAAATGACAGTGAAGTACATGTAATACAGATGTAATGTGCTCAAATCAGCTTCTGTAGTTTAGAAGGCTCCTGCTGTATGCTGGGTCCAGCCCCAGGCAGTGATTTACAGTAACCTCACCTGGAAGTGAAGACAACATAAGCCCCAAAGGAAAGCCCTCAGGCTAGAGGAGGCGGCACAGTTTCCTGATCAAATAACGATGAAAGAAATCATTCCTCAGCACTGTGGCAATCTGTACACCTAGGAGGAAAGTCCAGCACAACCCCACAGTGCCACACTTCTTTCAATGTGTGAGCTGATTCTGTTTATCACAGGTGAAATCTAAGAAATTTCCAAACACCATGTGCTTCCCCATCCCTACTAGAATCACTCTTCTCTTTCCTGAGCAGAGCTTGTGCCAACCATTCTTCAAGTAACTGCAGATCTCTTCCAGGCATGGAATGATCAACAGTGTTGAAGGCCACAGAGAGATCCAGCAGTTTCAGCACAAAGGTTTGTTTCTCATCCAGGACCAGAGGGAAGCCATCCATCAGCGCCAGCAAGACTTTGTCCTGCAGCCTGGTCTGAAATCAGTGTTGGAGTCCAGGGTGACAGCAGAGGACATATGCTTCTGGAGCTTGGATGCCACCACCTTCCAGATAACCATGCCAGGAAAAGGGAAATTGGAGACTGGACAGTAATTGATGGGTGCGTGCATAGAGCTCCTAGAGTAAGATGTGAGCATGTTGCTGGAGCATGGGGACTGAAGTTCCAGGATCTGGCAACAAGCTCTCTCCCTCTGCACAGAACTGACCAAATCATGGGTTAACACTGGAGAGAGACCATTTCAGTTTCGAGGAAAATTCAGTTGTGTGTTTCAGGCATTAATAGTAAAATAACTAGAGTTCAGTATTTGGATTTGAAGCACCTCTTTTATCACAAAATCACTAGAGTTAGCTGAAAAGCACTGAAGTTCTCTGCATCATCCCAGCAAGGCTTCGACATGGGGCAGGTTACAGTCAATTCCTTTAACATTTCAGTGCAAGAGCTAGGGCTGTAAACTTTCTGTTCTCAGCCCTCAGATTATGAAAAGTGAGGGCTCTTCTACCAAATCCTTCCTTATCAATCACCAAGTGCTAATAAATTATCCAACATAGGGCTGCCATGGGTTCAACATAGACTTATGGTCCAGCAATCAATTCCCCTCTGTGGGGAGGGAGAGTTGTATGCAGAGATCTGAAGGAATCCAAAGTTAATTTCCTCACTTAGAATCATGTATAAAGCAGTTACTCTCAAGCATACCTCTCAAGAACACTGGGTGACCAAGAGCCAGTATGACAGGTAAGCTCAAGTCTGAAGGTCCCAGAAAAAAAAACAGGTCTGTTTCAGGAGACTGCAATCAAGAAATCACATGGGACAGGGAAGCAGGAATCAAGCTGGGCCCTGCTCACACTCCACCCACGCTGCAAAGCTCCACCCAAACCCCTTGAGGAACCCAATGTTTCTGCTGAAGGGAGGGGTACAGCAGTAAGATAATTACCATGGCTGCTATGAACATTCCCACTGCTGGGTATCTGAGTTAGCACAGGTCCCGCTTTCAGAGATGTTGTCTCAGGCAGCCTTCTAGGCTTTCAAGATTCAGTCTGTCTCCTGGTTTTCCTTGTCCCTCTCTGGCCATTCTTTTAGCAACTCTTTCAGTAGGTCCATCTCCAACGCTCTGTGGGGGTTTCCCCATGCCTCCATCTTTGGCCTTTTTTTCTTCTCACTTTATACCCTCTCTATAGATCATCTGATCAGCTTACATGGCTTCATCTACCTGCCGCATTCTGATGACTCGCAAACTCTCTCCCTTCCATCATTAAACTGTTTCCTACTATCCAATCCTGCATATCAGCCTCTCAACACCACCTCTTAGATGTCTTCTTATCTGAAACTGAACATGGGCAAAATCATACTTTTTATCTTCCCGCCAAACCCTTCTCTATTCTCCTTTTTCTTCGCTGTTACCAGCTCCATCCTCCACAGGTCTGCAACTTGGGGGCAACCTTTCATTCCTCCCACCTCCCTTACCCAACACATACAGCCCATTCCAAGTCCTGCCACTTCTTCCCTCCAGGGTTCATCCTTCTCTCTCCATTCCCACAGTCAAATCTTTCATTCAGGCTCTCATTATATCCCTCCTTAATTATTACAATAGCCTCCATTCTGGCCTCCCAAACATACATATCGCTTCAGCTTCAGTCCATACTAAATCCTGCCACTGAACCTATCTTGCCATGGTTCATGTTGCCCCATCCCCTTCACTTCACCAGTGCTCCATACTTTTTTCATCCGTCAGATTTTCACACAAATTTTTCCATGTCTTCTTCTGCACAGCCCCCTATGCCTGGTACAACCTCCCCAAGCTCATCCACAAGTGCCCAGCCAGTCCACATTTAAGTACAGCTTAAAGACTGTAACAAGGCACTGGTAGTAGGAACACGTGTTACAATTCCTGGGCCCTTAAGAGCAGGCATTCTGGGACCCTACACCATTGTTGTGCCACCTCAGGAAGGGACCATCTAACATCTGTGCTGTAAAGAGAAAAGACTGCCAATCCAAGAGAGGTTAGGGAAAGGACCCTCAGTCCCTAGGAAGCAAGCTATGGACAACCTGCAGCAAAGGCCAAAGGACTACCAAGACTAGGGAGGATAGCAGTGTATGATTTGTGTTTTGAAAGGGCAGATTAAAATGCAGAACTGGCCAGAGGCCTCATCGTTCAAACTCCAAATTCCTTAACTACCAGGAGAGATGGCAGACTACCAGCTGGAAGAGCAGGAAACTGAGGCATGGTGGCACCCCATCAAAAAGACCTAGTTTATAGTGAACAAGTTTGACTTGTTATTCCCCTTCCCCTGACCTCTGTCTACTTGTTTGTTCTTAGATTGTGAGCTCCTTGGATCAAAGCACATTCTTTTTATAGTGGGTACTACCGCAAATAAACAACAGCACAGGGTCAGAGTGACAGAATGTTCTTCACAAACATCAGGGCAACAAACACTGTTTAAATGAAAGAATTTACAGAAACAGATGAAGCTGCCAGATGGGCAGGAGTGGAAGAGAGAAAAGGGACAGCACCCCCTAATCCTGCTGCCAAAGGTGGGGTGTGCAGGACCGCACGCCTCAATCCAGTCTCTGTAGGACAGACACAAATCAAAGATCCAAGAGATTTGTTTTTGTGTAACTGCTAGAAGCCAGAAGGCTCCTCCTCCAGCGGCTGCTAATCCATTACGTACATTCACTGAGGCAAGCAGACACATCAAACACACTGCTATTTCTTTGATGTGCTGTTCTTCAGAAGGGGAAAGCAGGCAGATTAGATTCCCTCATGTAGTAATCCGACAGGACCTGTAAACATCTTGTGCAAGGAGTGCAGCACATTGAGAGGAGGAGCAGCCTGCAATAGCTTCCAGACTTTCTTCAGACTCAATTAGCAGAGATAGCCACTGGAGACCCGAGGGAAATTCCAGTGGATTTAGAATACTTCCCCTTATGCACTTCAGGCAGGAGAGCTCTCCAGGAAAACATCTCCAAAGGGAAAGCCCAAGGAAGGATGTAGCAAAAGCCAACAAATGGAGAACTGACTTATGGCTACCAGGACCCATGCAGAAGTAGCCATAAGACAGTGACTTCAGCCAGGAGACCATCAGTCCAAATGTCATATGACCAAGTCACAGATGACATCATTGCTGCGTCCTGCATTTAATGAAAAGTCCATCCAAACAGCTGATCTCACCTCTCAGAGAGCAGGAAATCCCACCTGTGTATGATGGAGTAAAGTTAATAATTCTTAACACTTCTGTAGCACTTTACATCTTCAAAGAGCTGTGTGTAAATTAACTATTAAGTTGGTGTTACATTAATAACCCACACCAAGTGAGACCACTCCATAAAACCAAATCACACAAGAAAGAGCTCACATTTCTAACTGAGGAAACACTAGCTGATGTATGAGCGAACTGTAGAGAGGTTATTTATCACTGCACACAGATGGCTTCCCCTCTAGACAGCAGGTATTTCCTCCATTAAAAGGGGGCCTTCCTTATAACATTATTGACACCCCTGGGTCTTAGCTACTTAGCACAAGGATTGAAACGCTCCCGGCTCTATGGGGGATGGGGCGTTTAAACCCTTGAGGGCAGTGTGACAGGACATGTGTCCAGCCCCTTCCTGTCTCATATTCCATTCCCTCCAATCATTTTAGTCAGTTCTGACTGACTGCACTGACGTGGAGCTCTCAAAGACACAGGCAGATCCAAATATGATCAACATGTGATCAAAAGAAATAATCCTTAAAAAACAAAACTAAGAGAAAAACATGTCAAAGGGGTAATCCTCCAGACTTTGATAGGAGTTGAGCAGAGCAGTAAGAGCCCTCCAAGAGCATGCTCCCAAAAGCAAGAGTCTCTGTGATACTAGGATGTACAGAGGGGGAAAATTTAAACTCAGGAAAGCTTGATGTGACACTACTGGAAGGGAATCTGGCTCATGCTTTACCTAGGTATCTGCCCTTACAATTTAAAAACAAAAACCAGAGTTCTACAGGAGTTCTCCCAGTCTCACATGAAGGAGCTAAGACTCATAGACTCTAGGACTGGAAGGGACCTCGAGAGGTCATCGAGTCCAGTCCCCTGCCCTCATGGCAGGACCAAATACTGTCTAGACCATCCCTGATAGACATTTATCTAACCTACTCTTAAATATCTCCAGAGATGGAGATTCCACAACTTCCCTAGGCAATCTAATCCAGTGTTTAACTACCCTGACAGTTAGGAACTTTTTCCTAATGTCCAACCTAAATCTCCCTTGCTGCAGTTTAAGCCCATTGCTTCTTGTTCTATCATTGGAGGCTAAGGTGAACAAGTTTTCTCCCTCCTCCTGATGACACCCTTTTAGATACCTGAAAACTGCTATCATGTCCCCTCTCAGTCTTCTCTTTTCCAAACTAAACAAACCCAATTCCTTCAGCCTTCCTTCATAGGTCATGTTCTCAAGACCTTTAATCATTCTTGTTGCTCTTCTCTGGACCCTCTCCAATTTCTCCACATCTTTCTTGAAATGCGGTGCCCGGAACTGGACACAATACTCCAGTTGAGGCCTAACCAGCGCAGAGTAAAGCGGAAGAATGACTTCTCGTGTCTTGTTTACCACACACCTGTTAATGCATCCCAGAATCACGTTTGCTTTTTTTGCAACAGTATCACACTGTTGACTCATATTAAGCTTGTGGTCCACTATGACCCCTAGATCTTTCTGCCATACTCCTTCCTAGACAGTCTCTTCCCATTCTGTATGTGTGAAACTGATTGTTCCTTCCTAAGTGGAGCACTTTGCATTTATCTTTATTGAACTTCATCCTGTTTACCTCAGACCATTTCTCCAACTTGTCCAGATCATTTTGAATTTTGACCCTGTCCTCCAAAGCAGTTGCAATCCCTCCCAGTTTGGTATCGTCCGCAAACTTAATAAGCGTACTTTCTATGCCAACATCTAAATCGTTGATGAAGATATTGAACAGAACCGGTCCCAAAACAGAACCCTGCGGAACCCCACTTGTTATACCTTTCCAGCAGGATTGGGAGCCATTAACAACTACTCTCTGAGTACGGTTATCCAGCCAGTTATGCACCCACCTTATAGTAGCCCCATCTAAATTGTACTTTCCTAGCTTATCTATAAGAATATCATGCGAGACTGTATCAAATGCCTTACTGAAGTCTAGATATATCACATCCACCGCTTCTCCCTTATCCACAAGGCTCGTTATCCTATCAAAGAATGTTATCAGATTAGTTTGACACGATTTGTTCTTTACAAATCCATGCTGGCTATTCCCTATCACCTTACCACCTTCCAAGTGTTTGCAGATGATTTCTTTGATTACCTGCTCCATTATCTTCCCTGGCACAGAAGTTAAACTAACTGGTCTGTAGTTTCCTGGGTTGTTTTTATTTCCCTTTTTATAGATGGGCACTATATTTGCCCCCTTCCAGTCTTCTGGAATCTCCCCCGTCTCCCATGATTTCCCAAAGATAATAGCTAGAGGCTCAGATACCTCTTCTATTAACTCCTTGAGTATTCTAGGATGCATTTCATCAGGCCCTGGTGACTTGCAGGCATCTAACTTTTCTAAGTGATTTTTTACTTGCTCTTTCCTTATTTTCTCTTCTAAATCTACCCTCTTCCCGTAAGCATTCACTATACTAGACATTCCTTCAGACTTGTCAGTGAAGACCGAAACAAAGAAGTCATTAAGCATCTCTGCCATTTCCAAGTCTCCCGTTACTGTTACCCCCTCCTCATTGAGCAGTGGGCCTACCCTGTCCTTAGTCTTCCTCTTGCTTCTAATGTATTGATAAAAAGTCTTCTTGTTTCCCTTTATTCCCATAGCTAGTTTGAGTTCATTTTGTGCCTTTGCTTTTCTAATCTTGCCTCTGCATTCCTGTGTTATTTGCCTATATTCATCCTTCGTGATCTGACCTAGTTTCCATTTTTTATATGACGCCTTTTTATTTTGTAGGTCACGCAAGATCTCAAGGGTAAGCCAAGGTGGTCTTTTGCCACATTTTCTATCTTTCCTAACCATCGGAATAACTTGCTTTTGGGCCCTTAATAGCGTCCCTTTGAAAAACTGCCAACTTTCCTCAGTTGTTTTTCCCCTCAGTCTTAATTCCCATGGGACCTTGCCTATCAGCTCTCTGAGCTTACCAAAATCCGCCTTCCTGAAATCCATTGTCTCTATTCTGCTGTACTCCCTTCTACCCTTCCTTAGAATTGCAAATTCTATGATTTCATGATCACTTTCACCCAAGCTTCCTTCTACTTTCAAATTCTCAACAAGTTCCTCCCTATTTGTTAAAATCAAGTCTAGAACAGCTTCCCCCCTAGTAGCTTTTTCAACTTTCTGAAATAAAAAGTTGTCTGCAATGCAGTCCAGGAACTTATTGGATAGTCTGTGCCCCACGGTGTTATTTTCCCAACATATATCTGGATAGTTGAAGTCCCCCATCACCACCAAATCTTGGGCTTTGGATGATTTTGTTAGTCGTTTGAAAAAAGCCTCATCCACCTCTTCCGCCTGATTAGGTGGCCTGTAGTAGACTCCCAGCACGACATCACCTGTGTTTTTTACCCCTTTTAGCCTAACCCAGAGACTCTCCACCCTTCCGTCTCCTATGTCCATCTCCAGAAGTGAGAATCCTACACCCATTCAATTTGCAGTAGTTTAAATCTTAATAATGCCTCCCCAGTCACCAGCATGCCAGCTTTCTTTCTTGACCTTCTGAGAAGGGTCCTCAGGCAGCTGTTTTAGTATCAAACATCATTGTTTTCTTTTGTCCTTAGTCTGAATTGCCTTAGAGGAACTGGTTTTGGATTGTGCATTCAGCCAACCCAAACAACTTTCTCCCCATGTATCAAACAAGGGAGAGACCTAAAAAGCAATGATTACTTCCCCTCAGAACCTGTGCCAAAGGCAAGCTCTTCAGGCCTAGTTTGTGCTATGCAGTTTCTTGGGCCCTAGCAAAGATAGCGTATTCCAATGGTAGAAGAGAAATCAGCAAGCTTCAGCTTTTCAGTAGCTCCCAGCCACTGGCTGGCAAAGGATTGATGCTGCCCTCTAACACTCCCAGATGTGATGCAAAGTTCTGCTCTGAAAAATTACAGTGAGCACTGTCTCCACAGCCCAAGGCCAGCCTGCCTGAGCCACAGAATGTACTACTCTCAGTTCATAACCACATCTGCTCATAGGGGACACTTTATCCTCCATTTGCAGCTTCAGTAAATATACTAATTCAGTAACTCAGTCCATGCCAGAAATTGCCTCAACTTCCACACGTTTTAACTCCTCAATTGGTCCCACTATCAAAGGGACTTTAAAAGCAGTAAGACCAAAAGTATTCAGGACACCTGGATACAAACTCCTCCAACAGCCAGCTCTGAGGAATGGTGGGAAGGAGAGGAGCTTCCTCCCCCCCGGCCCCCAACTCCTTAGATCACATTCCTGTAGAGACCTTATGCATCAGTTATCACATGAAATAAAAAACATCAATCATACACCATTGATTTGGACTTAGACATTCATCTGCATGCTATTACTCGTAAGATTCTTCCAAGTGGCCTTTTATTTCCTAGAAGTTCTAGTGTCAGAGCTCTGGGAACCTTTGGAGGGTTTGGCATGATACTGAATCGCTTAATTTAAATACCCATCTAAAAAAATGTTTCAGTGCTCAAATCAGTTTCCAGTTACACAACATTGCAGCATAGCATCTGCATCATGGTGCAAGAGCGTCAAACGCAACAGAAACTCTCCCATCAAGTTAGAAAAAGTCCAGAGCACCAGCCAGAAAGTGAGAACTGAGCAAATGAAAGAATAAAATAGGCAGACAAGACCAGAAGAGACATCACATTAGCAAATGGTAAATTCTGCTAAAAAACGGGAAGCTAAAATCCTCCATACTACTCCTGGCAGAATTTGCAGAACTTGCCTCAGCTTCAAGAGGCTCAGCCTTCCAAAGCCACAAACAACAACAACAACAACAACAATAAAATCAAAGAGAAGAATTGTTTTTGGAGCAGAGTTTATTAGTTTGACATTTTAAAAAAATGCTGCTATTGTTCTTGAGTAAACTAAGACAGAAGAAATCACTGAATGTAGATTGCAGCAAAGCGGAAGCAAACTACAGAAGCTTTTTAATCCTTAGAAATATTTATGAAGTTCTTTCTAGTTAGAGCAAGACAGCAGGAGCAGGCATGAAACCCTAATCTTTAAATAAGACCTAGTCAATGGTTTGAAAATGTCACTATAGCCTGTACTTGAGGGCTCCAGGCTTCCCCAAAGCGTTCAGAGGAAACCAGCAGTTTGTTCAGGAAAAAACCCGAATTGTCAGAACACATGGAACTGCCAGAGCAGACACACCAGTGGTCCATCCAGTCCAGCCCCCACCTCTGGCAGCAGCAAATACTTCAATACAAATCCCCATAATGGACACATACAGTAACGGGTCCATAGCGAAGTTTATTCCCAGCCTCAGGGAGGAGTTAGTGGTTGTTTTATATTCTGAATCAAGAAGTTACATTCCCTTTTTTATCCTGGTCTAACTATGAATCAATGTAATTTAATAAGACATGAGCAGAATGTAAGAGTGGGGAGCACAATAAAAATACATTTAATTTCTAGAAATCTCCAAGTGTCTTTTGACAATGTCTAAAAGTGGTAGCTGTCCATCCTTCTTCAGCTGGCTGTTGGAAGTGTCCCTGGAAAAAAGCCCTTTCCTTTCTACATGCCTCATTGCTCACCTGGTTTGTGTAAAATGGCTGAGAAGTTCCCACAGCGTCTGGCCAGGGCGAAAGGTGTCCTGTAACCGGGAACCACTGTCCAACTGCAATGCAATCTGAACCTAGAGAGAAAAATCCACTGAATTAGATTAAAGACAGGGAGGAAATTCAATTTCTTCACAAATTTTTTTTTAAAAAGGTATTTCATCTCTAGGACCTCCTATCCAAGCAGGGTGACCAGACAGCAAGTGTGAAAAATCGGGACAGGGGTGGAAGAGTAATAGAAGCCTATATAAGAAAAAGACCCAAAAACTGGGAATGTCCCTATAAAATCGAGACATCTGGTCACCCTATATCCAAGGCTGAATTAGGCATCTTACAAATGTTAGGGAATTAAGCTTCACAAGCCCCAGGAGGTACATGTCAATATCACTTCTAATTTACAGTTAGTGAGAAAAACGGAGAGGCAAAATGACTTGCCCAAGATCATATAGAGTGAGTCAATGGCAGGGCTGTGAATAGAATCTTGGAGTCCTGACTTCTAGTCCTGTATTTTGTTTATGCTCCTGACTGGCAGCCATCAGGATCATTCTGAACTTCAAAATATGAATTCCAAAGAAGTGACTTGAGAATACAGTGATACCATCTTAGAGTCTGTTCTGGTTCCACATTCTCTCCCCAGAAACAAGACAATAATGTACAGTTTGTAACTCCCACCCCAAATGTAATATGGGGGCGGGGGAGGGACAGAATGCCTAAAACAGCTATCCCTATGAGCAGAAATGAGTTATGAACGATACTGTGATTCTATGAAGAGGTGGCCACAAGGATGGAATTCTCGATGTTTGCAATGCTCACACAAGAGCAGCAGAAAGCAGTCTGAAGATGCACGGAGGCTGGGGCACAATTAAGGGTTGTTTTAAAAGCCAATTTTTAAAAACCGTAGTGTGAATAGAAATATTTAATTTTTTTTAAATCCCATGTAAACATCTTTTATTGGGGACTGTTGGGATTTAAACCTTTTCCTGCATTGCTGGAAACCTAATACAACCATATGATTTTAGTTAATAAAATCCACAAAGTGAAACTAACCACTCTGCTTTCAGTCCCCCAGTCAACAGAACACAAGTTAGTTTTGATTCTTTCCATTTGAATAGTCTCAGATAGGTCCATTTTTTTAATGTGACACTGACGTAACATGACCTGTACAGCATCCCCAGGCTGCACAGATACAGTGCATGGTGTTGTCAGATTTTTATTCAGGGGCACACAAGCTAAATTTCCGCACACTCATGCATGGGCAGACACAACAAAACTTGACTGATCATCATGGTCCAAATCCTCCTCTCCTATAGAGGAGATCATTTGCAAAGGAAAACTTCACTAGAAAAGCCTTGAGAACAATCCCCTACATCTTCCCACTGAGGGGCACGGTTTGCTTCCTGGAAAAGCTACCCCAAAACCTGGCTGATTCTAGAGCTATTCATGCAAAGGCTCTGCTCCCCGCAGCAATGGTGGCTCCCAGCAGTCCCCTGGGTTCCTGCAAGTATAGTTCTAATGGAACCATGTTGGGAGTGATTCCTTCTAGCCATTGCTTCCCCTAAGTCCCTTGGGACGCATTAAACCTTATGATTTTTGTTAATAACTTTTGAAGTCCCTCCTGCCCCTGCCCACTTAACCCTGCACTGTGCAGACGCTGGACTGCACAGGATCCAGGGAGAAGGCAGTACCACAGAGGCACCCAAACCCCAAACACAGAGGGCTGACATCTACCTGTGGAGGACCCTCAAGAGGCAGATTTCAGCGGGATGATCTAGGGTAATGACTGTGACCCAGGCAATAGAAAGATTTCCAAAGCCAAAGATAGCGTTCCTATAGTTTGCTTTAAGGGAAGACAGTTTCTAAGCACAAGTCTGGAAGGATAATTATTTATAATAAACAATACTTTGTCTCTAGTGCCTCTTCTCTAAGGTTCTCAAAGTGCTTTATAAAGAAGAGATCAATATTACCATCCTCATTTTACAGATAGACAAACTCAGGCCCACAGATGTTAGGTGATTTGCCCAAAGCCTCACAACAAGTAGGTAGCAGAACGGGAATTAGAACCCAAATCTCCAGACTCCTAGTTCTCTGCACTATACCTACACCAAAGTATAACATGCAGATTAATTCAGAAGACACGCTACCGCGTTCCCAGATATCTATTCAATTCATAACTAAACAAACAAGGCTGCATTTTCAAACGGTCTTGGATATCAAGAGCTTTCTGTACAGGTGGCAACCTCCACAACCTTCTGGTGCCAGCACAGACTGAGCATCAGTTTGGGGAATGGGCTTCCCTCAGGCACAACAAACAGCAATAGAGCACATTCACACATCGGACCAGTGGTGTGCTCCAGCCAGTTCGCACCGGTTCGCAGGAACCGGTTGTTAAATTTAGAAGCCTTTTTAGAACCGGTTGTTCCAGGACAATCAGCTCTAAAAAGATTTAAATTTAACAAAGGCTCGGGCAGCTGTCCACCTGGCCCCAGCTCACCTCCCCCTCTCCCCTGAACATTCTGTCCTCCTTCTTCTCCCCCTCCCGCTTCCCGCGAATCAAATGTTCGCGGGAAGCCAGAAACAAGCAGCAGGCAGGTAAGCCAGGCGGGCGGGGACGGTGCGCGAAGCCCAGTCTGCCTCCACCTGGCCCCGGCCCTGCGGCGCCGGTCCCGGTGCCGGCTGAGCGGCTGCGGCCCAGCCCGGCCCGGGGAGTTGGGCCCCGCGGCGCCGGTCCCAGTGCCGGCCAAGCGACTCTGCTCCAGCCCGGCCCGGGGAGTCGGATTCTGCGGTTCCGGTGCCGGCTGAGCGGCTCCAGCCCAGCCTGGCTCGGGGAGTCGGGCTCTGCGGCGCCGGTCCCGGCCAAGCAGCTCCGGCCCGGCCCAGGGAGTTGGGCCCCATGGCGCCAGTTGCGGTCCTGGCAGAGAGGATCCGGTCCCAGCCCCAGACAGTGTAATAAGGGGGCAGGGAGGGGGTGTTCGGTGGGTTGGGGGGGTGGATAGGGGTCAGGGGGCAGTCAGAGGGCAGGGAAAAGGGGGATTGAATGGGGGCAAGGGTCCCGGGGGGCAGTCAGGAAGGAGCAGGGGTTGGATGAGATGGTGGGGGCAGTCAGGGACAGAGAGAAGGGGTGGTTGGATGGGGCAGGGGTCCCAGGGGGCCATCAAGAACAAGAGGAGGGGTTGGATGGGGGCAGCAAGGGGCAGTCAGGAGACAGGGAAGGGAGGGAAATGGGTCAGGGGTCCCGAGGGAGGGTGTCAAGGAACATGGGGGGTTGGATGGGGCACGACCCCCCGAAGGAGGCATGACCCCCTCGTGAGCTGAGGAGGAGCGAACCTGTTGTTAATATTTTGGCAGCTCATCACTGCATGGGACTATGGAAGTACAACACATATCACTTCAATCCACTCTTCTAGCACTGGAATGGGTTACCTAGGGAGGTGCTGGAATCTCCTTCCTTAGAGGTTTTTAAGGACCGGCTTGACAAAGCCCTGGCTGGGATGATTTAGTTGGGGATTGGTCCTGCTTTGAGCAGGGGGTTGGACTAGATGCCCTCGAGGTCCCTTCCAACCCTGATATTCTATGATTCTAAATCAAGTCCTTGAAGGCCTGACCAGCCATGACCGAAGTGAAAGAAAGCCCTAAGTCCAGAAGAAAGACTACACCTCTACCCCGATATAACGCAGTCCTCAGGAGACAAAAAAAATCTCACCGCATTATAGGTGAGACCACATTATATCGAACTTGCTTTGGCCCCCCCGTTCCTTGTTCCCTGCCCACCTCCTCCAGCTCCCCTGTCCCTAAATCACCCCCAGGACCCCACTCCCTACCCAACACCCCCTGCTCCCTGTACCTTGATTGCTCTAACCCCTATCCACACCCCACATCCCCTGAAAGGCACTCACCAGTAGTGGCAGGAAGCAGAGCAACCCAGCCTCAGCCTGCTCCACTCTGCCACCTCCCAGCCGCAGCGCTCCACTTCCTGCCACCAGTGAGTGCGGGGAGGTTGGGGAAAGGCCACCCTCCGCACTAACCAGCGGCGGGAAGGGGAGCAACGCGGCCCCAGCCCGCTCCGCTTTCCTTGCCCTGGTCCCAGCTGTGTCGCTGGGAGGGGACTCCGCACTCACCTGAGGCGGGAAGTGGAGCGTCACACTGGGAGCTGGCGGAGTGGAGAGAGTTGGGGACGGGCTGCTCTGCTTCCACTGCTGCCGGTGAGTGTGGAAATCCCTTCCGCTAAGTCCCCTCCCCCAAGCGACACGGCTGGGGCCAGAGAGAGGGAAGTGGAGCGGGCTGCTCCTGGCCCCCCGCTAATCCCCTGGGTTACTCTGGGACTGTGAGGCCCCCAAAAGTGCCCCCCCACAGCTCCTGCCTCCCAGACATTGGGGGGGAAAGCCCCTGACCACCTCCAAGACCCTCTGCCCCTTATCCAACTCCTCGGCCCCGGCCCAGCAGCATGTCAGAGCTTTACCACGTTGTATGTGAACCCGCATTATATTGGGGTAGAGGTGTATATGTGTACCATGCAGCTACTTAAAGCTTCCCAACTAGCTAACTATACTACACTACAAATTAAGGATGTTTGGGTCAATACCTCAAGAAATTGCTCTGGGCACAGAAATAAGGTCTTTAACACCTGCAGAGGGCTACAGAAAGGCAGGAGCAGAGGCAGTTGTGGCTGCATAGCCCTTTTATAATTTCTGGTCAATACATTCAGTGCATGAGGGGTGACCATGCAACTCCAACAGGCATTGCTTAATAAAAAGCTTCTCACACCTATGAGGCATCTCCAACAGGTATGACAATGCAGAGGCCAACCTGAAATTACTGATAATTCCAAGGGAAAAATCTAACAGGAAAAACAGTTTTCCATCACAGACCAGCCCAAGCGATTTCCACATTTAACGCTTCTTCCTACTGGACCTTACTCACTAGATTTATCCCCAAAAATCTGGTCTCTTTATAGCAGTATTCTGTGAACTCACTCCTGCTGAATTAAAGTAGCTTATGATCACTGGTTCCAAGCTTCCCTTTTGTTCTCAGTCAGTCCCCCCCTACCGTAAGTAGCAGATTGAGACAGGAGGACGGGTTGGTTGCCTCTGGTTGTAGTCACCAATTTTGGATGGCAATTGGCCTTCTAACATAGGTAGCTCGTTGATGATTAATCTTTTTGGCTGCACTATTACCGAGAATCCCCCATAGGGCAGTATCCCATGATTCCCAGTGAACCATGGTTTTCACCAGCCCCATAAAACCAAAATTACCCAAGGATTCAGAGAATGTGAACAACCTCAAAAGACCATGAGCACAGAACACCTACAAATGCTTTCTTTGTATATATCTAGGTTTTTATATGGACCTTCCACCATAGCGCCTGAGCAGCTTGAGGGAGACAGACACAAGAGAGTCAAGCCAAATATTTTAGCATATTTTCCTTTTCAAAAGAGCGTTAAAAAAAAAAGGAGACACTACAAAGTGTAGCAATCTACAACAAATTCCTTTGTGGACTGTGTTTGCTATCTACCTGCCCTTGTAGTACTGCTAAGAAACAGGAATCTTTCTGCACAGAAGAAACAGTGAGCATTATCAGCTACTACATGGTAGCTAAGTAGTTTCACCCCATCACTAACAGAGTCTCCTATTTTCTTCTTAACTGGAGACCAGCCTTAGATTATCCTCAGCTACAGATGTGTGCTGACAGCTGACATCACCACACTACAAGAATCCTGCCCAGAAATTCAAACTGGCAATTACATCAGTTTTTGGGCAACAGTTCAAAGCCAAAAATGTCACGAAAGTCATATTCAGTCAATTAAAAACTCTTTTAAAAAATCCCAGGCTGCTTATAAAATACTACAGAGAACAATGTCAATTAGTTGCTAAGTTTACAAATGTGCATGAAAGACGGATGGTGGTATCACCAGGTTAGCTCTTTCTAACAGTGCCTTCCTTCCCCATCCACATCACAAAAGGAATCTGGTGGGCACTACTCTGCAGATATGTTCTAAAGGGGTCAAGGGGCCTTACAAACAAATGCTGATGATAAATCCCAGACCAGTTACCATTCTACTTCCCAGACAACCAATTTGCTGAACAAATCAGTGATTTATCAAATCCAGGATCCAGTCTCTAGAATCGACTACCTCAGCGCCAAATGTGTCAGGGGAAACCACATCTCCTCATGTTCACAAACCTTCACATTGGCCCCAGCCACCTATACCATGGGGCCCACACAGTGGAAATTCATCCCCAAGCCTGGGGAAATCAACCCACACGGTTAAGCACAAAGTTGGATTGCCTTCATTTCAGCACATAATTACTAATGTCGATTCTGCTCATGAAGTTATCCAGAGATTTGAAAACCCAAGTGCAGTATTTGACACTGGCAGGGAGTTGTCTTGGCCAACGACGTATTTTACCATGTATTTTCTTGTACTGGTTTTATACCATTAAATTCCATACTCTGTTCTTGCATTATGGGATGGCAACTCAGTTTAAATTCCACATTTCAAGATCTTAAAAACAAGAATCTTTAGAATAGCAACTGTCTTTTTTTAATTACTTCTCTGTACAATGCCCAGCCCCAAAAAGGCGTGATCCCTCTAGACTGTACTATAATATAAATAAATAATATCTTAAATCTCCTCTAGCCCAGTGTTTCTCAAACTGGAGTCCACTGTCCCTGAGGGTACTCCAAGGGATCCATGGGCCCCGCTGATCAACTCCTCCCCCTATCTCCTGGAGGTTACTGAAGCCAAACCAAGAGATTTTAGGTGCTAAAAGTTGAGCAGCACAGCAGGGTTACGGCAGGCTCCCTGCCTGCCCTGGTTCTCCGCCACTCCTGGAAGCG
The DNA here is from genome assembly GCF_025201925.1 of Gopherus flavomarginatus. Taxonomy (NCBI): domain Eukaryota; kingdom Metazoa; phylum Chordata; order Testudines; family Testudinidae; genus Gopherus; species Gopherus flavomarginatus. Next base: position 52,406,795 of record NC_066628.1, on the reverse strand, counting down.
GCCCGCTCATCTCTGCAGCCCCTGGAGGGGGGGGGGGGGAGAAGAGGGGAAAGTGGGTCTCTGCAAGCTGCCCCCACCCCGAGCGCCAACTCTGCAGCTCTCATTGGCTGGGAACTGCGACCAATGGGAGCTGCGGGGGTGGTGCCTGCAGGCAGGGGCAGCATTCGGAGAGCCCTGCGGTCCCCCTGCCTAGGAATCACTGCCAGAGAGATGTGCCGGTCACTTTCAGGAGCCATCCGAGGTAAGTGCTGCCCAGCCAGAGCCCACATCCCTCACCCCTTTCTGCACCCAACCCCCAACCCCAGCCTGGTGAAAGTGAGTGAGGGTGGGGGAGAGTGAGCAACGGAGGGAGGGGGAATGGAGTGAGTGACAGGAGGGTTTGGGGGTCCCCAAAAATTTTTAAATCAAAATGGGGTCTTCAGGCTGCTAAAGTTTGAGACCTGCTGCTCTAGCTCATTTCTTTTCCAGGGGAAGTCCCAGTGGTCATAACTTCTTTCACATGTAACCCCTTACCCTTGGCACCTAAAACTTAATTGCCCTTCATTTCAACCTCAACTTTTTCTTTAAGATAAGGCAACTTGAACAGGATATATACTCTAGGTGAGGTCCTCACTCCACAGACGTTCCAGCTGCACCATGCCTCATCCCTCTCCCCAAACAGCAGTTTGTAGTTAAAAATTACAGCAGATGGTGCCCACCTGGATCTATTAAATGGTAGGTCATATGAGGCCAGACGACCACAAACTTCCTTCTTCCACAAAGTGAAAAGTAAAGTGACTGAAGCAATGCATAAAATGGGGGTGGAGGGGTTATGCAGAGGAGAAGTGTGGATGTATGATAACATCCCCAAGTCCAACACAGACGGCTAGAGCAAAGGCTCACAAACTTTTTCACAACATGGACCACAAGTCTATAAGGACAATCGCTCATGGATCTCTGCCTTCCATTACCAGGCCTCACCTGCCTTTCTGTTTGAATCATATAACGTTACAGCAACTTCTGCAAAATACCTATGCAAAAATATAACATTAGGGACAGTAGTCTTCCAACACAATTTGGCAGGTGAAAATAAAAAGAAACCAGCAACACTTGCTATAGCAGCTAAATGCTTATTTGCAGTAAATTATTTAAAACAATAAGTAGTGATTTATGGGAATTACCCTGTATTTTATTATTAGAAATGGATAGTATGTGATCTTGCTTAAGTGGAGTCTGGAAATATTAAATGGTCACTGTGATCACTATGAATATTTTGTCTAACACAGAGGTTCTCAAACTTTGTGACAGATCTATTAAATGGTAGGTCATATGAGGCCAGACGTGATACTTCTCCTCTGCATAACCCCTCCACCCCCATTTTATGCATTGCTTCAGTCACTTTACTTTTCACTTTGTGGAAGAAGGAAGTTTGTGGTCGTCTGGCCTCATATGACCTACCATTTAATAGATCTGTCACAAAGTTTGAGAACCTCTGTGTTAGACAAAATATTCATAGTGATCACAGTGACAATTTAATATTTCCAGACTCCACTTAAGCAAGATCACATATTATCCATTTCTAATAATAAAATACAGGGTAATTCCCATAAATCACTACTTATTGTTTTAAATAATTTACTGCAAATAAGCATTTAGCTGCTATAGCAATACTTTACAAATCTTTAATATAAAACATAAGGAGAATAAAAGTGGCCATGGGAGTTATTCCAGCATTTTAAAAATTAGGGTTGTCGCTTAATCGCAGTTAACTCACAGGATTAATTGTGATTAATTATTTTAATCATTTAATTGTTTTGAGTTAATCACAGTTTTAATCACAGTTAAACAATACCAATTGAAATTTATTAAAAATGTTGGCTGTTTTCAAGTATATTGATTTCAATTTCAACACAGAATATAAAGTATAGTGTTATAAATATCTGCACTGTAAACATTAAAATAGTATTTTTCAATTCACTCAAGTACTGTAGTGCAATCTCTTTATCATGAAAGTTGAACTTACAAACGCAGAATTATACAGAAAAAAACTGCACTCAAAAATAAAATAATGTCAAACTTTACAGCCTAGAAGTCCACTCAGTCCTACTTCTTATTCAGCCAATTGCTCAGACAAACAAGTTTGTTTACATGTACAGGGGATAATGCTGCCTGCTTGTTTACAATGTCACCTGAAAGTAAGAACAGGCATCCGCACAGCACTGTTGTAGCTGGCATTGCAAGCTATTTACCTGTTTGACGCGCTAAAGATTTATATATCCCTTCATGCTTCAACCACCATTCCAGAGGACATGCATTCATGCTGATGAAGGGTTCTACTCAATAACCATCCAAAGCAGTGCAGACCAACACATGTTCATTTTCATCATTTGAGTCAGATGCCACCAGCAGAAGGCCGATGTCTTTTTTGGTAGTTTGAGTTCTGTAGTTTCTGCATCGGACTGTTTCTCTTTTAAGACTTCCGAAAGCATGCTCCACACCTCGTCCCTCTCAAGATTTTGGAAGGCACTTCGGATTCTTAAACTTTGGGTGGAGTGCTGTAGCAATCTTTAGAATCTCACATTAACACCTTCTTTGCATTGGGTCAAATCTGCAGTGAAAGTGTTCTTAAAACGAACCACATGCTGGGTTATCATCCAAGACTGCTAAAACATGAAATATCTGGCAGAATGCAAGTAAAATACAGAGCAGGAGACATACGATTCTCCCCCAAGGAGTTCAATCACAAATTTAATTAACACATTGTTTTTTTAACGAGAGCCATCATCAGCATGGAAGCATGTCCTCCGGAATGGTGGAGGAAGCATGAAGGGGCATACGAATGTTTAGCATATCTGGCACAAATATTTACATGTGCAGGAGACAATGCTGCCTGCTTCTTGTTTATAATGTCACCCGAACGTAAGAACAGGCATTGCAAGACAAACTTGTTTGTCTGAGAGATTGACTGAACAAGAAGTAGGACTAAGTGGACTTGTAGGCGCTAAAGTTTGACATTTATTTTTCAAAAATTAAAACAATTTAAAAAATAAATATAAAGTGAGCACTGCACACTTTGTATTGTGTTGAAATTGAAATCAATATATTTGAATAAGTGGAAAACAGCCACAAATATTTAAGTATTCTATTACTGTTTAACAGTGCATTTTTGTAATCACGCGATTAACTGAGATTAATTTTTGTAATTGTTTGACAACTCTACAAATTATATAAACAGAGGCTATTGGACCCACTGCTGAACACAGCCACCTTTGAGATAAAACTCAGAAGTTGTCTGAGTGCACAGTAAAACAACACTAAAAAACAAAGCAGAATAAAAGGTGAAAGAGAATCCTGTAACAATTTGAGATTGCAGGCGGAATTTAGGGCGGCAGAATATCATTCCTGAAACAAAAATTAGGTCAGAAAATGGCCTCAATTCCTGTACAAAATTATTCGGAATCTTCAATGATTACAGGTGATCAGAACTTTAGTTTTATAACTCACCTAAAGAATTTCCCCTCCTCCAACAGCATGTCCTACCATAAGGCTGGGACATTGGTTTAACACTGATTGTAAATGGGGAGTGTCAACTAGTGAATCACCAACACTACCTCCTGAAGCACCGGAGCATTCTTTGGGTGGTTTCCAATCCAAGTAGAGGCCAAACTTGACCATGCTCATTAGTTGTATGAAGTGTTGTTATTGTCATGTTGGTTCCAGGATAATAGAGAGACAAAGTGGGTAAGGCAATCTCTTTTATGGGACCAAATTCTGTTGGTGAGAGGGACAAGCTTTTGAGCTTACACAATGCAATGAGGTTCAAAAAAGAACTAGATACATTTATGAAGGGTATGTCTACCAATGGACATTTGCCAGGATGGGTAGGGATGCAAAACCATGTTCTGAAGTGTCCCTAGCCAGTGTTTGCCAGGGGCTGGAAATGGGCGACAGGAGATGGATCACTTGATGATTCCCTGTTCTATTCATTCTCTCTGAAGCACCTGGCACTGGACACTGCAAGAGACAGGATACTAGACTGGATGAACCTTTAGCCTGACTCAGTATGGCCGTTATGTTCAGTAAAATATTACCTCAGCCGCCTTGTCTCTCATGCTCATTTGATCTGACAAGATCAAACCCAGTATGGCCGCAAACTAAATAAAGTTAGGTGATGTTGTAAAATTGACATACTCGGTTTTCAGTTCCCACTCTGTTACGAGAAATTGGCACCATCTCCAGCTTGGCATTGTTGGGCAATTTGGCAAATCTCCACTGCAGAGAAAGATCTAGCACAGACCTCTGAAACCTGCAAAAGAAACAAGCCCAAGAAGGAGATCAGGTAAAACCACATGCTGCCCCTCAGATCTCTATAGAGATTTCTAGCAATACACTGTCTGGAGCAGGAAAAGAACTCTGCACGTCTCCATATGTTGATGAAGTGCCATGGGTTGGAGTTTATGGTGCAAAACTGTAATTTTAGTAAGCAAACCCACCAAAAACAATTCAGCATACTGAAAATGTGCAGACTGGCCATAGAGGTCGCAGACCAGGGGTCGACAACCTTTCAGAAGTGGTGTGCCGAGTCTTCATTTATTCACTCTAATTTAAGGTTTCTCGTGCCAGTAATACATTTTAAGAAGGTCTCTTTCTATAAGTCTATAATATACAAGTAAACTATTGTTGTATGTAAAGTAAATTAGGTTTTTTAAATGTTTAAGACACTTCATTAAAATGCAGAGCCTCCCGGACCAGTGGCCAGGACCCGGGCAGTGTGAGTGCCACTGAAAATCAGCATGCATGCCATAGGTTGAGTACCCCATCACAGACTTTGCAAGGACTCAAGGTGCTCATCTCTTCCCCCAAGACTATAAGGAGGAAGAATACAAGTGAATAGGCCAGGCCACACATGGCGTAGAAAGTAATAGGAATGGTGGAATTACCACCTTTATGGAGATCTGGAGGTGGATGTCCAGGGCTTCAGAACATAAACATCCATTTTGAAGTTTTTGAACAAAGCAGTACATCAGCCCTCTAAGCATCTTTACAGCAGGGCAGAGCCTGAAACACATTGTGTATGTGCTCTCATAACACCAGCTTGGATAAATTAACAAAACATAAAAGCACCCAAGGCGGTTTTGCCTGCTGCTCCAGGGCCTCCTCCCTCCCAATCTCAAAGCTCAGCCACTGACAGCCATGCACCTTCTGATGTGTGATTCAGGCCTGCAGCCCACAGGGAAGGTTCCAGGCTTCCCTGTGGAGCTGCCACCTCTCCCCTGTTAGCATAGCAACTTACTGGTACATCACCAGCCAGCTCCCTGTTGATATCACTTGCATAATGAATGAAATAAATAGAACTCTATCCCCTGTCTTTGGAGGGGGACCACTTCAATCAAATTGCACAGCAATGACACTCAAGTCTCCCATCCACAACGTTCAGTGGGAGTATGCAGGCAGGTCTGAGGCCTGACCAGGCGATAAGATGATGTGTCCAAAGCAGCCAAGACTCACTTCAAATCATAGTCGTTGGCACTGAAGTTCTGCATCTCACAAACTTCCTCTAGAATCTGCAGAGAACAGAAGGGCGTTAGCAGGGGCTGGGCGCTACAGAGCCCTTATCTGGGCTGGTCCCTACAGAGCCGCCTGTCATTCCAGCTCACTGGGCCCCTATAGCCACGGGCGGGCCCAGCAGCTCGCAGCGCCGCAAGCGAGAGGCCCGGGGCAGCCCGCAGCGGGGGCAGGGCGGCGGAGTGAGGCGCCGCTCCCAGCGGGTTTCCTTGCACGGGCCGCTCTCAGGGGTCTCTCCTCTACCTCGCCAATCCGGGGCGTGTCTCCCCTGGGCCCTCCTCGCCCGGCCAGGACCAACCTGGAGCAGAGTGGTGCCGGGGCCCACCCGCACCGTGACCCGCCGCCCATTCGGGGCCAGCACCGAGACCGCGAAGCCCCCCACTCCAGCAGCTGCCGCCATCTTCCCTCCGTCAGGCCCGCCCCCTCCGCGCCAGTGCCCCGCCCCCTCGACCAGACCGAACCGTGAGGGGCGGGGCCTACGCACGGACCGCCCCCGCGCTTGGAGCCCCGCGAGTCTTGGCGCCAACGCCCGGGTCCGTGGCCCCGCCCTCACCGCCGTGCTTGAGCTGTCGCCTGCATTCACAGCACAGTACGCATGCGCTAAGCCTCTCCCCTTTAGCGCCTCGTCCCTGCAGGGCTCTGCGCGCCCTGATGAGTTTGCTCCTCCCCCCCCCACAGCTCCCTTCCTCCTGCACCCCCCAGCCCCCCTCCTCCTCCTCCAGCACCCCCCAGTCTCCCCACAGCTCCCCTCCTCCTCCAGCACCCCCCCGTCTCACCCCCCCACAGCTCCATTCCTCCTGCACCCCCAGCCCCTCCTCACACAGCTCCCCTCCTTCTGCACCCCCAGCCCCCCCACAGCTCCCTTCCTCCTGCACCCCCCAGCCCCCCCACACAGCTCCCCTCCTCCTCCTCCAGCACCCCCCAGTCTCACCCCCCACAGCTCCCTTCCTCCTGCACCCCCAGCCCCTCCTCACACAGCTCCCCTCCTCCTCCAGCACCCCCCAGTCTCACCCCCCACAGCTCCCTTCCTCCTGCACCCCCCAGCCCCCCCACACAGCTCCCCTCCTTCTGCACCCCCAGCCCCCCCACAGCTCCCCTCCTCCTCCTCCAGCACCCCCGTCTCACCCCCCACAGCTCCCTTCCTCCTGCACCCCCAGCCCCTCCTCACACAGCTCCCCTCCTGCACCCCCAGCCCCCCCAGCTCCCCTCCTCCAGTACCCCCCAGTCTCACCCCTCACACAGCTCCATTCCTCCTGCACCCCCCAGCCCCCCACAGCTCCCCTCCTCCTCCTCCAGCACCCCCCAATCTCACCCCCCCACAGCTCCCTTCCTCCTGCACCCCCAGCCCCTCCTCACACAGCTCCCCTCCTTCTGCACCCCCCAGCCCCCCCACAGCTCCCCTCCTCCTCCAGTACCCCCCAGTCTCACCCCCCACAGCTCCCTTCCTCTTGCACCCCCCAGTCCTGCCCCTCACAGAGCTTCCCTCCTCCTGCACCCCCGATCTGCACCTCCAGCCCCTCCCCCTCACAGCTCCCCACCTCCTGCACCCCCCAGTCTCACCCCTCACACAGCTCCCTTCCTCCTGCACCCCCAGCCCCTCCTCACACAGCTCCCCTCCTTCTGCACCCCCCAGCCCCCCCACAGCTCCCCTCCTCCTCCTCCAGTACCCCCCAGTCTCACCCCCCACAGCTCCCTTCCTCCTGCACCCCCCAGTCCTGCCCCTCACAGAGCTTTCTTCCTCCTGCACCCCCGATCTGCACCTCCAGCCCCTCCCCCTCACAGCTCCCCGCCTCCTGCACCCCCCAGTCTCACCCCTCACACAGCTCCCTTCCTCCTGCACCCCCAGCCCCTCCTCACACAGGTCCCCTCCTTCTGCACCCCCAGCCCCCCCACAGCTCCCCTCCTCCTCCAGCACCCCCCAGTCTCACCCCCCCACAGCTCCATTCCTCCTGCACCCCCCCAGTCTCACCCCTCACACAGCTCCCCTCCTCCTGCACCCCCTGCCCCTCCCCTCACACAGCTCCCCTCCTCCTGCACCCCCTGCCCCTCCCCTCACACAGCTCCCCTCCTCCTCCCACACCCCCATTTCACCCCTCACACAGCTCCCCTCCCCTCACATAGCTTCCCTCACTCCTCCACCCTCCAGCCCCTCTCTTCCTCCTGTATCCCAGCCCCTCCCCGCATTCAGCTCCCCTCCTCCTGCACCTCCAGTCCCCCAACTGCACCTCCAGCCCCTCCCCTCACACAGCTCCCCTCCTCCTGCACACCCCAGCCCTTCCCCTCACATAGCTCCCCTCCCTCCACCACCCCCAGCCCCTCTCCTCCTCCTGTATCCCAGCCCCTCCCCTCACTCAGCTCCCCTCCCTCCTCCACCCCCCAGCCCCTCTCCTCCTCCTGTACCCCAGCCCCTCCCCTTACTCAGCACCCCTCCTGCTCCTCCCCTAACACAGCACCCCCCTCCTCCTGCACACTCCTCTCATACAACTCCCCTCATCCTGCACCCCCTACACAGCTCCCTTCCTCCTGCACCCTCAGCCCTCCCACCTGCACCTCCAGCCTCTCCCCTCCCCTCCCACAGCTCCCCTCCTCCTGCACCTCTACCCCATCCCATACTCCCACAGCTCCTCTCCCTCGCCCCTCCCCTCTATCCTCTTACACAACTTCCTGCACCCTGCCCCTCCTCTACACAGCTCCCCCTGCTAAACCTTCCTCTGCTACACAGCTCACCCCTTCCCTTGTACCCCACACACTACTCCCTCCCCCTTTTCTACACAGTCATCCCT